>NW_006160215.1:25910-40575 GCF_000334495.1 Tupaia belangeri chinensis
AATAAATAAATAAATAAAATAAATAAATAAAATGAATAAAATAAAAAATCCTTTTTGAAGTAATCTAGTATACACTCTGAGTTTAACCACAGATTTAATTCCCTTAAGAGCAACCCTAGAGAAGTGAAAGAGGTTTGAGCCCATCCCAAACAAAACTTAATCATTGCTTGTGTGAAGTTAGAGGCAATTTTTTTTTTAAGAGGAATTTCTGCTACGGGGCTTGTGCACTTGCTGGAGAGATAAAGATAGACTGAAAGCAAAAAATCACCCACTGGGGCGATGGCCACTCCACAATCCCTTCTCCTCCATTCTCCTCTCAGGATCTTGAGTATGCAAAAACATGTACCCAGTTTGAGTTTTAAGTCACCATGTCCAGGACTTGAACCATAGTTGACTACATGGAGGTCCAGCAATGTAACCATTACGCTATCTGCTAGTCCCCAGAGGCAACGTATTAATTCCTCTTTTTCTCACCAACTCTAGCAGTACTGTGTAATAATTAGTTATACTTAGTCTTGGAATTTTCTTAGAGCCACTGCAAGATGCAGTATTATATATTCTATCATTTTATTAAATTCAAACTACAAAGATCAGTTGGTTTGTTTGCCTATAAATTTGAAAAGTGATAGTAAAATTGACTACTGAATGACTGCTTGCTTTGCTTATGAAAGTCATCATATTCCCAAATGAGGGTTTATTTTGACAAATTACAGATCCAGAAAAAAAAAAGTTATATTCAGTTCAAATGAGATATTATTAAGTTATTAAAACATAAACATATTTTCTTAATAATTGTGACATTTAAAAATGTCTTTACCAAATTAAAAATATAGCATAAGAGAATTTATTATGTTGTTAGACTGATAAAGGAAAAATGCTATTATAGATCAGTATAAAGATTGATAAGCAAGTTAATGTCTTATCATGTCAAGTAGGAAGTTCTGCTTTGTTTGCTTTTTCTATGTTTACTTGCTGGTGATACTGTTGCAAAATTCTTCAAAAATCTAAAAAAGGCCTTGAATTTCTTCTGCTTCACTAGCAAGTCTATTAATAGGATGGGCCGAGAATTGCAATGCTTCATTGCTTTCAGCTGATGGAGGGGAATACACCTCTTTCAAAGTGGCATTGAAGCAAAATTACTTCAACAGACATCTAGATATGGAGTAAAGTAAAAATATTTGCTTTTTCTTCAAGGACTGAAGAGGATGCACATCTCTTTTTAACAAACACACATATTTTGACAATTTAAAATGTTTTTGAAACAATTTTGCTTGCTTCAATTAAAGTAAGGAGGGTGTGACTATGTAGCTAGCATGTATAATCAAGCAGGAGCTACATTTTGTATATAAAAGTGAGGTGCTTGCTACATTGTAGTCCAATAATGTTCACTATAGGATACATCTTAAATTGCATTGGCTGTTAACTCTTCCACTCTGAAATCAGTGCATAAAGGCAGATGTAAATAGCCTTTTAGATATAAATTGTCTAACAAACATTTTATTTGAATAAATATCAATTTTGAGAGCACCAATTTATTTATTACATAGTACTTTGGATTTAAAAAAATGATATTGAGATCCACATGACAAAGCAATGCAGAATTAAATGTTTGATTCATAAAGGTAATTTTGTGCCTATTTTATGTGAATATGTAGTACATGCATTGAGAAAACTTATTTTTCAATGCAACTCCATATAAGTAATCAGTTGAAACTGTTTAATAACCACATTTTTTTTATCTTCTTACTTTAGAAACTTTGACCAACATATACTAGATTCAGATCAGAAAATAGTATCTTTTTACAAAACAGAAAGCTAAGAAGCTTTAGTTAGTAATAAAGAGAAAAAACAATTATTAAAATGTTGAAGATATTTTGTAGTTTTGTCAACAGTACTAGGGAGAAATGTTCGCCTGTTGAAATATCCATTTTGTAAGACAAATAATAATGTGATTGGATGTATGGAAGAAAATGAAATGAAAAAAAAATTTTTAAAATAAGTCCCATTGGAAAAAATGAACAGTGATAAAGTTATTTGAATAATGACATCTACCATAGAGGGACACTGGTTATCTTTTAAAATGAACACACACACACACACACACACACACACACAGTGTAAATGTGCATGCATTTGTATCACACACACACACACACAGTGTAAATGTGCATACAGAATAAACTTGATTCTGTATACATATTTTTTTTCCTTAGATATTTTTGCTATAGTACATACACTTACCAAAGAGACAGAGAGGCAGAAAGCGAGAAATCACCCTCCCGGGGGAATTACCTTGCTGCAATTCCTTCTCCTCCATTTTCTCAGGATTCTGGGCAAACACGCAAATGCATCCAGCAGGAGTTTTAAGCTGCTGGTTACAGAATTCGAACTATGGTTGACTACATGGAAGTCTAGTGATGTAACCATTACGTCATCTGCTAGTCTCAACTTGGTTTACTTTTATAAGAATTGTTTGGCTTGTAACTATATTCTCACATTATTATAAATGTATAACAGAAGCTTGGTCATGTGTGTTTACCTATGCAAATTAATAAAAAAAACACATACAAAAATTTTTAGAATACATTCACAAACCTTGGACAGATATGTTAGTAACATGCAAATCTCTAACAAGAAGGGTAACTTAAAATTAATATACTAATAATTCTTGTGTCTTTCATCTCAGTTTCTGAAATGGGACTTTTAGGAAACTATAGTTTCAGAGTCTCTCCCAGACTGATAATAGGTTGTCATCTGTTTTTTTTCCCCTCAATTTCTATATAAAATAATTGATTAAAATATTGCAAAATTTTAATTCTTTTTCTGCCTATTTTTTTTTTGTAGATAGGTGTTTGGTGTTCACAGAAAGTGCAGAGATTTCCTATACTCTGGCTCTACACAAACATGGCCTCCCTGCTATTAACAACCCACACTAGACTGGTAAATCTGTAGTTATGACTGACAAATCTATCTTGACACATCATTATAACCCTAATTCCATAGCTTGCAGTAGGGTTCGCTTGTTGTATTGTGTGTTCTAAAGGTTTTTAACAGTCTTATCAAATATTTCTTTCATGCATTTTGCCTCTGATCTTGTATTTTAAAAGACCATGCTAAAGACTTCTAGCTTTTCTCTTGTGCTATTTTCTAGGAGCTTATCATTTTTATTTAAAATTTAGGTCTATAATCCATTTTGAATTAATTGTCAAAAGATATACAAGGTCTGTGTCTAGATTTTATTATGTGGATATCCAATCATTCCATCAGCCTTTGTTGGCAAGACTCTTTTCTCCGTTGTACTACTTGTGTGCTTTCATCAAAGACGAGTTGACTACAGGTACTGAGGTGATTTCTTTGCTCCAGACTGCGTTCCATAGATCTATTTTTTTTTTTTTTTTGCCAAGACCACAGTCTCCTGATTCCAGTTGTTACAGTATATCTTGAAGTAGGTAGTAAGACCTTCCCCTTTGTTCACCAATGTTATATTAGATGATCTGCATCCATTGCCTCTCTACATAAACCTTAGAATAATCATTCTGTCTTAGGGGCCAGCCAGTGGCGTGTTGGTTAAGTGCACTGGACTCCCACATGGCCGACCATGGTTCAAGTCCTGGATCTAGCGACTTGCTTTCTCACTTTACTTCTCTATCTCTGTCTCTCTCTGGTCAATTTAAAATAATAGTAATAATGATAAATAAAATTAAATAAAATATTTAAAAATTAAAAAAATAATCATTCTGTCTTAATTCATAACTTTTATTGTTTGCTAATGGCAATAGTAGATTCAAAAATACCCAAATCTGAATCCCAAAACCCTGAACTTAGGTTGCCTTACATGAAAAGAGTTTGTAGATGTACTGCTTAATTTAAGTATATATATATATATATATATATATATACTTTTTTTTTGAGAGATTTTTGCTACAGGGTGTGTTCGCTTGCCAGAGAAACAGAGAGACAGAAAGTGAATTCTCATCCCCCAGGGGGATGGCTATGCTGCAATCCCTTCTCCTACATTCTCCTCCCAGGATCTTGGGTAAACATGTACATGCACCCAGTGTGAGTTTAAGCCATCATGTCCGGGACTTGAACCACAGTTGACCACATAGGAGTCCATTGACATAGCCATTATGCCAACTGCTGGTCCCTAATTTAAGTCTCTTGAAATGGGAAGATTTTCCTGGAACATTCAGGTGAGCTAAATGTATCACAAGGGTCTTGAAAAGAAGAAGGAAAAGAATAGAAGAAAGGTATGCCACCATAAAGCAAAAAGAAGAATTATGGAGAATTACGTAAGGAAGACAGACAAGCAGCTAAATACATAAATAAATAAATAAATAAATTCCCTAGAGTTGCTCAAAGAAATACAGCTCTGTTAATAACATTCTTTTGTTTTCATTAAACCCATTTTGGACTTCTGACAACCAGAGCTAAGATAATGTATTTATTTCATTTTATGCTTATAAGTTTGTGGCAATTTGTTACAGTACCAGTAGGAAAATGATACACTAATCATAAGTATATCCTAGAGTTAAGCCAGACATGGGATGGATTTAAGCCCATTTTGCAATATAGTACATTTTTTATCTATCACTGTATTTCAATAAAATGATAAAGATATTACTCAGAAAAACAGTTGTTTTGTATCTGAAGAATTCTTGAAATTACATTAGCTTTAAATATACTTCTTAATATACAGAATCAACTGGGCATGTGTGTGTGTGTGTGTGTGTGTGTGTGTGTGTCTAAAATTCCTGGAAGAGAATGGAGGAAAAGAGATTGTGGCATGGCCATCCCCTATGAGTGGTCAACCCCTCTGAGTGGTGATTTCTCTCTTTCTGTCTCTCTGTCTCTCTGTGTTTCTCCAGTGAGCACAAGCACCCTGTAGCAAAAATCACTCTAAAAAGAAATTTAAAAAATGATGAACCAAGCAAATGGACTTCTACTACCAAAATTTCAAGACTTCAAACCTACAGTCATCACCAGCATGATTGGTTTTGACAGATATAAACATACGTATTTACAAGTCCAGAAATAGACCCATGAAATAGGCGATACAATGAAAAAATAGTAGTCTTTTCAAAAACCACAACAAAAAACAGATAAAATAGCTATTTAGTGAAATTGAACAGTTAATATATCACACAGTATACAAGTATCACTTCATATTGAATCATATCCTTATGCATAAGTGGTAAGTGTGCAAAATTGCAAGTAGCATTTCTACAAGAAACATTTAACATAAAATATATGAGGGGAAGTCAATGCTGAGAGGTGTTAGGATGTGGTCCTTCTTCTTTGTTTCACTTCTGCTGTTACTCTTATAGTTGGACTAGCCTTTCCTTCTAAACAAGGTAAAAAAGTAGAAAGACCATTCTCACCAGTAGCACCAGCAATGGACATATGACAATGCTGGAATGTAAATTTAATCTGAAACTGTTATTTCCACTTTCTCTTTTCATATAGGAGAAAAAATATGGAATAAACAGGTGGTAGGCACTGGATCCCATATGGCCAATTCCACGGTTCAAGTCCCAGACCCAGTGACTTGAAAAATACGCAGAGCATTTGTGGAGATGTGTTCCAAATCCCAGGAGAATGGAGGAAAAGGGATTGTGGCATGGCCATATCCCAAGGGGATGGTTTCTCACATTCTCTCTCTGTCTGTATCACTTTGTCTCTCTCCAGTGAACATATGGTCCCTATGGGAAATAAAATCTACCCCCAAAAAGAGCTATGTAAATATAGAATAAATTAAAATAAATAATCAAGAAGTAAAACAAAGTGTCCAAAGTTGGTTATAAAGAGCAATATTGTTACCCATAAAGGTTTCATTGTAAACATTTATTAGGTAGAAGCCAGCATCTTTTTCCCTTCCAAAGCCCCCTGAGATTGATTAAATCATTATTACAAATCTTGTCTGGTGGTCTTGCTAGAGTATATTCAGGATTATATGTCATGAATAATTTCTATCAGGTTGTTAAGAGTGATTTGAGAATCGCTTTGAAGGAAACGACCTTAATCATCTTCAATAACATTGTTTTAGTTATTAATAAATCTAATCAATTGTTTTAATCTAATATTTCTAGAGTTTGATTAGTTTTAGTTGTATTGAATATAATTCATGTACAAATAATTCCATATATTTCATATGTACATCTTGATGAGTTTGGCCATAGGCACATGCGAGATCTACCTATTATTTAATGTTCCATTTTCTATTTTTTTTAATCTAAGTTGTAAAATATGGCCAGTCATACTTGCCTGACATATTGAATTACCCTTCTTGTTCTTGTAATTTTTTTTTATTTAAGTATCTAATCTCTGAAACAGAATCATGAAGGCTTAGATATTCATAGGGTATAGTTGTAAAATATTGCTTCAGAATCAATGTCCCTAAATGGGAGATATAATATTAGCTTAATATGAGTAACTCAAAATACAACTTGGAAATATCTTAAAGTCAAATGCCATATCTCTAATTCTTTATTATTAACTGAGTGCTATTTCACAGAAAGCATATAACATTTTACTAAGTTAATCCTATATTGATAGTCATTTACAATATTATTATTCCATTTTTTCCATAAGCTATAATAATTACATTTAACAAATACTGTTATTTTAAATTTTAATTGTCATATTAGGTTGATGCAAAAGCAATTGCAGTTTTGGAATGAATTTTAAATCATCACAACTAGGCTTAAACACTTCTTTATTAATCAAAATAGTAAGCATTTTAATTAACACATTTTACCAATAAGAAATAAGTTTATTCATTCCTGTAGTGTAAAAATCTGTGTTTGGGGATTTGGCAAAATCTTAGAAAGCATCTTCTGCATCCTGCTGGTTGTGAAAATGTTTTTCCTTCAAAAAGTTGTTGAGATGCTTGAAGAAGTGGTAGTTGATTGGTGAGAGGCTGGCTGAATATGGCGAATGAGACAAAACTCCATAGCCCAATTTGTTCAACTTTTGAAGCACTGGTTGTGCAGTCAGGCATTGTGGAAGAGAAAAATTGGGTCCTTTCTGTTGACCCATACTGGCTGAATGTGTGGTCGTTTTCAGTGCACCTTATGCATTTGCTGAACACACTTCTCAGAGGTAATGGTTCTGCCAGCATTCTGAGAGCTATAGTGGATCAGACTGCACCAATCAGTGACCATGGTGACATTGTTTCTAGTACAAGTTTGGCTTTGGAAAGTGCTTTGAAGCTTCTCCCTGGTCCACCAAGCTGGGCATCACTGATTGTCCGATCAAGACAAGGTTCATGTTGTTGAGTAGAATAAGAGGACACTTTTAAATGATGACTTTTTTGGTTTTTCAGCCACCTCATGAGGCTCCAACTCATTGAGTTTTTTCACCTTTCCAATTTGCTTCAAATGCCAAAGGGCCGTCAAATGGTCAGCAATGAATTCTTCGGCAGCTTATTCTGAGGTTGTAAGAGGATCAGCTCCCATGATTGCTCTCCACTGGTCGTTGTCAACTTCCTAGGCTGGCCACTACACTCATCTTCAAGGCTCTCTCCTTTGCAAAACTTGAATCACCGCTGCACTGAATGTTCCTAGGCAGATCCTGGACCAAACACGCTGCTGATGTTGTGAGTTGTCTCTGCTGCTTCATGACCCATTTCGAACTTTAATAAGAAAATTGCTTGAATTTGCTTTTTGTTTAGCATTTACGTAGTCTAAAACACATATAAAATAAACAGTCAGTATCCAGTCATTAGTATAAAAACATAAAGTGAGAAATGATGTATAACATAGCCACCTTTATTACAAATGTACCCGATAATACCAAAACACAAATTTCAACAATGTAAAACTGTAATTACTTTTGTATCAATGGACTATCTATAATTCTATGGCAAGAAATAAAAAAGAGGAGATTGCTTATCAAGGAAATAGTAACAAATTATATGAATGTAAAGTTGAAATTATTTTATCTAGAATCTTGTCAAGACACGGTATTAAGGCTTTGTAAAATTGCTACCAGCTTTGTAAAATATGCTAAACTTCTTAGTGTATAACGACATCTTGCTTTATTGCTATTTGCAGTTCTTTTCATGGTTTGCTGGATCATGTCCTTTTCATCTTTACTTAAATGTGAACTGTGTTATCTACTGTCATTCTATCTGAAAGTATAACCCTATGACTTCCTATAATTTTTATAGCTTTATTTTCTTCGTTTAAGCTTATCAATATTAAACCACTATATATTTTACTAACCTTCCTCCTCTGTTATCAATCTTTCTCTCTAGAACGTATGATTTATAACTGTAAGCTCAGCATTAAAAGATTCTCTGGCATATAGTGGGTAATCAATAAATATTTTAAAGTTAAGTAATAAATAAATGAAGTCATTTTAGCAGAAGTAAGAAATCTTTAAACCGAAATAATACCAATTTAAGACTTTTTTTTTTTTTTAAACTGGAACCCCAGTGATAGAATCTAACTAATGAAAGATTTACCCTCAACTGATAAGGTTTATAGAACATTTGAAATCTTGAGCGTATTCTGCTTGCTACCCCATCAGTGGCATCCTTAACTCGTAGATCGGGTTAAAGAGAAACAATACAGGGGACCACCAGGTGATGTGTTGGTTATGGCACTAGATTCCTGCATGGCCAACCATGGTTTGAGTCCTGGACATGACGGCTTGAAAATTATGCTAGGCTAGTGTGCGTGTATGCCCAAAATTCTGAGAGGAGAATAAAGAAGAAGGGATTGCAGAGTGGCCATCCTCTCAGGGGGGGGGGGAGTAATTTATCACTTCCTCTCTTTCTTGCTCTCACTCTCTCTCTGTCTCTCTCCAGTGAGTGCATGAGCCCTACAACAAAAACCTAAATAATGATAATAATACATGAAACAGCTAAAAAATTTTTAAAATAAAAATGTCCGTAGATACTGCTGTTAAGCATAAACTTTCATCTTAGGTAGGAGACTTTAATAAAAATATAGAAAACTAATGACCATTCTCATTATTTCTATTGAGTACTTAATTATGTTAAAAATTTGGAGTCAATTGCCTTGTGTGGAACCTGACTTGTGCTATATAATTAGCATCAGTTTCCTGTAGATCCAGATTGGTCCTGGGATTGTTATCCTCGGGGAAACCCAGTACTTGGAAAGCATTGCCTCTAGTAAAGCCACTGAAACCAAGTGCTTAGTCATAGCAGATCCAAGCAAAAACCAAGCAGCACGGATTTGTGTTAGTCCTAGCATTTTTTCTGTGCAAGAAACTACACCTGACTACTATTATTCCAGACACTTGGAATAAGATTGACCACAGAGGCCGAGCAGTGGCATGGTAGTTAGGTCACTGGACTTCCACATGGCCAAACACAGTATGAATCCCAGACCTGGAGGCTTTCTTCCTCACTTTCTCCCTGGTGAACGCAAATGCCTTGTAGCAAAATTAAAAAGTAATAATAATAATAATAAAATTAAATAGTTTCTAAAAAATAATACTGACCAGAGAAAAAGCTTTTTATAAAGAATAAATGTTTCAGCAGTATATAGATGTTAAACACGTAAGAAATTCAGTCCCACTTCAGCTGAAAAAATGTCTTATTGCAAGTTAAAGGTGTATATGGTATTAATAAAGAATTATTGAGGAAATCTCATGATCAGATATGTAAAGTGACAGTCATTCCTAGTGGACTTCATTAGAAAAGTTTTAGTTGAACTGGATTATACATTTCATAAGAAACACATTTGAACTATAAAAACTAGTATTCATGTTAGAAATAGTAAAATGGTTGCTCTAGGTAAATAAAAACTTTTATTTTAAAAATGTACCCATCTTATCAAATAAAACATAAGTTTTATTATAAGCTGTGTAGACCATTGTCGCTTTTGAGATTTTTGTAATTATGATGGACTAGAATTGCAAACTTTCCAATATTGTTTTATTTGGGCTTCGAAATATAAATATTTACTAATATGATTAAAATGTAAACATTACATAACATATGATATGTGTCACAAATATTAGTGTCAAGAAAACATCAAAGCAAAGTGACTGTCTTCTATAAAAACTAATTAACAGGGACCAGCAGGTGGTGTTATTTTTTCATTCCTGGACTCCCACATGGCCAACCGCAGTTTTCGTCCCGGACACAGCAATTTGAAACTCACACCAGGAGCATGTGCGTGTGTGCCTAACATCCTGAGAGGAGAATGGAGAAGAAGGGATTGTGGGATAGCCATACCCCCTGGGGAGTGATTTCTTACTTTCTGTCTCCCTGTCTCTGACAAGCACACATGCTTTGTAGCGACAATCTCTCTCTAAAAAAATATATAAAAAAAAAACTTTCTGTCTCCCTGTCTCTGACAAGCACACATGCTTTGTAGCGACAATCTCTCTCTAAAAAAAATAAAAAAAAAAAACTAATTAACAGCTGATTTTTTTCTTGTTGCTCTATAGAAGAGAGGGTGACCTGCACATGTATGCAACATGGGAAGAATTTATTAGCAGAAAGGAAATGATGGGATCATATAACCACAATCACGTATGCACACAGGCATATATGCACAATCACGCAGGCGCTAGAAATCCAAGAATTTGCTGATAACTCCCTCCGGCAGCAAACTCTCATTCCAGTGAGTGCTACATTTTCCATACTAGATTTTCTAATCCAGTCTCTCTCCATTAACTCTACCCTGTGTCTTTATTCTGACGTTCACTGGAAACAAATCATAGAGAGATATGATGCGCGATTGAATCATCGAATCCCTATTTAGAGGCTGCTCCCTAATTAGGTGTAATCCAGTGATAAGAAATGTGTTCTTAAAGTTTTCATAATGAAGTTTTCAATCTGGGTCCTTCCAGTTCTGTTCTGATTGATTATATTTAGATTGAATTATTCTATTAAAGTGCCATATGAAATGATGATTTTCCAATTATTTCTATCACTTTAAATTGTTTTGTATGGCAATCTAATTTGTAACTCTGGATTTTAATCTTCAAAATCACCATGTATTTTCTTTCACATATTTTGAGGCCTCATCCAATTTTCTAGGTATGTTAGAAGACGTAGATGACTTTCATGGGATAGAAGGTTATTTTCCAGCATAGAGGAAAATCCAAGAAAAACTCTACTATAAAAATTAAAGATGGCAATACCATACTCCCAATATTTCATATTTTATGACATTACTATTTGTGTTTGGGGCAGACTGAAAATCTATTTTTATTATGCTTTCTGAGATGGCACTTTGAATTTAAGCTCCATTTTCCATGGCTTATAGATTTTCCACCGAATACCTTTGAGGCTAAACTTCATCATTCTGGTTCTTAAACTAAAATGAAATAATTCAGGAAACTTGAAGGAAATGTATTTCATCGTTTTTGATTTAAGTAACTATAGGGAAATTCTGCTTGGCTGTTCAAAAATAATGTACAGATAATTTTTATCTTGAACCATTCATAAAGAATTGTGATTTTAAAGTAAAAATATTTACAATGCTACATTCTTAGGTATGAGACACATATTTAAAATTACACAAAATGATAAATGAAATATAGTATGTATTTACTGTATTCCTCAATTCATAAAATAAAATTCTCTTGTGATCTGCCAGATCCATCAAAAGTTCTGGAAGAAAGACTGCTGTATTGAATCAAAATGAAAAATCTTATTTTCAAGAATGACTAACAACTTATTAAAGATTTTGTATTTTGGTGGTTATTTAAATGTACTCTCAGTGGTTTATGAAAACTGTCAAAATTACTCATTCTACTATTTGCAATACATATGTGCGTCTGTTTTAATATCCATTTACATAACATCTACAAGTGTAAGGATTAAAATGAAAAATTATAGAATAAAAAATGGTAACACATTATTTATTAACTTCTGGAATTCTGCAAAGAAAAGAGGAATACTTACACTTCCCAAAACAGCCATTAATTTAGTAAAAATAATCACCTTTATGTGGCAGCTTAATAATTATTATGCACTTAGCATCAATCATTGACATAATCCCTTTAAGAAATAAGGACAAATATTTGACCAGAAGTGGGACACCTAACTAGACACATAAGTACAATATATACAAAATTATCTCACACATGAACATGTATATATGCACAAAGTGTGTTTGTGTCTGTGTGTACGTGTGGATATATACCTATAAATTTATATGTATATTATATGCACATAATAAATTATCATATGAGATAATATTATATGCACATAATAAATTATCATATGAGAATGTATACACAGGTCAATGTAGATGTAGAAGTATTTGACATTTTGTTTAATTGTCTTTTAATTATGTTTCATGATTTTCTATTTTTTTTTTTTTTTGGAGAGGTGTTCCGCTACAGGACACGTGCATTCGCCAGACAGACAGAAACATAGAGACAGAAAGCGAGAAATCACCCCCCCAGAGAGAATGGCCACGCTGCAATCCCTTCTCCTCCATTCTCCTCTCGGTATCTTGGGCATGCACGCACACGCGTCCAGCGTGAGTTTTAAGCCACCGGGTCCAGGATGCAAACCGCAGTTGACTACGTGGGAGTCCAGTGACATAGTCATTACGCTAACTGCTGGTTCCCGATGTTTCATGATTTTCTAATTTCTGGAAAAAAGAGAGGGTGAGAAGTAGGGAATCAAGGGGAAAATGGGGGAAAAAAGGCAAAAATATGTAAGAAATAGGAAATGGAAAATTATTTTTTGATGATAAAATGTATGGTAATATAATTGATTAAGTCAATTCATAGTGTATTCTGGATTAGAAATCACATTTTGTATGTTGTGATGATGTATAGTGAATGAATGTAAAATAAATACATTTAAAACTTTAAAAATTAAAAAAGAATCATTCTATTAAGAGTTAGTTCAGTAACTTATTTCTTAAAATATATAATACATATGGATCAGCAGTTGGCATTATGGTTAGGTCACTGGACTCCCATGTAATGAACTGTAGTTTGAGTTCCAGACACAGTGGCTTAAAACTCATGCCAGATGTGTGTGTACATGCCCAAAATCCTTACAGGCAAATGGAAGAGAAGGGATTGCAGCATGGCCATCTGTCCTATGGGGGTGATTTCTCACTTTCTGTCTCTCTCTGTCTCTCCAGCGACCACATGCACCCAAAAGCAAAAATCTCTTTTAAAAAGTCTAATATTTAGTAATTTTTCTAATTATGTTGCTACATACTTTTATACACAAAACATACATATAATAACCTCAATTGATTCAATCATTTTCAGTTTACATATTTTCTAAAAGTAACTTTCATTAAAAATGTAAGTCATAGGGACAAGTAGTTCATGTAATGGCTGTGTTGCTGGACTCCCCTGTAGTTGACCGCAGTTCAAGTCCTGGACCCGTTGGCTAAGCTCACGCCGGGTGCGGGTGCATGCGTTCCCAAGATCCTAAGAGGAAAATGGAGGAGGAGGGATTGTGGCATGGCCATCCCCCACAGGGGGTGATTTCTCACTTTCTGTCTCTCTGTCTTTCTGGCAAGTGCACATGCCCTATAGCAAAAACCTCTCCAAAATTTAAAATTTTTTTTAAATTTATCTTGATTTGTCATGGTTATGTTTTATATATTATATTCAATGAAAATATATACAAATGAAATTCACAAACTGTAATAACAATGTCAGGTTTAAAAATTATGAACAAAGTAAATGTATTTACAGAAAGATTTTAATCCACAGAAGTAAGAAAATATGACTATCTTAAAAGAGAGATATTAGTACAGAGTCATCATAATTTGGAATTCATAATCTAGGATATACAGAAAGTTCCTAACGTCATAAAACATGTTATTATTAAATACATTTCAAATACATATTTTTAAGTTGATGTTTATTCAGAGATTATTAAATCAGAGTGGAAAAAATAATTTTTTTTCATTCACTACCGGTATGTGATTAGACAATTTAATCATATTTCTACTACCCAATAGATTTGCATTCAATGTTTCAGTTTTACCTCAAAACACCTTATTAACTTGTTTCTGTTTAAAACCCAAAAAGATGATATTTGGAAATATTAGATAATTAAAATCTGTACCTACACTATTATTTGTTCTTGTTTTTCGATGTCACATTGCAGAGTACATTATAATTACAATTGTTATTGCCATATGACAATGTTGAAGTCATGTTTTCATTCATTCTGGCTATTTCAGTTTATTGACACTCATGTTTATGCAGACTTTTCTCAGCATGATTTACAAAAGCTTTTGTGACCTGGGCAAAATAACTGGCAAGCCCATCATTGCCATACAACTGTGCCTTTAGCCATCTTTCACCCTGTCTCTCTGTCTCTCTCTGTAGACAAAGTAGATCAAAAGCTAGATTGCTACAGGTCAGGAGAAAACATGGCTGTTACTATCCTACCTGCTAACTTGGGAGAAACAAGAAATATGGAACTGGCTGGTTCTTTAATGTCTTTTAGTAACTCTCAGTGTAAACTAAGACGTGAATTTTTTGCTCATGGAATGGCTTAAGAATCACTGAGGGCCCTAGAAATTTTTTTTTCTTTTTTTGGAGAAGTTTTTGCTATAGGGCGCGTGTGCTAGCCAGAGAGAGACAGAGAGATAGAAAGGGAGAAATCACCCCCCCCCAGGGGGGATGGCCACGCCGCAATCCCTTCTCCTCCATTCTCCTCTCGGGATCTTGGGCACGCACGCACACGCGC
>NW_006160215.1:40995-94377 GCF_000334495.1 Tupaia belangeri chinensis
ATTGTAGGGCGCGTGCGCTCGCCAGACAGACAGAGAGAGAGAGACATAGAAGAAAGGGAGAAATCACCCCCCCCCAGGGGGGATGGCCACGCCGCAATCCCTTCTCCTCCATTCTCCTCTCGGGATCTTGGGCACGCACGCACACGCGCCCGGCGTGAGTTTTAAGCTACCGGGTCCGGGACGCGAACCGTGGTGGACTATGTGGGAGTCCAGTGACAAAGCCATTATGCTAACTGCTGGTCCCGAAATTTTTTTAATCTTTGATAGTCACAGGGCAGGCAAAGTTCAAGATCAGTTAATATTATGGCCTCTGCAGTTATGTTAAAGAACTATCTAGGGTTCATCAAGAATCTTTAATTGTCCTTGAGAAACAGGATGCAAAAAATATGTCTTCTCAGAGTATTCTGTTAATACTGAACCCATACACAATCATAATCTTTTATTAGCTCATCTGCCTTGAATAAAGATAACATATTTTCTGACATAAATAAAACTGATTGTTTCTCTGATCAAAAATCATGAAACCTTTGAATATCTAATATTTCTTTTATTATTCTCATCTATATGCACATCATTCTTCATTATTTTATTAAGCAGTCCTTATTTTATTATTTTTAAGCAAAATTAGATACTTGCCTTTATTACAAGATTTACTTGGTTCATATTTGTGTGGTTTAAATAAAAGATAATTCAAAACAAAAGATAGTTATAAAATGTATTCATATTCTATAATATGTATTGTCTGACTATGTTTATATTTGAGGAAAATGATGGTAGATTTCTCCTTCAGATGTTTATAATTGCAATGTCCTTAAATATTATGATTTAATTAAATTTATCTTAAATGAGATTATCAGAAATTCAATGAATACCATTTGGATTTTAAGCTAACCTAGGATCTCCACAGTTTTGTTGCCTCTTTTGTAAGGGTTACATTATTTCTGCGTAAGTATTTTATGTCAATTTATAGAATTTATTTATCTCATAGCATGTGAAATTATATTTCTTCAAAATGTACAATTTTTATTTTTAAAAGATTATTGAAGTATATACACAAAAATTGACCAGTCCTTAGTACATGCCTGATTATTTCTCATACTCAACACACTTCTGTAAGTATGATGCAGAACAAGATGAAACAATAGCAGAGGTAGAGAAGATCCCCTCACATTCCTGTTCATTGTCTCCTTCTATGAAAGAACACACTTCCTAACCATATTTTGGTAGGTTTATTATAAAAACTGCTTCTATTTTTCTTCAATTACTGTATTTCTGGCATCGGCCACATGAAATTGCAGCACGTATTATTAAGAGTGATTATAGTTCAATAACCCCTGAATTTGAACTAGACTTGTGATGTAGTATATTTAGTAAAATGTGACGTGAGTGACTATTTGCTAGTTTGGAAGTTCCAAAGTCTTAAAAGGCCTTACGTGAGCCTGCTCTTTTGTGATTAGGTTTAATGAATATAGCATATCCCTGGCACCAGGAGAAAAATCACAAACAAGTAATGATTTGGATAGAGTAAAAGTACAACACACTGGCTATTTGTAGATAGGATTATTTATTAGGTACATTCTGCATCACATTTCCATTGTGGGGCATAGCAAAAGACCACTTGGATGTATGCTACTATTAATAAGCTTATTTCTTCAAAGATGGTCAGAACAAGGATGATGGCAACCATGACTCCAGCCATTTTTGCTTCTCATTGTTCTGCTTCCCAGTACATTTCAATGAATGAAACTGGAGAAAAGTGCAGAATTTTAACAGATGTCAAAACATCACAACAACAATTGTGGTGAAGACATAGAGATTTGATGGACTGGATTTCAGTTATTATGTTTTTATTACATTAGTCTTTAGCTACATCAAATACAAAAAAAATCACTTAACTTCCCTAGCATTCAGCTTGGTTTTTTGGTTTATTTATGTACTTATTTCTTGCACTGATTGAGTGTGCATGTACTCACTAGAGAGGGAGACGAATACACTTAAGAACCCCCGATTATAGTGTGTGGGCATACCACAATTTTTATTCCTCTACTTCTTTATCTTGTTAGAATTGGGGTATTCATGTGTACACATTCTGAGTTTTCAAAACTGTGGGAACTGCGATTCAAACCTCTGTTTGCAATGGGAGACTGGACTTCCTATGTACGAAGCTTAACTACTCATTATGCCATGGAGCTGGCTTCAGTTTACAGCTTTTATATGATTAAAAACAATCTTTTATATAAAATACTTCTGCAAGTTTCTAGGCATATTTTTAAATTAATGCTTACTTAGCATTTTCTTTCTTAGAATTCTAAATTGTATTTTTTCCTAAAGCAATAGTACATGCATGTTTTTATTTGAAATTTAATTGCAAAACAAACATCATTTTATGTAAATATTTCAATACTTTCGGCCTTCTATTCTCAATACCACTTATATATGTACACTGAAATTTCCCTAGCACAGAGCTCAAAGAATAATAAATATACATAGTATAACATATAAATAGCATGTAAACATTCATTTACTATTATCAATCATTGGTAAGAAACATATATTAGAAAAAAGGTTAGTCAGGGTCTGTTCATGGTATGGAGGTTAAAGAAGCTGGAACCCAGGTGGCCAACAACTTGGTTTGAGTCTTGGATCCAGTGGCTTATAAAACACATGTGGCAGGACTAGCAGATAGAATAGTGGCTACATCATTGGACTCCCATATAGTTGACATTGGTTCAAATCCTGGACCTAATGGTTCAAAACTAATGCTGAGTGCATGTGTGTGCATGCTCAAAATCCTGAGAAGAGAATGGATGAGAAGGGATTGCAGTGTGGCCATCCACCTGGGCAGTGATTTCTCGCTGTCTCTGTGGGGAGTGCACTTGCCCTATAATAAAAATATGTCTCTCTAAAAAGAAAAAAGAAAAGAAAAATACATGGGGGATGTGCGTATGTCCAAAATTCCAAAAGGAAGGAGAAATGTAGAAGAGATTGTGGTATGGCCATGCTCCATGGGAGATCCATTCACACTTTCACTCTTTTCCTCGCTCTTAGAAACGGACATGTCCATTGGCAAATTAAAAAAAATAAATAAATATTCAGCAGATTAAAGTAACCTTTCTTATTTTTTGGATGAATGGTTATTATCAAACACCCACCCCTCCTCACACACAGTATGTATGTGTGTGTATGTATATATAGATATATACATACACACACATACACATTTATATGTATATACACCCATCCACTCACACATACACATTTATATGTATATACACACACATATATATATGTAGTGTGTGTGTATGTATATAAAATAAACATATCTATTTCTTATAAATATATAGACAATAACTAGTTGTTTCTTCAAACAAATATGAAAGCATGTACTAGCACACATTTATTTAGTCGTCATTATATATTTTTTCTTGTATAAATTCTAAATGAAACACTTTGTGTAATTAATTAGATATTTATACTATAGAATTCACATCTTTCCATTTGTCTTCCAATTAAGGAAATAAAGGGATTATAATGGATGTTTATTTTAAATTTTCTCTAAATCTTTATGCTGATCAATTTTCCCTCATCTCTTTAGTTACAGTTCATTTTACTGTAAGGTTTTTATAATTAATCATCATATGCTTTTCCCCTGCGTGGAAGATGCATGCATTAGCTGCAGTCTGTTTATTTTGCTTCCCAGTCAGCAATTACAATGCCAAAGTAAATTAAAGTAAATTACATTTGTACAAGTTTTGAGGTAAAAATTGATGATAATTGCTGAAATTTTAGAACAGACATATTGGGAAAGCAGTCAAATAAATTAACCTAAGACGAAGACTCATTCATCATAGAAAATTATTGATGAAGAATTACTGTATAAAACTAGGCCAAATTTTCATCTGTCTCTATTTATTTCTACTCAAATGTACCTATAAAAATATAATTCGGCATTCAAATTTGCTATGCTTAACTTCTTTTATTCTACTGAATGAATGTACTTTCACTATCACTTTTGATAATATTTTCTTAAAGTCATACCAGGTATTTAAATGGATTGTTTCCACCATATTGTTTCTTTTTTATTTTACTTATTATTATAATTTTATACGGCATTTAATCATATATATCTTTGCAGTGTATTACATTTCTTTTTTTAGCACGATTACCATGAATATCAATCAAGACAACATTAATATACACATCCTCATCATCAAATAGCTTTTCATCATTTTTTTCAGATTATTATTATTTATTCTCATTATTTTTTAAATATTCAATCACTGGATAGCATTTGGCTTATAAAGAGAATCTACCCAACATTAAATATTTCTCGAATCAGTCCAGTTAAGAATATTATACATGTTTTTACGTGGATTCTCTCAACTCTGACCCTCCTACAAACCTCCTGACCTACAGTGAAGTCTCCATGATTAATTTTTACTGAATATGTAAAGAGATATGTGAATTAATGTCTTCTTTAAATTCACTTCCTATGCAATGTTTTGGGAAAAAGTACACTAATCAATTGGAAGCATTTAGTATGAATTATAATATACAAAGAGGTCTTCCAAAATTTCATGAAAAATAATTAAAAATATTATATAACATTTTGAAAAAAATAAGCATACCTCTTACATTTTTTCACCAAATTATACCTGCACTTCAATTCTGTTTCTCCATAAAATTTTAAAAGTATTCTCAAATATTCTTACATCACTTTAAGGAATATCCTATTGCAAATGCACTATTTCTATCCTGTCCAAATCTCCAAGATGCGTGGAATTTGGGCAAATCTATTATACATCTAATTTTTTGTAACTTTGCCCATTATAAAAATAGACATTAATTCAAAATAATTTATTCAATATTTTAAATGGTACCCTGAACAAAATATTTGAATTTGTAGAAGAGCATTTCTTCATTTGAAGTTGCCTTCTTTTGAAGCTAGTGATATTATTAGCCATTTATCTTAGCTACTTTTTACATTTAAGCTCGGTGATACTTTATCAGTTGTTGCTTCTAAATAGTATCAGAAGCCACAAGGATTATTTAGCATAAGGAGCACACTCACCAGTTAGTGAGCTGTATTACAGGCTGTGCTTATTATCTATAGTTCTTGACAGTGTAGTGGTAAATATATGTCTCAGTTGGATACACAAAATTAAGTCATTTAATGGATTTGTAGTTCAGTTGATTGAGGTCCACAGGTCTCCATGCACTTCTGGAAGCCATTTTATTTCTTCTGTAATTGTCAGTCACTGTCATTTCCACTTGACTGCTGCTCTGTGACTAGTCAGAATATAGAGCACATAAAATGTCATCGGAGCACTGATAAAACGGTGTCTAAAGGTACTTTTACACAAGCACACACACTTACACAACAATAAAGTTTTTGTAGGTTATTTCAATAGTCAATTCTTTTTTTCCTGACGGAATTGTGATGTGTCTGCTTATACTAAGTCAACACTTTATGTTGCTTTCTATTTAAACATATATAACTTTCCAGATGCAAAAAGTCACAAAAGAGATTGATTTTAATAATATCAGGATTTCAATGCAAAAATAAAAAGTTCATAAGTGAAAGTAAGCAGATGAAGCAAAATCATTGGCAACTTTTATATAGTAAGTCATTTTAGAGTAGAGATGTTCATTTGGAAAAAAAAATTCATAGCTACATTCTTTGAAAATGCACCTGTATGTTTTTTGACAACCCACATCATCTCAGTAAAGAGATCAACTCCTAGTGTCAATAGTTCAGTGCTGTTAGGAGCTTGCCAGAATGCAAGGATTTGTTCTTTAGCTTTTAGTGTCAGTAGCTTTCCAATTTAAAAACTCACAAACACAGCTCCCCCCACCCCTTTGATTCTGTGAGGACATTAGCAAACCTCAAATAGCAGCTCTCTGTGCTGGAGGAGTTCTGAATGGCAAGTTGGATTTCACATGGAAACTTCAAACTAGTCACAAAATAAGAAAGTTTCAATGCACACAGTGGAACTTAAGAGAAAAAACTTACCAAATATCAATTATGTTTAGAATCTTACTCTGTGAAAATGCATATAAATATAAATATCACACATAGTTTTTCAACATTCAATTTAACTATCTCTTAGATATTTTATGACATACAAGAGATCTTCAAAATGTTCCTGGAGAAGAGGTAATATGAAAAACTATGTAAGGAGAGCCAGCAGGTGGCAGGGAAGTTAAAGTCTGGATTCCACATTACTGACTCTATGGTTCAAGTCCCTGACCCAGTAGATGGAAAATCATGACAGGCACATGTGCCTGCACTGCCAAGATTCTGAGAGCATATTGAAAAGAAAGGAATTGTGGCATGGCCATTCCTTCTGTGAGTGATTTCTCACTTTCCTTCTCTCTGTTTCTCTCTTCAGGGTTTCTCACTTTCCTTCTCTCCGTTTCTCTCTTCAGTTAGCATACACACCTTATAATAAAAACAAACCAAAAAACTATGTACAGATTTCAAAATTGTTTTTCACCAAAGTAAACTTGTACATTAATTCCATTTCACACAGACTTTTGAAGTATCCTCCAAAATTAGAAGGTATAAAACTAGAAGAACACCTTTTCTGTCATCATAAATCATATTTCAAAATAAGATATCAAACCTATTTTAGATGCTATAACAAGATGTAGAAGAAAGTTATATTTCTAGTAAGGAAGCATCATTAAAAATATTATCCAGAGATGACTGAGAGAAGCCATAAGATTTACATATGTAGCTATGTAAATAAAATTAATCAATAGCATCTCAGCACCATGAACTACCCTCGGTTTCAATGAGCATGGTCCACGGGCACACATGTGCCTCATATTCTCAAAGAGACCTCTAGACACAAACCCAGAATCCTCCTGTGTGAGTCAACTTTGCAGAGAGATGTGTTTTCCTTCTGGTCATTGTATGGCCCCATCTGCAAATCTTAATATGGTAATCAGCAATAACAAGGTTTATTCTAATGCTGAGAATACTAGAGTGCTTCTATAGTATTATTCATATTTTATATTTCTGTGTCCATTGAAAGTTGGTATGTTAGCGTTACATTGAACAAACTGAATCTTAAATATCCATGTAGAAATTATGAAAATCATCTCTCCAAAAAGGATGCACAATGCATCATATAGCAACATTGTGTGTACAATAAAACAGAATATAAACATATAAATATAATATATATAATTACAGGGTTACTACTTAAGTTGTAGTGATGTCCAATATTTCCTAAAACATGCAGTCATTTGCAAGGTATTACTTTTATCTTCTCCCCTTCCAAGCTGATAATATCAATTCAATTTAGCTTATTTTTCAAAAAATAATAAGAGATAACATTTTAGTGACTTTTATTTTATTTTTTACTCCCTGCTGGTAGAGCATATTCCTATTCAAAGAATACAAAAACATGTTACTGAACTGAAAACAAGGACGTGAAGAAAGACAATGAGTCATGATAAACGTATTATTTATACAGTTTGCTAAAATATATGATTTGTAGTTTTATACCAGTGTTTTAGAGTCTTAACAATGGTAGTGGCAAAACAAAAATGAATACAAATCAAAACAACAAAAATAAAACAAAAAAAGAAACTACCTAATTTTTTTATAAAGAAAATACTTTTATTGAAAAAGGAAATTAAATTATATAGAAGTTAAACCTCTAATAGAGGAAATTCATTAATCATTGACTATATTGTATATAAGAATTACAAATGCTTCTTCAAGTCTGTTCTAATATATTTGAAATGTAGTGATCAATTAATGTGTATTAAATGGAAATCTCTGTACATAGCTTTCATTTGGTATTAACTGTTTTTGTAAAGTGAATATGTCAAAAAAACTATAATTTTTTTAAACAGCATTAGTAAGGTGTACTTGATATGCAAGAATCTACACATTTAATGCATACAATTTAACCTGTTTGGACATAAACACACACCCACATGATCATCATCACAATCAGAGTAACAGGCATACCTACACTTCCTAAAGTTTCTGTGTGTCCCTTTGCTTTCATTCTGTGTTTCATGGTCTTTGTTTTATTTTTCCCTGATCTTGTGTGTGTTAAGAACATTGAACATATCAACTGTCTCAACAGATTTATGTTCTAGAGACTTGTGTGTGTTAAGAACATTGAACATATCAATGTCTCAACAGATTTATGTTCTAGAGATCTGCTTTGTAACTAATATCTATAGTTAGTAATAAGGCATTGTGTGTTGGATTAATTATTCAAAGAGACAGTCAAAATTAAAACATGATTTGATACCAGTATTTTTAAAAGTTTTTGGTAACCTATTTTTTTTTTAACTTGAGCCAGATAGCAAGAAATAAAGAGAGAAAGAGGGAGAAAGCACCTTCTCAAGAGATCGGACTACACTACAATGCAATCCCTTTCCTCCATGTTTCCATCCCAGCAGGATACTGAGTATGAACTCGTGTGTCCAGAGTATTTCAATGGCACAGGGACCTGGCTCTGAAGCCTTAGTTGGTCATTTAGGATTTCGCTTTTTCTGTACAGTGCTTAACTGTGATCTTGCAGGGCCAACCTCCTATTCTAATTTTTGACAAGTTCTATTATTTTCAAATCAAAACTAACAAAAGATGAAGCTAGGGAAAAACAGGAAATATATACATATATAGTTCATATATCATTATATTTATTCTTCATAAGCATATAGTCTTATGTATATATATATATAAAATCATATCCATATATTATACTTGATCTTCACCAAATGCAGAAAAGAGATTTATGTTTATGTATATTCTTATGTCATTATTTTGGAAGAAAATAATCCAATACTCTAAGCAGAGTAAAAAGAAAATCATGTAAATATAACATTATTTTATACCATATTAATTTCAGTTTGACTACAAATACTTTCAAAAACTTTAAGTCTAAAGAATCTAGGATATGAGACCAGCAGATAGCATAATGATTATGTCACTGGACTCCCACGTAGTCAATCACAGTTCAAGTTTTGACCCTATTGACTTAAAACTCACATAGGGCATGTGTGTGTGTATGCCCAACATCCCAAGAGGAAAATGGAGGGAGAAGGGATTGTGGTGAGGTCCTTAACCCCTGAGGGGTGATTTCTTGCTTTCTGTCTCTGTCTCTCCTTGTCTCTCCAGCAAGCACACGCACATCATAGCAAAAATCTCTTTTAAAAAAAGGATTTAGTATATGAAATATTGAGATCAATAAGTTTTATTCTGCCTGCTTATTTAATCATTCATTACATATATTTAGTGGTGAAAATCTGTAATGTTTCATATGTTGCTAATGATTTGAATGTAATATTGTCACCTAGTCTTGTTATTTAACTGAAAAACCAATAGATAATTTGTTTCTTTTGAGCTTCTGTCCACTTCTTTTTCCGTATATAGTAGCGTAGTCAGTACACCAATTTCCATATTAAAAATATCAATTTTATTTATTTATATTCAAGGTGAAGTCACAGTTTTTAGGATGTTAATTTTATATTCTATAATATATAAAATTAGAATTATAAAATAAGAAATTGAATTGTCCTGATGGTTTGAGGCAGCTGGATCCCACATGGCCAAATCTAATGTTCAAGTCCCGGGACCCAGTGACTTGAAAAACGTGGTGGGTGTTTGTGCGTGAGTGCTCAAGGCCCCAAAAAGAAGTAGAAAGAGAGAAAAAGGCATTAGGTCTTCTCCAGTTCCCATAAATTGTGCTGTTTTCTCCTTTACTTCTCTCTCTATTTCTTCATCTCTCTTGAAGAAGTGCATGCACACTCTAGTACACACACACACATTTAAAAATAATGTTAATATTAAAATTTAAATTAAAAATACAGAAATAGATTAACTTGTCTATAGAGAATGTAATCAATATACAGAGCTTCCTTATTGTGAATAAAATACTTCAGACAAATCCTTGAATTTGCTCGACTTTTAGCACTTTAAAGTGCGTTTCTTAAAAATCATAATATTTAGGGACCAGTAGTTGGCATAATGGCTCTGTCACTGGACTCCCATATATTTTATATTTGTAAGATAGTCTGTGTGAGTTAGATTAAACTCTTTAGCCATTTTCCTGCATTTTGAAATAGTTTTTCTGGTGTATGATTTCTTCAACAGTTCATTTTTTAGTATTGATGTCTATGTCATACTGTTTCACATATGAATTGTGTTCACAGTTTTATTATTCAAAGCAATCATTTTTTACTCTAAGTTGTTCTCTTTCAATCTTAGCTTGCAGCATAATTTATTTCTGAAAAGTGTAAGAGTAGCATATATTTAACCACCCATCTATTGTCTAAGAGAGCATGAATTCAGTGTGGGCTATGTAGCAACTTAGAGGAAGAGTCTCTCAATCTAATATTGATAAGAAAACTGATACAATTCTGGAAATGGGAAAAAATCATAAAGAGTTTGTGTTAAAGTAGTCCATTTAAAATAAACTAATTTTGAGAGTTTCTTGAGATGGTCATGGCTAGGTGTTATGTACAAGCAGTTTAAAGACAAAAAAATAATTTTGTAATAACAAGAGTTATAGAAAGAAAAACATGTCTTGTGGTTTATAATATAGTAAGCAGCATCTCTTAACATCAGACATCACCTGAACACAGTAGTCTAGAAGGTTATGACAAGATCAGGGTCCAGCAGTTAGCGTAATGGCTGTGTCACTGAAATCCCATGTAGTTGATCGTAGTTCGAGTCCCGGATCCAGTGGCTTAAACTCATGCTGGGCGCATGTGTGTGTGTGCCCAAGATCTCGAGAGGAGAATGGAGGAGAAGGGATTGTGTTGTGGCCATCCTCTCTGGGGAGGGATTCCTTGCTTTCTGTCTCTCTTTCTCTCTCTGTCTCTCTGGTGAATGTATACTTCCTGTAGCAAAAACCTCTCCAAAAAAAAAAAAAAAAGATCAGGGTTTAAGAGAACCTATAGTGTATGATGTCCTCAGTGTTTTGAATAATAATAATGTTTATATGAAATTAGTCAGCAATTTTACAACTAGAACTTTTACATTTTGTCAAATATTTAACCTATTCTTTTGTCTTATATATGTAAGAAACAGTGTGAAGGCAGAAAATTGTGTACATACATATATACACACATAAGGATATACATACATATATAGAGACACACAATCAGATACATATGTATGTATGTACGTATCTCCTTTTTAAGGCATAGATCTGCCAGAGTGTAACGTTGTAGAATGTCTTACTGCTCTGTTTCTCATTCTTTATGTCCTATTGGCCGGGCTACAGCAGGACACTCAACTGCTTTTAATGACTTCCATTACTCCCTCTTATTTTCTAGGTTAATGACATATCGAAAGTGCTAATGGCATAAAATTTTAAAATAGCTCACATACTGTTCATGAAAGAAACCATATATTTTACTTTATATGCATGTAATTTTTTTCCCAGTGGATTAACTGTAACATTTTGCTGCTTTGTAATTTCTTAATTTAATTGAGGAAATTAACAAAAGAGAAGGAAACACAGTTTCCCAATGTGAAATTGTAGTTATGAGAGTGATCACATTTTTTACCCTACTCCCAGAGATGTCAGGGTACTTTATACAAGCTGGGAAAAGAAGTAAGAAATATCATAGATTCTAATCTTCCACTACTTTGCTTTTTAAAAATATGTCAGAAATATTCCAAATTGTGAAGACACACTAATTATAGTAACACAGAGCCAGGAAATATATAAATTTCAATACTTAGCAGGTATTAAGATTTTTCTACCATGGGTTTCAAGAATATTTCTCCAAGTGTACATTGTAGAAGAAACATTTAATTAAATTATATTCTTAAAATTCCAAAAATGACAGTTTTCCTTGTTTAATTATAACTCATTTACATGAACAAGAAATGAGACAACTTCTGAGTATGCCTGCTTAAATCATATATTCTGCTTCTTATTCTCTGTCATGGTGTAAGAGACACTGCTATATTCAGAGTATTTTAGAAAAGAAGCATATTTGGGCTTTGTTATAGTAGTTCTCACATTGCTACTTATCAGACTGAGGTCAAGAGAGGCCGAGGTCTGATTCCTGGCCTACCCTAAAAATAACTGTAGTTCCAGCAACTCAGGAGGCTGGGGCAGAAAGATTGAAAATCAAACAAAAAAGATTGAAGTAAACAAACAACAAAATAAATAAAGAGGCAATATTTTATATGTACTTCCTCAAGTCTTAAGGAATAACAAGGATGACTTCTCAAGCAAGCCTCCTAAAAACTGTCAACTGAGTTATAGTTTTTGATATAACTTAGCTTTAGGAGCCAATTATCTCGTTTCTTTAGTAGCGATTGAGTGTTGCACTAGTGTCTCAGCTTCATAAGTGCCTGAGCTGATGCTTTCTGTGAATAAAAGCAAAGAAGTGCTCACAACAGGGCATTGAGGAAAGCAGAACAGAACTAGCAGAGAGGCTAAGCAAGTGGTCTGTGCTGGAGACCAGTTTCAGGCTGTGCCACAAGTTATTAGGGAGCAGGGCCAGCAGGTGGTGTGATGGTTGAGATGCTGGACTCCCAGGTGGCAGAACATGGTTTGTGTCCAAGACTCAGCAACTTGAAACTCATACCAGGCATGTATGTGTGTGTGTGTGTGTGTGTGTGTGCTCAAAATCCCAAAAGGAGAGTGGAGGAGAAAGGATCACAGTGTGGCCATTGCCCCGGAGGGGCGAGAGGTGGGTGATTTCTTGCTTTCTGTCTGTCTCCATCTGTCTCTCCAGCGAGTACACAAACCTTAAGCAAAATAAATCTCAAAAAGAAAACAAGTTATTGGGGAGCATGATCACACCACAGAAGTAAACCAACCTTAAGTCCAGGAATCAGACTCCTCTGTTCCAACCTTCTGTCAGTTATTAGCCTTGAATACCTGCAGGTTAGTGTCATGTCCCCCCAAGAAGCCTAATGGTGGTAGTTTTATGAAGAAGAAAACTAGAGTGTAACTATGACATAGAATATTTATGGCAGCTGGGAAATGGATTGATTGGGAAAAGCAATCCAAATAGTTTAACTAGATCACATTCCAGATAGCTAGTTTAGCCACAATCCCTTCTCCTCCATTCTCCTCCCATGGTCTTGGTCATGCACCCACACGGTCCAGCAAGACTGTGAAGCCACCAGGTCTGGGACTCAAACTTGACAGACTACATCACTGAGCATGACTGATCTCCTTTGGGTTGGGGGTTTACCTTTGATGTCTAGTAGACATGTGAAACAGCATATCCCAAATAAAATTTTGGTTTTAAGCTTCTAAATTTGCTTTTTATAACCTTATCTTCCAAATTCTGTCATCTTTGCTCTTGACAGATGCACAGAACAGATAACTAGAGAATACTTTCCTCCCCTTTCTCTTTGTCTCAAGATCGCTTAATTTTGTTCATTTTGCTGTTGTTCAGATTTTATTGTCCCTAAGTCTTTCCTATCCCATAGTGTTTAATGTCTTTCATGGTCTTGGTCTTGCTTATCTGTATATCTCACTGTAATCAGAGTCAAACATGTCTGGTGCTCAATATTTGTTTAGTTAAATACAATTTTGGAAATTCTCGAAGGTTAGTACCTATATTTTAATGCTTTTTTATACTAATGCTCAAAACATCTATACCTAACCAGTCTTTTGTGAATGGTAAAAATTAATTGAATGTTTTATATTACCTCTGCCTTCTTTATAACAGGTTTAATATCATCACAAATATCCCATAAATACTTCTTCTAATTTTTTAAGAAGCTTTTGCCTTAGGGTGCATGTACTTGCTGGAGAGTGAGGCGGAGACAGAGATAGTGCGAGGGAAAGTGAGAAATCACCCTTAAGGGATGATGGCCATGCCACAATCTCTTCTCCTCCATTCTCCTCCCATGATCTTGGTCATGAACCCACATGGGTCCAGCAAGACTGTGAAGCCACCAGGTCTGGGACTCAAACTGTGGTCAGCAGAGACTGGTCATGTGGGATAGACTGTAGGAGTCAAGCAAAGTAAATGCTACGACATTTGCTGGCCCCACCTCTAATGTTCAACTCTTGGTATGTGATCATTTATTTATACAGATCGGAAAGTGTTCTCTCATTTTTAACCCCTTCCTTCATTAATCAGGGTGTAATTTTCACCTTAGATAATGCACAGGTTGGGGCCGGCAGGTGGCATGGTGGTTATAGGTGTACTCAAACATGGCTGACTTCATTCAAGTCCTGGACCTGGCAGCTTGCTTTCTCAGTTTCTTTCTCTATCTCTCACACATGTGCATGTGCACAAGCATGTGTGCTCTGTCCCTCTCTGGTCAAATTTAAATAAATAAATAAATAAAGTTAAATAAAAATAATTCTAAAACTAAAAAGAAGATAACTCACAGGACTGGAAAAGATAAGTAGAGAAGAATTCATTAATGACTTATTGGGTTGTCGGGAAAGTCAAGAAACATTTTTTTTACCTAGAAAAACATACAAAAATATGTCATGACTTCCCTGATAATCTAAAATAATATACTATTATGCTATGAAAACAGAAAGCATATGTTTATGTCCCTATGGAAAGTACATTAACACTATAATTTAATTTTTGCGTTTGGTCTCTAAGCAAGAACCATAATTCACACAGGCATGCTTTCTTTTGAAAACATATTCTAATCTCTGTACCAGGAAGTCATCCTTCATCTTAATGTTGGCATGTATGATGCATTAACACATAGAACATGGAGCTTAGATTTCCTGCTCATCCGCTGTTATGTCATTTAGTCTTCTCAGGAGATACCTGTCTTGAAAATATAGACAAGAAAGACAAATGACAACCTCCAAGACAGATGCATGTTGTGTTTTCAACCCAAGACATACACTAGATATATTGTCACTAAACAAAGCACATAAAGTACACCTTCTTCCAACTAAGAGCGCAGAGAAAAATGAAGTCGAGGAAAAAAAGATTTTTGAACATTCATATTTTAATTACAATTGTACAAAAATAAAGCTGCCTTTTGAAATACTTTTTGTAAAGCCATAATGTTCAAAAAAAATAAATGAAATTAAGTTGCTTGAGCAGCAGGAAATTCAATTTTAGGCGGAAACTGTCAACCAGATCTCATCTATCTTTCCAACAAGAATATCAATCACAGTTTCTTCCTTGCCTTCAGTACTGCTTTTCTTCCTTCCAGCTGTCTGTGCTGCAATAGTTAGCTGAATTGCATTGCTTCTGCCTTACTTCTGTTTTATTCTTTAATCTTTCAAAAGCTTCTGTAGGGACAGAAAAAAAAGAAAAACCATTGTGCTGCCCATAATAAGCAGTCTTTGGATAGTTAAATGGAAAGCTACTCTAACGCAGATAGTAAATCTCACTCCTTTTAAAATGGGAGATATTGAAAAATAATAAGTTTATAATATCAGTATATTATTTTGTACATTTGTTTGTACTTTTTCTTTTTTAGAAATCATTTTTTACTTTCTGCTATGGGTTCAGTTTCAAAAGATAGAAATCTTCCCAAAAAAAGGCTGACTACAGTTTGTTGTCTAATGTTACAATGTCTGAAAATTCTGTACAATAAAATGGGTTTCTGCAAGACCCAGTGCAAGCATCTTTTGATAATCTAGACATCTTGCTTACTTTTACAAGTATTTCTTTATATCTGAATTTTTGAATAACATTCAATTGTCTTCAATTTAATAAAGCACCTTCATTTAACCATGCTGTTTGCCAAAAATAATTACTATTACATCACTAGAGCCTAATTATTTGACTCTAATTTCCAAACATGCTTGTGTTTTTCTCTTAAACTTTCAATATTTTCTTTACATGTTAAATATAATCTTTCTTGAAAGTCTACTTAGAAAAACTCCTCTTTGTAAGAATTTCAACTGATTATTGGTTCTAAAGACCAAGGTAATTTGGGGTTAATGTAAGTGGAAAAGTAATGTAAAGATCTAATAACATATATGACATTGTACTTTATCATATAATATTTAAACTGGAAAGAGATTTGAAGTCTAACATACAGCTTAATGCTTTATGATCGAAATGCTTATTTGTGAAGGCTCAGGAATGAAAGCCATGACTGTACCATATGTGTAAACTGGTGGGAACCACAATCTAAAATTCCATGCAGGGTTTGCCCAGCTCTGCAGCAGCTATTAGCATCTCCATTTTTCAATAGTTATGAATTAGAGTATGACAATTTACATGACATTTTACATGAAATTTTCATATACTCTAAAATATACTTCTAAAGTTTACATAAAATTTTCACATACATGAAAGTAAAATATTTGTAAGACTTAAACATTTCAATTATTGAGAAGAGTGATATTATAATCAAGCAGAATTTCCATGGCTGCAGAACTCTCATAATAGATTTTTTGTTTGTTTGTTTAGTTTTAGTTTTATGGTATTGAATGTGTGCACTCACCGTAGATAGCCAGAGAGAGAAAGTGAGAAGTCACCCTGTGAGGGGATGGCCACATGGAAATCCCTTCTCCTCCATAGTCCTCTACAGATTCCAGACATGCATGCACATGTGCCCAATATATTTTTCAAGCCGCTGAGTCCAGGACATGAACAACTTAGTTAGCCATGTGGGATCATACCACCTTAACCACCATGCTATCTGTTAACCCATAAGTGTGGTTTTAATCAAAATAAAGGTATTTTAATTTTTCTTTTTTTTTAAAGAATTATTTAATTGTATTTATTCATTCATTTTATTTTTTAATTTGACCGGAAAGACACACAGAGAGAGAGAGAGAGAGAGAATGAGAGAGAGAGGGAAAGTGAGAAAGCAAACCACCAGGTCCAAGACTCAAACAGTGGTTGGCCATGTGGGAGTCCAGCCCCCTTATCCACCATGCCACCTGCCAGCCCCAGTATTTTAATTTTTACAAGATAATATTTAATGCTTGATAGATTTTCACACATAAGTTACATTTCACAATAAGCTTAAGTTAATATACTCTTCAAATATAAAAGTAAATTATCGGGAGCAATTTTTATTTTATTAGTATTATTTTTAGTTCAATATAGGGTGTGTGTGCTCCCTGGAGAGAGACAGAGAGAGATAGAGGAATGGGAGACATTCCCCAGGGAGATGGCCACTTCACAGTCCCTACTATTTCATTTTTCTCTCAGGATTCAGGACACATATGCACACATGCCTAGGGTTTATTTCAAGCTGACAGGTCTGGCTGGGATTCAAACTGCATGATAATGAGGGATTCAGATACCTTAACCACCCTTCCACCAGCTGACCCATCAAGAGAGCTTTTTTAGAGTTGAGAAAAAAAATTTTGCTTACATAAATTAATTATTGAATTAATGTAATGAAATTCAAGTTACAAGATGCCATATAATTCCATGTTTTAATATTATCTTTTAATGTATGTAGCTTTATCTATAGTAGAATTGATGTCAATTTATATTCTTATTTATCTACATATAACTTCTAAATTTAAAATCTATGTATTTTTTTTATTTGCCAGAGGGTACAAGTATTCACTAGAGAGTGAAAGAAAGAGACAGAGAGAGACAGAAAAAAAAAAAAAGAAAGCTTCCTTGCCTACGGGGGCCCCAATCCCATCTCCATTTCTTCCTCCTTTGGGGATTTTGTCCATGCATGCACACACATGAGCCCAGTATGTTATTCAATGTGCTGGGTTCAGGACTCAAACCGTGCAGTCGACCATATGAGACCCAGTCACCTTAATCACCAACTTGCCAGGTGGCTCCAATATGTAATTTTTTTAAAGAATTACTTATTATTATTGTCATTATTTTTAATTTGCTATACAGAATGGGAGCTCTCCAGAGAGATACAAAGAGAGGGAAAGTGTAAAAGCAAGCTGCCAGGTTAGAAACTCAAACCGTGGTCAGCAGTGTGGCAGTCCAGCTTCCCAACCACCACACCACCTACTGGCCCCCAAAATGTAATTTTTAAAACAAAATTGTAGTCAAGGATATATTTGGTTACTAAGATTTCAATTATTATTGTTCTAGGGATTCATTTTTAGTATCCTGAGTAAAAGAACTTTATTCGTGCACTCTTAATTCCAATGTGCCAAAACACAGTCTATTTTTAATATTTTTATAGCAATTGCTTTTGTTTTATTAAGCATGCTTTGTACAATGATAAATTATTTCATTATAATATATTATGATAGTGTAATAAATTATAATGTTTATTGTAATTTGTTTACTCCATCTATGAGCTCTGTGATACTGATTTCAACTCCCTGTGGTAGTGCAGATCTATTTCTGGGTTCCAAAATAATTATGGTTATCATTTCTTCCTAGATTTTTTATGGCTTAAAATAAACCAACTTTGTTTTTCAATATTTTAATATGCAACTATATTTTATAATAAGAAATATATCTAAAATACTGAAACAGAGAAATATGATAGGCATACAGATGGATTTACTTATTAGCACTCTCCACTAGCATACAATGTGTAAAGAAATAAAATAGTGCTCTATGGGACCAGCAGTTAGCATAATAGCTATGTCGCTGGACTCCCATGTAGTCGACCGCGATTTGCGTCCTGGACCCAGTGACTTAAAACTCAGCCGGGTGTGTGTGCATGCCTGCCCAAGATCCCGAGAGGAGAATGGAGGAGAAGGGATTGCGGCATGTCCCTCCCCCGGGGGGTTATTTCTTGCTTTCTGTCTCTCTGTCTCTGTCTGGCAAGTACACACACCCTGTAGCAAAAACCTCTCAAATAAATAAATAAATAAATAGAAATAAAATATTGCTCTAAATAATATATATAGAGAGATAATAGTATGATTTCTTCAACTTTACATCTGATACCTATGCTTTTTCTGTATCATTAATGAGATAAGGAGAAAAAAGTCATTAGATTGTGTTGTCATTTAAGCCATAAGAAGACAAAGTTTCACAAATTAATGTTGATGTCAAAATTATTTTTAGTTTGCTATGTGGAATGGGAGCTCTTCAGAGAGATACAAAGAGAGAGAAAGTGTAAAAACAAGCTGCCAGGTTGTTATAGTTATTACCAACAAAGATATCTCAAAAATGTTTCTTTTCTTTCATGGCTTCAGTCCCCAGGTACAGGACAAAAATTCTTTAAGTCTTTATAACTTTTTTCTTCATATTCAATTCTTTAATTTTTAAATTCTCTTGGACATCAATACTTGTTTCTTCATTACGTATGGTTTGTTTCAAATGCCTTGCGTATTTTCATTTTAATATTGTAGTGTAAAATTAATAGTTTTATGATTTACACTTTTTTACTGTCAGTCTTCATAAATTTCACAACCAATATCATTTCTCAATATGTGCTAATGAATGAAAACAGTGTTCTTTGATTTTTGCCCATCCCTGTTCAATTCCATCAACTCAGCATGTGCAAAACCATTATTCCTCTTTTTCATAAATTGTTTGTGCTTCTTTTTTTTTATCTCATAGAATTATTTTCCAGTCATTTAGGTACCCCAGCTGGTGGCTTCAAAGATATCTCACCATCACTAAAACCCCAAGTTTAAGCTATAAAGAATATCTTCTAGATTCTTCATTACAACAATTTCTATATTACATTTTAGTTTTTGCATACACTCTTACATTTTTATAACATGCTCTTTTATCTCTCTGCCCTTACCTGAAATCCATGCCACTGACTTTTCTATCATCAGGTTGGTCTGGAAAACCTTCTAATCTGTTGTGCATACTCCCTTGAAACTGTATTACCCATATAAACATCCACAAAATATCCGGTAATTTTTGGGCTACTGATGTTTCCTCCTTCTCTTTAATTCACTGGGAGTGGGTGGTACTGCAAATTCACTTAACTTTCTAAAGGTCTTTAAAACATTTATGTAAAATGAATATTAGGAAAGACTTATGCATGATTTGAATTTTTTGAACCAAAACATATTCACATTTAATTCCATTTTTTCATTACTTTTATGATTTACTTTTTTATGTGCAATACCTGATGCAATTTAGGTTGTTAAAATATACTATTTGGAAAGTAAATGCACAAAAACAAACATATTTAAAATAAACACATTCTAGAGAAATATATATGTATGCATGTACCTATATGCATATACGTATATATAAGCTATCAAATTGGAGACTGAAGATAAATTGTTTCAGCCTAGAATTCAATAAACGTTAAACCCAGTCTTGTGGTGCAGTTGGTAACAAATTGAGTTGTAGTGCCGAAAGTCACGTGCAGATTATGGGTTCAGATCTCGGCCTCAGCTTGAAAACATGAAGGTCCATGCCCAGGATCCTCATGAGCTGGAGGACTGGGTAAAGTGGATTACAGCATGACAAGACCCTACTGAGTCTCTCTCTCTCTCTCTCTCATGTGAACATGAGTTTCCTATCATAAAAAAAGTAAATAAACTTTGTAAAGTAGAAAATGAATACCAAACCTTATAACCTCTTCTTAAAACATTATTTCTGGCCCATAGAGTGGCATGGTGCTTAAGGCAGCTAGAACCCATAGGCTGATTATGTCATTCAAATCCTGGACCTGGTGGTTTGAAAAACCATGCCAAGCACATGTGTGTGTATACTAGAAATCCCAAAAGGAGAGGAAGGGAGGACAAGGGATTGCAGCATGACCATCCCCATGGGATGGGAGTGCATTCTTACTTTCACTCTCTCTCTGGTGAGTGTACCTGCATTCAGGGGTTATGACCTGCAAGGTGAGGAGATGTGAACCCTAGCGGGGGTGATAGAAAATGTTGAAAAAAACAGATAGACACATACACAAGTAGACAAGAGAGGGAATCAGGTGGATTGGGCATCTTTGTTAGAGATCTCTGCAGCATAGAGTCAGTCCCAGGTTTGTTTGTTTGTTTATTTATTTATTTAGGGCAATGGGGGAGGGACAAGTGGAAGGTAAAGCTATGTGTTTTCTATTATTGACTGCGGTTATGGAGCATCTTGCAGTTCGTGTGGTTCTAAATAAGCCTCCCCTGGCCTTCTCTGGCTGAAACAATTTCCTTTGATCTCCACCAGCTATGCAGTATCTGTCCAAGAGAACGAGTCTATGGCTTTGCTCATTTTTAAAAGTCCCCATTGTTTAGCTCAGATATGGCCACTCCTTACATCTCCCCCTTTTTTCTTTTTCTAATCTGCGTCTAGGGAACCAGATTGATAGTTGCGTGGAGTTCTTGTCAGACAATTCTACACACTAGTAGAGATATAAACATAAGCAAGATTATTGACACAACTCCCAAGAAATGCCATAAAGAGTGGCGAAGCAAGTAGTAAGGGTAGCCTTCTGTTGTTGAAAGGATTCAGGGAGGCACCAGAGACAACTGAATGCTAACACTAAGCAGAGAAATTAAGATACCTAGAGCAGTAATTGTTTACATTTGTAAATGACTGCCTCAGAACCAAGTGAAAGTGTTAAAAATCATTTTAGAGTTTGAAAGGTTGAAATTTGAGTTTTCTTTTGGATATAGTAAAGTTGCTGACACTGAATTTATCCTGAGTTTTAGGATTGGGAACTTCTATAACTGTACACAATTTATATCCTGAGATGTCTTCCCTTCTATCTGCCTTGCACTGTCAGGCTCTCTAGAGAGGGGTTAAAGAGAGAGGAAACTTTCCTTTCCTAACACTGTTTGTTATGCGAACAGATTTTAATTGGGAGGCAGTGGGCCACACCAGAGAAGCATGAGGTCAAAGGGTCATTGCTCCCTCCTCCTAACCCCTCTTCAGTCACTTAGAAACTGCAATCTTAAATCTGCCTAGTTTGGGAAGACTCTTTACTCTTAGCTCCTGCCTCACTGTGTCATCTTTAGTTACAGACTCTGTTTTTTTTTTAGGTAACAAGGAGGTATAGATAGCCCTCCAGGGTGTTCTTTAGTTGGCTTACTAAACTAGCTCCTAGTTTTTATTTGGTAGGATTTTGTCTCAGGCACTTCTTAATTAAATTCTGCAGGGAGAGGCAAAAATGGGAATTCTGTCTGGTCTCTCCGCTGTATATCGCTCCCTGATTTGTGTTCCAAGCTTTTCCCAGGTCTCTTCATTTACTGTTCCCTGCTCTGGGAACCAGGGGCAGCTTCCCTGCGCAAAGCTCAGGAATTAACATAACTGCTTGAGGCTGACTTTCCTGCCCCTAGATTTTAACACGCAAGACAACATTTAAACATACCTCTCTCTCTTAGACAATTGTATCTCCGTTTTTTAACCTGGCTCTAATTCACTCTTTATCTTACTCCCTTAGTTTTTTATTAGTTCCCACCAGAGTCAAGAGTGTCCACTTGCCTGATTCTTTGTAGTGCACCAATACTCAGGTGCTTGTTTCAGGTGTTGTCTGCCTCAGCCTGCAAGGCAGGGAGATGCGACCCTGAGTGGGAGTGGCCATGGCTTAGGAAAAACAGACCCAAGTAGAGAAAAGTGGGGATCAGACAGACTGAGCGTCTCCGATGGAGTTCGCCTGCGCATTGAACCTTTCTCAGGTTTTCTTCTATAGGACAACAGAGCATGACAAAGAGAGTCAAGTCAGGTGTTTTCTATGATCGATTGCAGTTGTGGAGCGTCTTGTGGTCCTTGTGTTTTGTGTTTTCTTTTTTTTTATGATTATTTGATTTAACTTTATTTATTTTAATTTGACCAGAAAGTGAGAGAGAGCAAGAGAAAGTAAGAAATCAAGCAGTCAGGTCCGGGACTAAAATCACAGCCAGCCATGTGGAAGACCAGCACCCTTTACCACACCACCCACTGGCCCCAGGTTCTTGTGTTTCTAGCTAAACACCCTCCTTTGGCCTTCTCTGGTTGAAACAGTTTCCTTTCATGTCAGCTGATGGCATGACATCTGTCCAGGAGAACAGGTCTGTGCCTTTGCTGGTCTTTAAAGGTCACCACTATTTCACTCAGATTCAGCTGTTCTCAGCACCCTGACAAACTAAAAAATAAATTTTATTTCATTCAAATTAGAGTGAGTATGGGATTAAGCAAAACAACACTTTAAATGCATAAAATTGTACAAAGTCAGTTGTCGAAATGCTTGTCCATCCTGATTAAAATGAGAAAAGTAGTATACTTTTATCATTTGTATATAAGTAGAGGCATGTTTATTAATAATGAGTGAATTACAGTTATGTTTATCAAAATAAAAACTGCAAATATAAAATGTATGGTTTATTGTAAGTTTGACTTCATCTTGAAACATTTTCTTTTTTCTTTTCCTTTTTTTTTTTTTTTTGGAGAGGTTTTTGCTACAGGACATGTACACTTGCCAGAAAGAGAGAGAGAGAAAGAAAGACAGAAAGTGAGATATCACCCACCCCCCAGGGGGGGATGGCCAAACTGCCATCCCTTCTCCTCCATTTCCTCTCAGGATGTTGGGCATGCACGCACATGCGCCTGGTGTGAGTTTAAGCCACCAGGGCTGGGTTCAAACCCCAGTCAGCTCCATGGGAGTCCAGTGACATAGCCATTATGCTAACTGCTGGTCCCAATCTTGAAACATTTTCTAATTAGATTATTGGTATTATTGCATAGTTCTAGGGAATTTAATTAGAATGCCTCTGAGAAAAGAGAGTAGAAAAATGAGGGCATAAGACTGAGTTCTTGAATGTGAAAAAATAAACTCTTCTATATTCATAAGGATAGTCAATTTAAATAAAAAGACTGTTTTCTTCTTTTCATACTGGAGCCCATCGTATGATGACATAGAACCACTGGTTATAGAATTCATCACATAATTTGTCTTATCATATGAAATCTACGTTGTTTAAATTTTCAAAAATATTTGACAGCATTCCGAATGTCTCATTCAAAAAAGAAAAAAACTGAAATATGACCAGCTGGTGGCATGGTGAAGTCAGCTAAATTTCATGTGGCCTACAGCACAATTCAAGTCCAGACCCAGTATCTTTTAAAACACCTTAGGCAAAGTGCATGTGTGCCCAAAAGTCCTGAGAGGAGAATGGAGAAGTAATTGCAGTGTTGTCACCCCCTTGGGGAGGAGCTTTCTCACTTTCCCTCTCCCTCTCTGTCTCTCTGTGGTGAGCGAACACATCCTATGACACATTTAAAAAGCAATAATAAAAAGTTTAAATAAGGATACAAAATAATGTAGACAAAAATCAGAATATTTAATAATAGGTAATAACTTGGAGAAATATAATCACTTCACTTAGAAGGTTGAGACACCTTGACCTAGAAGTTGTCTAGGAGTTGAATCAATATTTTCTTAGAAAGAAATTGTGAATCTTCTTCAAGATATTATTGTCTGAGGTTATACATGTCTATGTCACAGAGAATTGTTACAATGGATCCAAGACTATATTCATTAAACATTTTTTTTTCCTGTGCTACATGTGTGGTTGCCAAAGAAAGAGAGAGAGGAGAGAGAGAAAATGAGAAAGCACCCTCCCTAAGCCCATGGCATAGATCCTTCTCCTCCATTTTTGTGTTGGGATTTGGGGCATGCACACACGTACCTAGTGTGTTTTTCAAACTGTTGGGTCTGGGACTCCAACTGTACAGTCAGCCATGGATTCAGCTGCCTTAACCACCCACTGGTCCAAGAAAATTTTTTATGAAATGTTCATTTTATTTCTAGACAACACATCTAAATAAACTGGACATATCATTTGATGCCTAAACTAATCATTCCATTATGTTTGTACTCTACTTACATATTAAAAGTCATTTACCCATCCCAACCATGTCTTTAATCCTTAATTTATTTTATTCTATTAAAAACATTACATTCAGTGTGTGCACTCTTAAATAAAATGTTATCTCCAGACCATAGAAAACTGCTATCATTCTGAATGTAGTAGTGTGTAATTAATAGAGGAAACAAGCTCCTGAGTCATCCAAAGAGGGTGCTAAGCTTTTACTATGTATTTTTAATTGTATAGACCTGGCATGTTATGGTTCCATAGAGTGGAAATTATTCCCTCTCTCATTAAGACAGCTTTCCTTCTAATGATAATTTACAAGCACATTTCAAAGTCCACATTTTTATGTACATTAATAACTAGATATTTGTGTGATTCATATTCATAAACAAATCCTATCTACCAAGCTAAAAAGTGAAAAGAAGCTACTTAGTAATGGTTGAGTGGTAATTGCTGTGGATATATATCACATTTTCTTTATTAACTTGTTTATTGAAGGACATGGATTGATTCCATATCTTGTCTTTATTTTTCTCCAGTTTTTTGCCGTAAGAGTGCATATTCTAGCCAGAGAGAGACAGAGAGAGAAGGAAAGTGAGAAATCACTCTCCAGAGAAGATGGCCACACCACAATCCCTTCTCCTCTATTATCTTTGGGATTTGGGTCACTTATGCACATGTGCTCAGTATGATTTCCATGTCATAGGGTCTGGGGCTCCAACCATAGTCCGTCATGTGGGAGACCAGAACTTTTACCACCACTCCACTGGCTGGCCCTTCTTGTCTATTATTAGCAGTGCTTCAGTAAACATGGGACACAGACACTCCAAGATACTGATTAAATTTCTTTTTGCATATAACCAGTAGCAGGATTGCTGGATCATATTACAGTTCTACTTTGGTTCAAGAAATCTCTCTACTGTTTTCCATAGTGGCTGGATTTATATACACTCTTTATCAGCAGCATGTGAGTTCACATTCTTACTAGCATTGTTATCTTTTTTTCCCCCCTAATAATAGCCATTCTAAATAGGGTAAGGTGACATTCACTGTAGTTTTAATTAGTTATTTGTAGAAACATGGTTGAGCCCAGAAGACATGCTAAGTGAAATGGATCAGGCATGGAAAGATAAATACCATGTAATATCCTTTACATGCAGAATCTTAAAAAAAGTGCCAATCTCAGGCCATCTGGTGGCATGGTAGTTAAGGAGGCTGAATTCCAAATGGGCAACTACATAGTTTAAGTCCTGGACCTGAAGGCTAAAAAACACACCCAGAGCATTTGCATGTATGCCCAAAGTTCCAAGAGGAGAATGAAGGAGAAAGAATTCAGTGTGGCTATTCTCCCTAGAAGGTATTTTCTCACTTTCTCTCTCTCTCTCTGGCAAGAACATGCACCCTATAGCAGAGTAAAAGAGAAAATAAAACTGATTCCATAGAATTAGGGAGTAGAATACTGGTAACTAGAGGCTGGGGAAGAAGTGGGAAAATGGGGAGGGACAGGGTTAATCAGTACAGTCAATTAGGAAGGAGGATAAGTTCTGGTGTACTAACATGTAGAAAAGTGATTATAGTTCACAATATCATACTGTATATTTCAAAATAGTCAGAAGAGAGGATATCGAATGTTCTCACCACAAAGAAACAATAAGTGTTTGAGTTGGGAGACATGATAAATACCCTGATTTGATTGTTGCATATTATATACATATATGCGGACATCATAGTGTGTTTCATAAATATGTGTAATTATTATGATTCAGTTTAAAAGGAAACTGAGAAAAAGCCAATAAAGCTTTGAAGAATGGCTATGTAATAAAAATGGAGTCAGGATGGTTTAGTCTGGCTCTTTCAATTTCTATCTTAAGTTTGAAGGCAGCAGAGCAAATGACTTATGTTATTAATTGCAGTATGCTTTAGCACTTGTTATGTAATAATGACTTTGCTGTTTTACACCATTGAATATAATGTACATATGCATATTTGAGTTTGTTTTTTGGCAATGAGCCATTATCATATACAGCCCCTTTAAGAGACAGGGAACACCAGATTCATATAGTGAGCCTTGGTCTGCTAACCTTGGTTCAGCTGGCTCAGCCCTGATGGCCTTGGCTTGACTCAGCCTTGGCTTGGCTTAGCTCTTAGCTGTGAGCTCAGAGGAGGAAGCACCTTGTGAGTGCCACTATTCTTCTGCAAGCTTTCCTTGAATTCAGCAATAAACAGCGTGACAAAAGTACCTTGCATCTTTTTTCAACTTACTGCATCTCTGTTTGAATCACCCTTTGGAAGGGGAAAGAACTTCATAAAGCAGGCTGTTTCTAAAACAAGAAACTAAATTTTTTCACAAGATTTATGTATACCATAGTAATTAAATTATTTCTGAGTACTTGTAAATTACTGAGGTTATAGAATAAACATCACTTCTTAAAATGATTATTATTTTTAAATAAAGATACATAGCTCTTATTCATGGTAATGTTCAGAGGGTGTGGTTTTCAGGTAAATCTTATTTTGGTGGTCATATATATGTTTACCTAGCAACAACTGTCTATATATCACTGCTTTATGTAGCTCTCAATGTTGCTTTTATTTCTATCTGTCACTAAATTTCCAAGATAGAAATCAAAGAGAAAGATGTCAATGTTAGTCAAATAATGTGAGTGTTTCCTGATTCTTGCTGGTTGATAAACACTCTCAAATGCTCAGTGGTTTAGAATTATTTATTTAAATCATAAGATGAGGTAGCTTTAGTGTACTTGATTATTGTGGGGCTCAGTTGTGCTAAGTTAGACTTTTAGTTTTTTGGATACAGGCCCACTTCAGGTCTTCATGCTAGTTTCTACTCTGAAGGAGCATGGTGCCCTGAGACAGGCTCTTTTCAGGCTAGCTCCAGACACCTGGTAATATTTGCCACATTGTTAAAGCCTTAGCTAGAACTTTAGAAATATATTTCATGAATTAAAGCATGCCACATGGTCAAGCCCAAATTCACTCCAGGTGGAAGCACTGCAAAATCCCACAGAAATATGTATGAATGTCTAATTATAGTGGTAAGTACTAAAGAGTTAAAGACAGTAATACAGATACCATTGGGACTTGTTCATCTCCATTTCCAAGGGACAAGAGAAATGAGCTGATTATAATCTTCTTGTAGATCTTGACTCTGTCTGTGAGTATTCCAGAATCACAGTAATTCTTTCACCTCACACACCACATTTTAGTATTGTAATATTTCTCCCTCACAGAAATTTAGTCCAAAACCCATGAGTCTTACAGAGACAGTAATAAAATTATTGAAATGACCAACTTCAGAAAACCAAATTTTTTCCATTTAAGAGATCTTTGCATTTAATATTTCTCCATGAGAATTTATCAAATTGAACTAAGATTTTGACATATGTTATAATGACTCTCAGGAAAAGGGTCTCTAAAACATTGAATCTCGAATTGTGGTTATTTTAGCTTCTAAATCTTTCATAATTGTCTGTCTTTTAAAGATAGTTATGAAAATTATGCAGAGATACTTCAGTGCCATTACTTTTGTTCACATATTCTCTCTCTTTTTCTCTTTCATACTCTCTTATATAAATACAGACAACAAATATAAACATATATATAAATTAATAAACTATGCATATTTCAAAAGTAATTCCTATTGAAATTAACTTACTACATATGTTCAAATCTATAGCTAATTATATCTTTTCAGTATTTCTGAAAATTTCAATTTGCCTAAACCTATGGGTACCACATTGAGAACAAGGTGAGATATATACATCAGTCAGTGGCCATTGCTTTTCTGAATATTCTTGGTTAACAGCATATAGAGTTTTTCCCCATTTACCTTGTAACATTTTTTAAAAATGCCTTTATTCAATATATATCAGTGTGAGGTAGAAACTTCTTGCAAGTATTGTTTCCCCTAGATAGGAGGTCTGTATCAAAGAACAATTTCAGAATACATTTTTAATATCTCACCTTTCTCAAAAGGGAATAGAATTTCAACCTAATATGTTTTTAAAAGACTTATAGCTAAGGTCTAAAGCATTACTATATAGCACAGTCAAAGGACAAGTCCTTTAGAAATTTCTCGATGGTTTAGTTTATTTAGTAAAAATTATTCTGTAAGTTTCAAAGGCAGTGAAATTTGAAGGAAATTTCACATGGGAGAATGATAAAAGATATGTTATTACAAAAAAAATTTCCTCTCTTTTAGATAATATTTGACTTCTCTGAATCAAGGCAGCATTCATCTTTGTATCAGAAAACTCCATCTTCTAACACTAACATAAAAAGATTAAATTTTCACCAGCCAGCAACAATTGAAGTGATGTAGCATAGCTTTAAGATTATAAGTGATGGAACAGGAAAGTGACCAGAACTATAATATTGCATTTGATCGGGGCACCTGAAATATATGTTTGATTAAAAAAAATATTTCTCCAAAATAGAAAGATATTTGGGATAAGGATAATAGATGAATGTCTGTAGAGTGTATTAAGAATATATCAACATAGCCATATTTTGTAATAGCTTCATTATAACAACCTAATTTTGAAATAGTAATAGCAGAACTATGGAAGCATTTATTAACATAAGATTTTGAGAATTCTTTTTTTGTTTACAAAACTAAACCTCAGTCTTGAAAGATTATTTATAGAGTTAAGGAAGTTAATATAAATATAGTAAACAAAATAAATAGAAATGTTAACTTTTCTTATTAAAATTAAATAAGGTAATACATTATAGGCATTACTTTTAAAATATGCATCATTTGACAAAAATTTCCAAAAAAGACATATATTGTGCTTGAATACAAGACTTACACTTAACTTCTCATTGCTTACTTCATCCTGTTTTCTAAGGCTCATCAGTTAATATCTTAGCTTTAAAGATCATTTACAGATGAATAGAAAACTTATACCTCCAGATTATATTTACTTTTCAGGCCTATGCTTACATACCCAGGTTATATACTAGAGACAGCTACTTCGATATCTCAAGGGTTGATCAGATCAAATCTACTCATAATAAAACTGGACCACTTCTAACGTTTCATCATCTCGGTACCAGATACAGTGTTACCCTGTTCCGTCAGCCAGTAATGTGTCATTCTTGACACCTCTCTCTGTGATTCCCATACTATACCATAACACAGGGACCATCAACTCTCTGTATTCAAATAAAATTATTTCCTTCCACATGCACAATAAATCTCAATCCGTCTAGCCTGCCCATGACAACTGAAACATTGCTTTTCTTATTTTTTTCTTGTATCTTTTTTATTCTCCTTTCACAATCATTATCATCATCATGGCAGGTTATCTTACATTTCTATTTTAAGTAAATAATCAAAGAAGACTGAAAGTCATTTCTAGGTACTCCTTATCACATAAAACTTTTCACAGTACAATTCCTTGAAAGAGTTTTTATTTGGAACAAGCTCAATTCATTTCCTTTCATTCTCTTCTGAGTCTTTTTCAATTGAGCTCTGTCCCTCCATTTTCTTGCAACTGTTCTTTCAGTGTCTTCATGGCTTTTCCTATTTTTAAATCTAGAGGCTATTTTTCAGACTTTATCTTATTCATCAGCAGCAGCTTGGAAAGAGATGAACACATATCCTTTGCTAGAAAATTTCTCCTCGCTTGTTTTCCTAGACCACAGCTACAGCTACTTTGTTTTCCTCCTCTCTTCTTATGTCAGTGTCCTCAGCTGGATTCTCCTTTTGCATTGCTCTTCGTGTTGCGCTGGCTTGAATTTCTCACTTTTCCAATAAGTGAATACAAATGCTGTAGGTGACGTTATCCAGTTCTGTTTTCTACTTGTTTAAGTTTTTTGTTTGTTTGTTTGTTTTTGGCCATAGGGGGTGTGTGCTCACTAGAGACACAAAGACAAGGAAATTGAAAAATCACCCCCAAGAGGGGATGGCACACCACAATCTCATCTCCTCCAGTCTCCTCTCTGAATTTTGGACATGCACACAAATGCCTGGTGTGATTTTCAAGCCAACAGGTCCAGGACTTTAAAGACAGTTGGCAAGGGAGTCCAGTGCCATGACCAACAGGCTTCAGATGGTCCCAAGTTTCATGGTTTTAAAAAATTTCTGAATTCTCATCTGGAGACCTCCCTGAACATCAAGGCAGCATGAAGGCTAGGAGTGCATGACAGGATCAAAACTCTACTGAGCGTACCTATCTCTCTTTCTCTCTGACTCTGTCACTTATAGAAGAAATAAATAAACTTCAAAAATACAAATGTTAATGGCTTCTTTTTTGATTATAGAAATTAGAGGTATTTTTATTTTGGTTTATTGTATTTATTTTATTATATTTTTTATTTTTATTCTTCTTAGTTTTTTTAAATATTTGATCACTATACATAATGTGACTTATAAAGAGAATTTGCCCAACATGAAATACTTTTCAGACAAATTCAGAATACTACATGTTATCATTAACAGATTATAAACCATTTCTATGTTCCACAAATGCCATCTCTATTTTCTCCCTAATTTCCTTCCTTATACTCTTCCCTTCTCCCCTCCCCATTCCACACTGTCTTCACCATCTATAACTATTTTCATTGCTTTTATGTCCTCCAATATTTCAATCTCTACCCTGGAGTGCAGATAGTCAGTATATATTATGTGGATACATGCAATATCTTTCTTTCATAGCCTGGCTTGCTTCACTCAGCAATAAATCTTTTATATTTGACCACTTTCTATCAAATAGAAAGATCCTGTTGATTTTTATGACTGAATAGTAGTCTATAGAGTACATGTGTCACACTTTTTTAATCCATTCATCTGTTCATGGACCTGTAAGTTAGACCCATGTATTTGCAATTGTGAATAATACTGCAATAAACATTGATGTGCAAGTGCTTTTTCAACTGAGCATTCTCCTATCCCTTGGGTAAATATCAAGAAGTGGGATTGCCAGATCAAATAGTAGTTCTACTTGTAGATTTTGAGAAAACTCCATATTGTTTTCCACAATGACTGAACTAATTTGCATTCCCACCAACAGTCTAAGAGATTTCCCTTTTCACCACAACCCTGCCAACACTTATCATTTGTTTGTTTGTTTAGTTGTTTTTTGTTTTGTTTTGTTTTGAGGTTTGTTCTATAGGGCATGTGCACTTGCCAGAAAGACAGAGAGAGACAGAGACAGAAAGCGAGAAATCACCCCCCCCAGGGGGATGGCCATGCTGCAATCCCTTCTCCTCCATTCTCCTCTTGGGATCTTGGGCACGCATGCACCGTGCCCAGTGTGAGTTTAAGCCACCAGGTCTGGGACTCGAATTGCAGTCGACTACGTGAGAGTTCAGTGACATAGTCATTACGCTAACTGCTGGTCTCCCATTTTTGTGTTTTTAATCTTCACCAGTCATAGGAGTTAGGTCTTCTTTCACTATGATTTTAATCTGCACTTCCCTTATGATGAAGGATGCTGAACACTTCCTCATGTGCTTTTTGGCTATTTGCATGTCTTCCTTAGAGAGACTTTGTTCAGTTAATTTTTCCCATCTTTTATTTGTGTTAATCTTTTTTATTTTTATTTTAATTAATTAATTAATTAATTTTTTAGATAAACTGCTTGAGTTCCCTGTGTATCCTTATTATCAGTCCCTTATCTGAGGCATAGTTTACAAAAATATTCTCCCATTCCAAGGGTTGTCGATTCACACTAATTCCCATGTCCTTTGCTGTGCTGAATCTTCTTAATTGATATAATCACACTTGTCTCTATTTTAGGAAATATTACCTGTGCTTTAGGTGTCTTATTTAAGAAGTTATTGCCTACCCCAATGTCTCCCAGAGGTTCCCCATTGTTTTCCACCAGTAGTGTTATAGTTTGAGGTCTTAGGTTCTGATCTTTGATCCATTCTGAGTTGATTTTTGTTAATGGTGAAAGATGGGACTCCAGTTTCATCTTTCTGCAAATGGATAGCCAGTTTTTCCAGTACCATTTGTTAAAAAGGTTTTCCTTTTTCCACTTAGTTGACTGATATCTTTTGTCAAAAATCAGTTTTCTATAAGTTTTGGGGTTTATTTCTGGGATATCTATTCTATTCCATTGGCCCACCTGTCTATTTTTGTGCCAATACCATGCTGTTTTGATTATCACAGCTTTATAGTATATTTTGGGGTTAGAGTGTGAGATGCCACACCCACTCCACTTTTCTTGCACAAGATTGGTTTGGCAATACTAGGCCTTTTATGATTCCAGACAAATTCTATGATTATCTTTTCTAGATCTGTGAAGTATGTCTCTGGCACTTTGATTGGGATTGTGTTAAGTATGTAGATGAATTTGAGTAGAATTGCCATTTTGATTATATTATTTTTTCAATCCAGAAACGGATGTCCTTCCACTTTTTTGGTGTCACTTTCAGTATCTTTTTAAAATAATTTCAGAGTATTCTTTGAAAAAAGTCTTTGACTTCCTTGGATAGGTTTATCCCTAGTTATCTTATACACATTGTGGCTATGGTAAAAGGGATTTCTTTCTACAGCTCTACCTCATTCAACTTGTTGTTCATATATAGAAATGCTAGAGATTTTGGATGTTGATTATGAGTCTTGACACATAACTTTATTCACTATTAACTCAAGGAGTTTTTTTCATGGAAACCTTTGGGTCTTCTAAGTATACCATCATGTCATCTGCAAATAAAATATTTCATCTCTTCTTTGCCTATTTGAATGCCTTTTATATTATTCTCTTTTCTGATTGCATTGGCTAAGACTTTCAGCACTATATTGTAAAGAAGTTGAGAAAGTGGGTAACCTTGTCTAGTAAGAGTTTTTAGTGCAAAAGCTTTTAGATTTCCCCATTCAGTATAATATTAGCTATAGGTTTTATATATATGGCTTTTATTGTGTTGACAAATGACCCTTCTATACCAGTTTTACTAAGAGTCTTAATCATGATGGGATATTATATTTTGTCAAGTGAGTGTTAATGTCTTCTAAAGTTCTATCTCTAAACTAATTTTCTCCTTTAAATTTTATATTGAAAGATCTAATGTTCTTTCTAACACCTTCATATGGACAGCTAATAGGCACCTCAACCATGCTCAGGAAAGTTCTTCAAAGTGTCCAGAACATAATAATTGTTCTAATTATGTACTTTTATATTACTATGGCCATTGTTTATATATTATTTTCTATTTTGTTATGGTAGAGCATATGGACACATAAGTAAAACTGAGAGAGAGAGAGAAGAGGAAAAGAGAGAAGAGCACCCTCTCCAGGATCTGATCATGCCAAAATCTTCTTCCAGTCCTCCAGACTCTCATATCTTGAGTATTTACTAACATGCCCATGATGTCAAGGCTGGCTGAGTTAGGGATTCAAACCAAAGTAGCCTGCGACCTCTAGCTTTTCTTAAGCAGCACTTTAGTGCTGGTCTATGGAGCTAGCCCACCTTGTCCTATTATACATGTTTTATCTTTTTTTCTATCCTTACCTATTATATTCCAATTTATTAAATATAGATCAAATTGCTACTTTCTTACCTATTAGACTCTAATTTATTGAAGAATATAGATCAAACTACAACTATCTCTCTACTGTAAGCACTTAGACTCATAGCAGTCACATGGTAGGTGTAAAATAATTATGTGTAAAATAAATTAGTTAATTAATCTATAGATAACTTATTAAGAAAATAATATGAGATCATTTTGATTTTCAGAGTAAAAGTGCGACAATCAAATTTTGGAAAAATTATTGGCAATTTATTTAGAATACATTGCAATTCAATAAAGAGTTTAATATTGGATTGTTTAATTTTGCATCGATAGGTTAAAGTCTAGATTTAGGTTTGTAACATGCTCTAGGAGCACATATATTTATACGGTTATGCAGTACATTATGACATTTCAGTTCATTGTGAATCATATAGATATAATGGCGTCCACTTAAGATTACAGTGGAGCTGAGAAATTCCTATTGCCTATTGACATTGTACTTGTCATAATGTGCTCTGAAAAACACCTTATTTATGCATTTGTGTTAATGATGGTATAAACAGACCTATTCCATTACAAGTCATAGAAAAATACAGCACATACAATTATGCTCTTAATACTTGATGATAATAAATGACTTTGTTACTGGTTCATGCACTTAGCATTCTATCCTTCTTACTGTTATTTTATAGTGTGTTATACTAATCAAAACAGAATCTTTCTGTAAAATAGTATGTTGCATTATACCAGTAACAACTTCATACATTTCATTTGTATGTGTTTTGCTTGCATCATTTCCTCTTGTGCTTGATGTGATTTCACATTATTTGTTTGTTTTTTTTCATGATGGTCTTTAAGTGTACAGAATCCATGATATTTAGCATGTAGCTAGGTAGGTAATAGGTTTGCATAAGTATACTGTATTTAGAATGACAAAATTGTCTAACAATACATTTGTCATAATGTATTCCTTGGCTAAGTGATGCATCTCCATATATAATTATTTTACATGTTTTTTAAGTAAATAAATATACAAAAAATGGAAAATAATATTTGCTGGTTACTTATATTTACAAATTATATATATTTTAGATTTAAGAAATTGATGCTCAGTGCTACAAAATAATCTACTGAGATTATATAAAGAATTTATGACAGAGCAGAGGCTAGAGCCTAAATGATTTATTCTAAATTGAATAATTCATTATGAAGTAAAGTGTGAGAATAGAAATAATCCTGTTGTATGTTAAAAAAATAGATATTGGTAATTCAGAAAAATAGTTTGAAAATGTAAATGTAATGTATCTCCACTATAGATCTTGATTTACCAGCACAAATGTCCCTTCATCCCTTCACCTTAGTAACAGTATTTTTATGCTGTAGGATGTAATAATGTCCCATGTTACTAAGCCATTTTTCTTTCTTCCTTGTCACTAAATGTTAAATTGTGATGACTCAAAGCAGGTATAAGCAAAAGTTGTTCAACACATGTCTTAGTCTACTGCACTGTTACAAAAAATAAAGAAAAAAGAGAAAGAAGAAAGATAAGAAAAAATAAAGAAAAAGAGAAAGAAGAAAGATAAAAAAGAAAGATAAGAAAAATAAAGAAAAAGAGAAAGAAGAAAGAAAAGAAAGAAAGAAAGAAAGAAAGAAAGAAAGAAAGAAAGAAAAAAAGAGAAAGAAAGAAAAGAAGGAAAAAAGAAAGAAAAAGAAAGGAAGAAAGAAGAAAAACAGAAAACCTGAGACAGTATTCTTTACAAAATCAGATGTTGACAAGTCTTAGATAAAAATGCAGGTATTTGGTGAGGGCCCACTGGCTGCACCCTCCAGAAGAGAGGAATGCTATGTCCTGCTTGACACAAAAGGGGAAGAGCAAGCTGACAAACTAGCCAATAGCCCTGTGAAACAATTTTTATAAGGGTCTATGCCTTAATCACATTAACAGGGAGGAGTTCCCATGGCTACTCTCCTCTTAAAGGCCTCCCTCTTCTTATCACTAAGTGAGAAATGCCTGAATTTTAAAAGCAATGGGACTTCTACAAATTATATTTAAGAATATAAGCATTTTATCCCCATTTCTCACCTTTCTTTCTGCCTGCTTTTCTAAAGAAGATTTAACAATGTAAGTCCCAGCAATTGACTGGGACTTTGGAATGACTGAAACCAAAAGCCATTTGTTGAGTTAGGCCAGATAGAAGAGTAGATGGAATGAATAATCTATAACTTTGAAGAGATATCCTGATTGTTCTGTACTGCAAAACTTGGGGATTACTTTGTGTGAGAACTAAAGTTTCATCTGATTTATTCTAACTAATGAAGATTTTTTTTTTTTTAAAGAGAGATTGTGATAACAGTTACATGAGTTCACTGGACAGATAGAAAGTGAGAGATCACGCCCCCTTCCCCCCCCATGAGGGATGGCCACACTTCAATCCTTTCTTCTCCATTCTCTTCTCTGGATCTTGAGCATGCCTGCACATGTGCCCAGTGTGAGTTTTAAGCCACCAGATCTGAGACTTAAAACTAGTCAACCATGTGAGTGTCCAATTATGTAACCGTTATGCTATCTGCTGATCCCAAATGCAGAAATTAAAAAAAAAAAATCACACATATGACTAGGTAATTAATGTCCGTTATAAGGAACATTTTTTGCTCTGAAGACTCCATGGATATGATCTACTAAGTTTTGAGAGGTCGGGCCCAGCAGATTGTGTAATGGTAATGTCACTGCACTCTCACATGTCAACTGCAATTCTGGTCTTGGATCTGGTGGCTAAACTCACCAGATGCATGTGCGTGTGTGCCCAAAATCCAGAGTGGAGAATGGAGGAGACCATCCCCCTGGGATTTCTCACCTTCTGTCTCTCTGTCTCTCTCTTTCTCTCTCGTAAGCACATGCGCTCTATTTTGTTTTATATTTATTTTAACTGATTGTGTGAGATAACTTCCCATCCTTTTAAAAGAAGCTTGGAAAATAAGATTATTTACAATTGTATTGTATGTGTCCCAGAGAGTGGTTTTTACTTTTGTATTCTAAATATTTGGAAAATCTTGCAGTAATTTTTAATAAAGATGGAGAAGTTATAATAAAAAAAGACAAACATGCACCTTAATGTTTCACATAGTCATTCATTACACTTACAGTCCAGGCAGAGCATACTCCTGACTCACTCATTTTCTATATCTATATAGATAGATAGATATCTATATCTAGGTATCTGTATATATCTATATATATCTATACCATTGTTTCCTATTTTCATGTTGCTTCTTCATTCTTCAAAATCTGGCCTAGGAAAACAGCTTAATTTTCACCTTTATGAGTTACCTGTGAACATTTATTTGTTTTATTTTAGCAAAACTGTACATGATCAAGCAAGGGTGCTTCCCCACTGTGTTTTCACATAAACAATCCAGATGATAATGTGAATGACAATACAGTGTTCTATTCCAGATGGAAAAAGAAAATTACTTCAATAGAAATGAGAACACTAAAAAGAAATGCACATAAAAAGCAGAAAAAAAATTTCTTCCCAATTAGTATTTGAATAACAAAACTTATTGTTGGTGATTAAATATATGATTTCCTGTAGATAACAAAAGCACAATATCCTTATGTGTCTGTTTTTATTACAGTAGAAAAAAAAGAAATTTAAATGTAGTGCCACAATCCTATTTCTCATCCTAAAAATGGTACACTCATTTTGGACAGCCAAGAAAATAATAATCAAGTGTATTTACATTAGTTGTATAAACATACACGTGCAATATAATAAATTCATTACTATCACTCTAGTATTTTATCTTTTTCTTTTTCTTTTTTTTTTTTTTTTGCTATAGGGCATGTGCTCTCACCAGAGAGACAGAGAAAGCCAGAAAGAGAGAATATGAGAAATCATTTCCTGGGAGGTTGACCACACCACCATCCCTTCTCCTCCAATCTCCTCTCAAAATTTTAGGCACACACACACATGAGGCCAGCGTGAGTTTCAAGCTACAGAGTTTGGGACTCGAACCTTGACTAGCCACATGGGGGTCCAGTGCCTTAACCATTAAGCTACCTGTTGGCCCAATTCCAATAAACTTTAAAATTAATTTCTCTCTTATATTTTTGCAGCTATTGCTATTCCATTCAGGTTGTAGAATAATGGAGAGTTTGGTCAAGGTGGTAGATGTCACATTTCGTTTTCTTTTCTTTTCCTTTTTTCTTTTATTAACTGGAATGCAGTTTAAGAAGATAAATGATGGGTATACAATGAAACTACTGGAGAAAAGATGAAGTCTTCCCTATTCACCTTTCATTCAACAAATATTGCTTGAATGCTTACAGTATGCTAAATATTATGTCAGTACCTGGGGATAAGTCAGCAGAGGAGACACAGCCCTGTTCTTAAGCCATTTGTAGAGCAGTGATCACCAAAGTGAATCAATGTTATGACTAAGCACAACAGCAGAGGAAGATAAACACTATGTGTTGTACCTTAGAGGACCATAGAGCAGAGAGCAGCCACAGCCAATGAAAGGTGAAGGAGATCACATGTTCGGTGAGAACACAAAACAAAGGAATTAGCACATACCAGGAGGTAGATCAAGGAATCCTTAACCACCAAAGAGAACAGTGGTAGAACTGAATTTATTAGAATTTGCAAGGTCTTGGTAACCTCTGTTGACATCTATTTGCGATTGCAGTTAGTTTATCAGATAACTTTTCAAAGTAATAATGTAGTATTTATTTTTTCAATCAAACGCATTATTGATCTTTCACATTAGAAACACTTTCAACCTCTCGGGGAAGGACAAGTGTGACTCTCACGTTTCCTTCAACAGGTTCCACAAATGACCTACTTACTACTTTTCAATAAATCTATTTTATGATATAGTTCTCATACTCTTATGTGACTTTCATATTTGAAAAAGTTGAAATTTTAAGTACTCAGAAACCTGAGAACTGAGCCCAATTATATGAATTTTTAAAATACTTCTGCAAATAGCTAATATTGATTTACTGCATACAATATGCCAAGTTCTAAGTTAAGTGCTCTCTCTATTTGCAGCTCATACTGTTCTCACTACACTTTTCTGTAACAAGTATCGTAATTATCCCCCTTTACAGATAAGACGTGTTTAAGGAAATTAAGTAATCTGTCGAAAGTTGCATTACTAGAGCACAGAGACCCATTTCTATACCATGACTACAATAGATTCTTATACTGCTGGTGATTGAGTTTGGTCTAAGTGGAAGATTTATCTCACAAGCTTTATTTTGAGAGTGTAAAAATCTGCTTAGTGCACTACGAGTGACCATAAATATTATATAATGTTTATCTTATCAATGTAAATAAAATTTACATTAACATTTTTATGATATTTCTACATCTCACAACATGACTCAGTCAACTTTGCTAAAAATGGAAAGGAGAAGTGGAATGATGAGACCTACAATATTCATGGCCTATATAAAATAGACTTTTAGAGCCCTGGAGAAAGCTGCAAACATAAGATGTTAAAGCCTAGAGACTATCAATACGATAGCCGAAGTGACTGAGATACAGTAATAAAGCATGGCAACTTGAAGACAATCCAGAAATCCTAAAATAGTGTTGAAAATTAATAAATAAAATGTATGATGAAAACATCTGCCTATGAGCAATTTAATCTCTGTAAAAGTGCTAAATTAATGTACTGACTACTAATTGAGCTACTTGTAATCTCGACTCTTGATTTTGAGAGACTTTTGCTATAATGAGTGTGAGCTTGCTGGAGACAAAGAGAGAGCATAGAAAAAGAAAGTGAGACATCACCCCCTGAAAAGATGCCATGTCGCATGCCCACCCTCCCCATTCTCCTCTTGAGATTTTGGGCGCACACACACACACACACACACACGTGCCCAGCCTGAGTTTCAATCGCAGGGTCAGGATCTTGAACTGTGGTCTACCATGTGGGAGTCCAGTACCTTAACCACTATACTACCTGCTCTTCCTATAATCTCAACTCTTAATATAAATCACAGTGAGTATCTTTTTTGTTTGCATGTTTGTCTTTTGATTTTAATTTTTTTTTTTCATATTTAAAAGGGCTAGCATCCTCGCATGGTGGTTATGAGGAAACTGGATCCCATGTGAGTGATGAGAATTTGAGTTCAATCTTGGCAGCTCACATGCTGGGCACATCCCCAAGTAAGTGGCGAGTAGAAGGAAAAAGTATTATGGCACAATCAGGCTCCATTGGGGGATGTTTTATCTCTGTATCTCTTGTTCTCTCTCTCCAGCAATCATGTGCTCTGTGGTATAATTTTTTTTTTTTAATTAGAGATTGTTCATGGTTTCCTCTATCCAACTGGCTGATATAATGGAGGGGTCATTTTTGTTTGTTTGTTTAAATAATTATTTTATTTAATTTTATTTCTTCATTCATTTATTTTAATCTGATCAGAGAGAGAAACAGAGAGAAAAAGAGGAAAAGTGAGAAAGCAAGCTCAAACCATGGTTGGCTACGTGGGAGTGTCCAGAATCTTAACTACCATGCCACCTCCTGGTCCCCAGAGGTGTGTCATTTTTGTAATAAAAAAATAAGTTTTATTTGGTAAATATTGTTACTAAAAGTTAAACTCTCTGTTGCAAAAATAATTGCATATTATATTTATAACAATTATGTTTTTATTTAAAAGTAGCAGAAAATTACAAGAAAATACATCTAAAAGATAAAGAAAATTTATAATTAATAAAATTTAAATCATCATTCAAAAAAATCCCCATTAGTTATTATTGTTTTCAATTTTTTCTTTATATTTGAGAAGTTTTTGTTATAGGGCGTGTGCGCTTAACAGAAACACAGACAGAGACAGAAAGTGAGAAATCATCCCCAAGGGGGATGGCCATGCTGCAATCCCTTCTCCTCCATTCTCCTCTTGGGATCTTGGGCACACATGCACATGTGCCTGGCATGAGTTTAAGTCACCAGGTCCAGGACTTGAACTGTAGTCAGCTACATGGAAGTCCAGCGATGTAGCCATCACATCATCTGCTGGTCCCTTATTGTTTTCTTGAAATGTATTTACATATTTATGTTGATACTATAGAAACACAAATGTATTCTTCTCTCTCATAAAATGTATTTTATTTTATGTTTTACACTAAAATGTAGGTATTATTCTTCTTTGTTTAAAAAAATTACCTTAATTGAAAAAGATAAGCTGTATGTTAGTTTGAGTTTCTCTATGAACCTTCAATTTTTGTCAAGTGCATCTCTGAGTAATTGCTTAAAAGGTACATGTTATATCAGAATGACAAGCATACTTATTGAATGTTCTTTTTTAAGATTTTAATTAATATTTTCTTTCAATTTTGTGAATGACAGACTTTTTCAGTCTTAATGAATAAAATCTGTGTCATTTTTGTACAATATTATCAGAAGTTATTTAATTCTAACACTTCTTAATATATTTGCAAAGTACCAAGTTTCTATAAGATATTATATCTGAGATTGCTGTTAATTGGTCACATTCCAATAATTCTCAAGTCATGGCTACAAAATCAATATTTTAAAAGAACATAAAAAAAATTATGTGACATTGAGGCAAAGCATAATTTTGCTTCTAAATTGAGAAACTGTTTATAAGGAAGATACAAATATCTATACAAATAATTGTAACAATAATGTATTTTAATGTGATTTATTTCTGACAGTTATTAATTTACTTCCATGAAACTATATGGTGAAGAATAAATATATGAGAAAACAAACTGCAGAACCACTGCTTTACATTAAATATGTTAACCTATTCTATTTATATTTATATCATACATATTTATCTGATATGCATACACGTATCACTCACACACACACACACACACATAAAAATTGATTGAAACATTCTTTCAGAAGTCTACTTTAGGGATCTGCTTTTTGAGGGGAGAGTATTGTGTTTCAAGCTTCGTTAAATCTAGTGGACAAATGAATGTCATGTATATTTCAGGTGTATAATGTAATAATTTTATATACTTATATATTGTAAAATGTTCGCTGAAGTAAATCTAATTAACATATATATCACCTCACAGTTACTATTGGATAGTCAGAAATGTCATGCCAGATTTTTGCTTTGAATGACATTGAAAATACATCATGACTTTTCTGACCATCCAATATTTCATGTCTATCTGCAGTGGTAATATGTAAGATCTACTCTCTAAGCGAATTTTAAGTATACATTAAGAATTACTTACTCTAGGGACTAGCAGATAATGTAATGGTTACGTCGCTCGATTCCCACATAGCTGACCGCAGTTTAAGTCCTGGACTCAGCAACTTAGAAGAGTGCCTGCATACTCAAGATCTTAAGAAGAGAATGGAGAACAGATTGTAGCATGGCCTTACCCCATGGGGATGATTTCTTGCTTTCTGCCTCTCTGTCTCTGTATTTTTGGCGAGCGTACACATACTATAGCAAAAATCTCTCTTAAAAAAAAAAAAAAACTAAATCTAGTCACCATGCTGTGCATTAAATCTTTAGAATTATTCATTATACATTTGAAAGTTTATACCCTTTCATCAAAATCTATTTCTCCTATCCTTAAGCTATGGCAAACACTGTTTTCTGCTTCAATAAGTTCTACTTTTTTTTTTTTTTAGATTTTTACATATAAGTAAAATCATGCAGTATTTATCTTTCTATATTGGACCTATTTCAGTTGGTATAATATCTACCAGGTTCATCCATGGGGTCATCTTTATGGAGAAATAATATGCCAATGTATGTGTGTATCACAAAATAGGTCAGTTTAAAATGTTAGATCTGAAATTATGAAACCCTGAGATGAGAACATAGTAAAAAGCTCCTTGACATCAGTTTAAGCAATGATTTTTTTTTCTTTCATATGACATCAAAAGCAAAGAAAATGAAAGAAAAATAAAATAGTGGGACTACATAAAAACTGAAACGCTTCTTCAGAGGAAATAATGACCAAAATGAAACAGCAACCTACAGATTAGAAAAAATATTGCAAACCATCTGTCTATTAAGAGGCCTATGTTGGGACCAGCAGTTAGTGTAATGGCTATGTCGCTGGACTCCCACGTAGTCGAACACAGTTCGAGTCCTGGACCCGGTGGCTTAATCTCACGCTGGGTGCATGTACGTGTGTGCCCAAGATCAAGAGAGAAGAATGGAGGAGAAAGGATTGCAGCGTGGCCATCCCCCCTGGGGGAGGTGATTTCTCGCTTTCTGTCTCTCTGTCTCTCGCTGTCTTTCTGGCAAGTGCACGCATCCTATAGCAAAAACCTCTCAAAAAAAAAAAAAAAAAGAGGCCTATGTTCAAAATACATAAGCGCCTCATATAAATCAATGGCAAAAAAGCAAAAAGAAACAAATTTAAACAAATAATATGATTAAAAATGGGCATAAAAACCTGAATAGACTTCTTCCCCAATAATTTTCTAAAATATTGTGTGGATTTATTTATATGCTTTAATACAACTCTATTCTCTCTTCCTCTGTATTTACATACTGCCAAAGAGATCCAATAATAACTAGTTAGTGAAGAACATGTGGACTGGTCATGATTATTTCGTTGGAGAAAAAAATTAGGTCTAATTTTATATTTCTAAAACCAAGAATAATTTAATGTTTTATGTAAGTCACTTTATTTACTTGATCTTTGAAAATATCTCATGTTTGCCCTTAATTGTGCTACAAAATTTCCAGCTATTTCTTTTGTTTCAGTACAATAAATGTTTTGCTTTTTTTCCCATTTGCTAAATGAAGTTTATTTTTTATTAAGTGTTTTTAAAATTGGACAAATAGTGGCTGCATTTGAAAAAAAAAATTACTAAATGGGCTTTTCAAGTTGGCAGAAAAATGCTGCTTTGACTGTTAGTAATTGCCAACAATATCCTCTAAAATTAAATGGCTTTTACATCTTTTGTGCCCTGGTTACATGTGAATACCTAGAAAAAGATGTGTTGCACTTTGAAATGTCTGCATTTTTTTAAATGGAAAGTTTACTTGAATAATTTAATTATTCCTCACACATATCAAAAAACATTTATAAGTAACTGTGTTTGTTTTTGATGACCATAAAGAAAGCCTGCTTACGTCTTTATAGTACAGCTAAGATATAAATATTGCAAGACATAATGTAATTTTTCATTTGGTTTAGTCACATTACTTTTTTCTACTTTTTTAAATTTATAGAACATAGGCTTGTAAGAAGAGTTAGTAGTGACTAAACCCCAGTCTTCCAAGCAGAGAAACAAATTTCCAATAAAAAGTGCTACAAAATTAATTAACCTATAACAACTATGGAATTATTTTGTGACAGAACACATTTTAATTTGATAAAAATTAAAAGAAGCTATGAGAGGTACAAAGTTGTAGTGGTTAACAGGAACGTGTTCTGGTGTTCTATTGCTATTACACAGCAAGGACACTAAAGTTAATAGTAATATATTGTATATTTTGAAATACAAATAAATAATCTTAAATGTCTCAACACAAGAAAAGATAAACATTTGAAAGTTACAGATATGTTAATTAGCCTGATTTTATCATCCCCACAATGTATACATTTATTGAAACATCATACGTACCACACATATCACATCAATATATATAATTAATATCTTTCAGTTAAAAATACACCTAAAAAAAAGCAATAGTAATATGAGGCACTTAAAGTTTATCAGCAAAAAAATGTATCAACATGAATGGTATCAAAATGTCATAGAACTAGAAATATTTTATTGAGAAATATAAAGTGCAAAACAAGTAGTGTAAATAATTATACATATTAACATCAAGTTTACATGCAAATAACCCCCCCCAAATATTTCCTACATAACACACATGCAAGTCATATGATACATTTAAGTGATGGTGAACAACACAGTATAGTAATCATACGAAGAGGTCAGATATAGAAGGTAAAATTGGGTATTTACTAAGAGTAGATAATTAGAAAACAGAGAGTAAGTAGTCTTCAGAATTCTTGGGACATTGGCCACATGATGGTGGTAAAACAACTGGACTCATGGAAAGGTTATGGGTTTGCATCCTGGAACCTTCAAGGACCACTGGGCACTCACTGAGTGTCTCTGATCAGGGTTGGTTGAGCCTAGGGGTGAATCAGGGCAGGGGACTCTGATGCAGGTTTTTCCCTCTCTCTATCTTTCTCCTCTAACTTTCTCATGGAAAAAATAAAAGAATAAACATAAAAAATATAATTATTTGGACTTTTATGTGAGTGACTAGGAAGCTTTCTATGTTACTGGTAATAGGAAACAGAAATGCAAGAAACATGACAGAGCAGAAAGCTTGTAGAAATTTTAATTAATCTGAGACCCCCTTTTTTTTCTTAACTAGCTTAAATATGTGGAAATGGCAGTGAACATACTTCTGCAATGCAATTAGGTAACTATAAATTTCAGTCTGTTCAGAAATAACATCAATCCTGATTTCACTGTGACTAGCATAAGGATAAGCATTTCCAGAGCACACATATTGAAAGAGAACAGAGATAGGGACCAGCAGTTAGCGTAATGGCTATGTCACTGGTCTCCCACGCAGTCGACCGCAATTTGCGTCCCAGACGCGGTGATTAAACTCACGCTGGGGGCATGTGTGTGCATGCCCAAGATCCTGAGAGGAGAATGGAAGAGAAGGGATTGCGGCATGGCCATCCCCCCTGGGTGGTGATTTCTCGCTTTCTGTCTCTCTGTCTCTCTCTGTTGGCGAGCGCACATGCCCTATAGCAAAACCCCCCCCCCCCCAAAAAAAAAAGAAAAAAGAAAAAGAAAAAGAAAGAGAATAGAAATAAACTGGAATGGAGTCTTGGAAATCAAATACGGGTATGTGACAAACTATAAATAAAATCCATGTAGAAAGAGTGATCAAAATCATAGCTGTAAGTTCAACGTCTAGAGCCAGTCCTACAGCTCAATGGTTAAGGGAGTCAGAGCCCACATGACTGTGGTTCAAATCTCAGACCCATTATCTTGAAAACATTCCAGGTGTATTACTAAGTGTGCCCCAAATCCTTACAGGAAAAAGAAAAGGAGAAAAGGAAATAAGTGTGCCCATGCCCCACTGGGGAGTGCTTTCTCGTTCTCTCTGTGATAACTCACACTCTCTGACAAAGAAAAACATCCGTGACATTTTCCAGTATCATAACAATCTTAAAATAGTTTATCAAGGGACCAGCAGTCAGCATAATGGCTATGTCGCTGGACTCCCACGTATTCGACCACTGTTTGAGTCCTGGCCCCGGGGGCTTAAACTCTTGCCGGGCGCGTGTGCATGCGTGCCCAAGATCCCGAGAGGAGAATGGAGGAGAAGGGATTGCAGTGTGACCATCCCCCCTGGGGGGTGATTTCTCATTTTCTGTCTCTCTGTCTCTCTCTGTCTGTCTGGCGAGTGCATGTGCCCTATAGCAAAAACCTCTCAAAAAAAAAAAAAAAAAAACCAAGTAGCAAAATTTATCAACAAAAAAAAAAAAAAAAAAAAAAAAAAAAACCAAGTAGCAAAATTTATCAAACTTAAACTATATGGAGAGAGGACAGAGGTGTTGGGTGTAGTAATTAACTTAGGAAAACTTTAATGGATCGTGAAATGAAACGGGAAGGGAAGAAAGAGACATGTTGGTGATTTTTGGCTTTAGGTTTGGTAGCAAGGTAGAGGTCATTATTTAACTAAAAATCAGAGTGAAGAAACAAATTTCACCCCATGTAGTGAAAAGGAAACAAGTTGACAAATACTTGAAGATACAACAGAAAGGAACAGGTATGAAAATATGTGGGTCAAATATAAAGTGATACTATCTAAATACAATAATTTGTCATTGGAAGAAAGAGTAGAACATAAATGAACTAGACCAGCAACAAATATCTCCAGGCCTATGTGTTGTATTACAAATTGCACTAGCTATGTAACATTCAGCAAATCATTTCATGTCCTGGGATCTATTTCCTCATCTACAAAATGTGAGTAATAAGCATATACAACTCATCTACACAGGGCTGTGTGAGAAGATATGGGAAAAGAAAGGTACTTAATCATTCGAAAAATGTTAGCGAGATGGTTAATGCTAGATGGTTAATGCTATATTAATGCATCATATATATATAATGCTATATATATACAGGGCTGTGTGATAAGATATGGGAAAAGAAAGGTACTTAATCATTCGAAAAATGTTAGCGAGATGGTTGATGCTATATATGTATATATGATGTCTCTGAAAGAGAACTTTGGAAACACAAAACAAGGGAGCAGCAAAAATGTTTCATAATTTTTACTATGTACTGATTTAATGTGCCTGGGTTAGTTAATAGGTTAAATTTGCATAGAACACTTGCTTTTTTATCGTTACTTGCACAACTTACTGATAGTTAGCATACTACATAATATCCCATTAAAATAATTCTCAGTTGAGATATTTAACTTAAATTGCACCTATAGATGCACTCTTCCCAATTTTAAAACAAATTTTCCATGAATGTACCCAAAGTTATGAAATAAAGGACTCTGTTAATTGGCCTTATGCATTCATATAATCCGAACAGTATGTAAGTAGCAATAAACGTTGCAATGGCTCAGAAGACCCAAGCGTGATAAGCAGCCTGTGGTAAGCAATAAAGATTCAAGGATAACAATATGAATCAGTTTTCTAAGTATACTGCTCACACTGAGAACGCAATAGCATAGAACATATTTTTATTTGTACATGCAAAAATAGTTTCTGATAATAAAAATGTCACCATGTGATATTGCAAGGAATACTTCAACCTACTGCTCCTACAGGAATTCATAACAATCTAACTAGCAGTTCTAGTTCTCTATGGATTTCAAAATGCAAATTGATTTGTTCATTTTCCTGGTTTAGAGAAACATAACATGTCCCTGCTATCCCTTGAGATTCTTCAAATTTCCTTGACTGAAGGCAAAGTACTTATTAATACTTATGAGTAAACGCCCCCAGGATTATACTAAAAGCACAAAAGCTCATAAGGATCCATGGAGTAATTTTTAAAATTATCTAGAATTTCAAATTATAAAAATTAAATACTTTAAAATACATATATCACTTGTAAAACCAACCCAAATGATCATGTTTTAATTCTATTCTTCTATGGTTCATAAAACTAAGAAACTAGAATTGTATCATAAACCCTTTTATTTAAAAATACTTGCATTAAATTTCTACCACTATTGTGGATAATATTTAGAATGTAATATTTAAGGCATAGATTAAAATGTCTTATAGATGCCAGAAGATATTGAGTACTATTTTAATCACAGTGAAACTGAAATCCCTCAGCCAGAATGATACTATTTAACAAATATAAATTGTATGCAGACTACATGTCATATAGCAGATAGGGCTGCTGTAAACAGTGAGAAATAAAAAAATATATTATTTCCCCATACAAGGGGTTTTGGAAGTGAATATTGCAATGAAATGCGATAAATTCTGGGGTGTTCATGAGCACAGTGCTGCTGTGGGAATAAAGGCAGTGTCTGAAGAGAGTGGAATAGGGGAGGATTTAAGTGTGGTTAGACAGCCTAAAGATTTCAGCAGAGGAATCACTGTACTCTACCAGGCATTTTGTCAGGACATTGCCAGGGGACAGATGCAAAGCTATGTAAGCGTGAGTGAGCGCAGTATGATGAGCCTGCAGGTGGTGAAATATGGCTTGCTGTAGTTGGAGATGATGGGAATGGCAGGTGGATCCCTTCCATCAAGTACTAAAAAGAGTGTTTTCATTTTTTTTACTTTATAGTTGATGGAAATTCATTTTAATATTGAAGTATCATTAAAAGATAGTCTCTTAGGTGGTTCTGAAAGCAGAGATAAGGAGGGCAGAGTGGGTGAGGAAGGAAAAGATTTTTTGGGAAACATGGAAATGAGAGTACTAAGAGACATACACCGTGGAAAAGTGGTTTTCTTTTTTGCTTCATTTGACATGTTATAGAACAAGGATAGAGACACTTAATGTGCACTCTCTAGTTTCAGATGCAAGTAACTGAAAAGCTACTGTGCATAATCACAGATGTAGAAGTAAAGGTATTAGTTGATCTATGGAATCAGATGGGCTATGTAACAAGTGACTTGTTACATTGAAATTAAGGACTGTCCGCCCGGCGCGTGTGCGTGCGTGCCCAAGATGAGAATGGAGGAGAAGGGATTGCAGTGTGGCCATCCCCCTGTGGGTGATTTCTCGCTTTCTGTCTCTCTGTCTTTCTCTGTCTGTCTGGCGAGCGCACGCACCCTATAGCAAAAACCTCTCCAAAAAAAAAAAAAAAAAAGAAAGAAAGAAATTAAGGACTGTCAATAAACTAAAGATTTGGATATCAATGTAGTCCTTTAATAGCCACAGAGTCCAAGGGGGTAAGGATTTCTGGGGTTATGTGGACTTTTAGGATTTCAGGATAGTCTTTGTAAGAGATTAGGGAAGACTCTATTACCAGTTAGGTTAGAATGGTGTCAGTTGAGCAATGCAGTTATAATATTGAAAATACAGGAACTGATCATTCTTATGGGCTCTTTAGACAATTGAAGACAAAACTCGTTCCACCTTTACCTGAAAGATCAAAATAGAAAACTACTGAGGTAAAGTCAACTATGTGTCTTCCCAATAATACTTGGTCATCTGTCCTATAATAAAACACATTTATTCAGAGACAAGACCATCTAAACAAAATAAAATTCTCAGGCTCCCTCACAGATGGGTGCGGCCTCACAAATAGAATATGAACAGAAATGACACATGCACTTGCCAAGCCATGTTAAATAGAATGTGAATTGAGAAGTTAAGGTCAATATCTAAGCCAAAATGTGATGGTGACAAAGCAACCATATAGGTTGGACTGTGGTCCTCAACAACATGGAGATGCCAATTACAATCTGCTGCTCCTCAAACTGTGAAGACAAGTGAAAGACATTTATGGTTTGATTAAGACGTTGTTGTGATGTCTTATTATCTCAACAACGCAAGAGAAAATAGTCTGAGCTCAGTCTAAATATGTATAGTAAAGATACTGCCTAATTACCGTTATCCACTTAGAAACCGAAGCGGCATGTTGAGGTGGGTAAACACGTTATATTAGCTTTTGGCAAACAAACACTCAATTTCTATCCTTTTAATGAGGAGGACAAATAAAACTGGAAAATGTAGCAAAGCATTTGGGTATGTGCCCAAGCCACAGAAAGTCTGTTATTTGAGCTAAAACCGAAACAGTAGCAGAGATGCTGTCATTACATTCATACCCTATACTACTCAATCTTATGTATTCGATGTTATGTTATTTAATTATGCTGATACTTCCAGATGAGAGTTTGCATTAAAACTCAACTGTCTTCTAAGGAGAAGGAAAATAATAAAAATTAATATGTCACAAAATGTTAATTCATTAAGCACTTCAGCTTTCCAAATAAAAGGTGATCTTTATGAGTGAAAATTAAAATGAACATAATTACGCCATACCTAGTCAATAAATCTTTCTAATTTAATTGCTTAACGATGTGTATAATAGCTAAGATGCTTGTTCAAGCCTTATACAAATTTAAAAACTAAAATGTACATGAATGATCTTACTTACACCTTAAAGAATAGTTAAGGTTGGACTGTATCTTGCTAATGAAGAAAAACTCAAGTTTCAAAAAGGTAAAATTACTCAATTGTACAAGGTAATAAAACTGATAAGTTACTCAAGGTAGGTGATAGCTGAGTATTTAACTCCAAAATATATTCCTGTCATCACTGTGCTATTCTTCTCTCCATTTAGAATGTTTAATATATATTGATCATTTACTTTACACCAGTAACTATGGTTTACTCTTTAAATATTTTGATTTATCTAAACTCTCCTTGTTTTATATTGGTAAAATACTGAGATTCAATGAAGTCTAGGTTACTCACTTCATAAATTATAATACCTTTACTTAAATTCAGATTTGTCTGTAATGAAATTCTGTGCTTTACACATCATTTTACATTTTGTTTATGAATAAAAAAATGCAAAGAATGCACTTAAAGATAATCTTGGATCAAGCGTATTTTATAGTATCATATCTGCAGTTATTAGCTATTAAATATTAATTAGTGAAATAATCAGGGGAAGCCTCATTCATTAAGGAAAATCAAGGCTGGATAATTAGAAAGTGCTCTGGGATATTCAATAATAGGATGGTTATCTGAGTGTCTGCACAAGGCTTAGGTGTTCAGAGAGGTTGAGAGGGCTAAATTTATTCCCTTTGCTTAAAAATAATCTCTCTCTGCAGCCTACCTATGCTAAATGAAAGCTCCAATTTAATATACTGACATAAGGTAATGGTGATTCCTGTTATTAAAATATCATCTGGAGAATATGTTATATTACAATAATTTTAGACATTAATTTATTATTAATTAATTTTCTCAAATTAATTTGAGTAACTTTTTTCTTTTCTTTTTTTTAACCTAGGAGAATCCTGAACACATATACTGCAGTAATGAGTCATATATTGTCTGATGATTTAAAAAAAAAAAAGAAGGTTCTAGAAAGGTCTGTGTCAGTTTTTTAAAAAAAATTATTGTCTCGGTTTCTCTGGTACATATGATATCCCAATGTGATGCATTATCCAGATATGAATTAGCTGAAATGCTTTTTTTTTCTTAATTCAAGTTTTTAGAAATTATTTCAAAGGAGAGAAAGACTAAGGAAGAGACAGAGACAGAGAGACAAGTACACTCAACACTGTCTGCATTCTGCCACCAGTCTCAGCTAGCCTGGCTCATGGGTCAAATACAAATGGTGTGTTCACGGAATTCCTGAGTCACAAACCCAGTATATTTGTCATGTGGGTTCAGTTGTGTTACTGCCACACCATGGCCTGGTCCCTGGTTACTGCTGGTATATGAATATTGATCCAAGAGCTTTTATAGTTTCAGTGATGGTTCTGTAGGCTACTAAAAACATGTTAATGGGTTTGTTTCAAACTGTCATATTGTGCAGATCCTGCATTGTGGATATAGAGAACTCCATGTTCAAAACAGGTATCTTTTTTTTTTTTTTTTTTTTTGCTGTAGGGTACGTGCGCTCGCCAGACAGAGAGACACAGAGAGACAGAAAGTGAGAAATCACGCCCCAGGGATGATGTCCACACCTCAATCCCTTCTACTCCATTCTCCTCTCAGGATCTTGGGCACGCACGCACACGTGCCAGGCGTGAGTTTTAAGCAACCGGGTCTGGGACGCGAACCACGGTCGACTACATGGGAATCCAACGACATAGCTGGATTAACATAAAACTGCTGGTCCCAAAACAGGTATCTTCTTCATGCGTCTCTTTTCTGGCAAGAGGTAGCTTTGCTCACATTGTTTCACCTGTTCTTTCCTCCTCAGTGGTTGCGGCAACTCCTAATTCTATTGCATGCCAGCAGACTACAAGATGCAATGACTGAAATGCATTGCCCAAACCTCTACGCTTTCCAGTTCAAAATACTCAATAGGTCACATCTGAGTGTCAGTTCTGAGATAACTATTTCCATAAGGCAACCAGAATTCCAACTTTATAGTCTATATTTCTACTGGTGTTAAAAAGACTGTGTCACATGTGTGGTTCCAAAAGTGGCTGCAGTTCTGAAACAACTTTACCAATCAGAGAGTCCATGGTTTACAAAGGCAAGGTTATACATTCACTCATTTTCAAAGGCACATCTGTGACGTGTAGTTTCTAGATTTGTCTATTTCTAATAGTTATTTTATTTCATTTTATTTATTAAAACTATTACAGAGAGCAAGAGATAAAAAATGTAAAACAAACAAACAAATAAGAAAGCTGCCAGGTAGGACTTGAACTGCAGTCAGTCATGTCCAGTGCCTTCACCATCATACCACCTGCTAGCCCCCTGATGACATTTATTTTTAAATATCTGCTTAGTTTTTCTTGTGACTACGTACAGATATGTAAGATTATCATTAGATTTGAGCTTCAAATAGATCAGAAAACAAAGCTATTTTTCAAAGGGACTTAATGCAGTGCTTTTAATGTTAGCCATAGAAACAAGTGTAATATTAGAAGTCAAAGAGTGGAAAACTAACCAAGGCTCATTTTCTTGGTTCATTAATTTTGCAGTGCAGTTGTACTTGAATTGTTCATAAAGATGACTAAGAATTGCAGATACTCTTTCAAAACCACAGGGCAGGGCTTGTTTAGCTTTCATACTTTCTATCTAGGGGAAAAAAAGTGGTTTGACTATATTATAGATATTGCAAATAGCTTTTTTTACCTTAATAGACCTTTAAAACTGAGGATAATGTAAAAAG
>NW_006160215.1:94416-107892 GCF_000334495.1 Tupaia belangeri chinensis
TATATATATATATATATATATAGAGAGAGAGAGAGAGAGAGAGAGAGATCATGCACCTTGCATTTAAAGAAACCTCATAAAATCAATAGGTCAATATGAATTTTAAGATGAGAACTTTTCAAATTCTGAAGAAACGTTATAGGGTAACAAGTTTAAAAACCCAAACACACTCTATTTGAGAATAACCTCTGTGACAGATAATCGCAAAATGCATATATATGCATAGATGAAAGCAATATGTACATATAGATGCATACATATTCAAGTATGTTATAATAAAAAGAAATACTTTCAATTAAGAATTTTAAGGAGCAGGGCCGGCAGGTGGCATTGGTGGTTAAGGGTGCTGGACTCCCGCATGGCCGACCATGTTTGGAGTCCTGGGCTTGGCAGCTTGCCTTTTCACTTTCTTTCTCACTCACTCTGTCTCTCTCTGGTCAAAATAAAATAAATACAGAAACTCAAATAAAATACTTATTTAAAAAAATTGTAAAGGAACTAATCTTTTTTTTCACAGTTGGAATATACATTTAACTAACAATTATTATATTCCTACATTGGGCTCTTTGTGTAGGAAGATATGGCAGTAAAATACAGATGATGACATTGTATGTCTGCTTCAGAATTTTTATATCAAATTGAGTGAAGGTACAGAGGATGTAGAACTAATGCTATATATGCTGACATCAGCCAGGAAAAAATAAACAATTTTGGAAACTAAAATAGAAGAGAGAACTTTTCAGGAGTATTTATTTTCGCTTCTCTCAGTCTAAGATTTTGAGCTTTCTACCCATTCACTACTGCTTTGCAAAATCTTGATAGGAATGTCATGTAACACAGGGTTTAAATTCTCTGTTCAGTAGTTTGGGCTGACCCACAATCTTTTCTTCTCAATATTCTTCTATAACAGTCAAAACTATGAGCCTTGACCTGCATGATTAACATAAGAATTACAAATTTTACAGAAGTACTTAGAAAATGATACATTGTAGGTGGTTACAAAGTTCATTAAACAATTATTGAACTTGCTTTTCTGCCATTTTAGTTTTTGTTTTTGGCGCAGGGTATATGTGCTGCCTGAAGAGAAAGAGGGAAAGTGAGAAATCATCCCTTGGAAGGATGGTCATGCCACCATCCCTTCTCCTCCATTCTCCTAAGGATTTTGGGCATGTACACACATGTGCTCATTGTGACTTTTAAACCACTGGGTCCAGGATTTGAACCACAGTTGACCATATGCATAAATCACTATGCCAGCACCATGAACTTCTAATTTATGTCTGTCAATGATGGATGATATATCAATTAAAAACAGATCAAAACTATGTAGAAGAAATCTGATTCACACACCCCAGAGGACAACATGGTGTATTGTGGTCAAATTCTTGGTATTCATTCCTGGAAGCCTGTGTATAGCCTGGTGGTCCACAGGTCATGGAAGTGTATTTGACTGAGTTTGATCATGAAAATCTCAAATGCGAGTTTAACCATCGGAAACAGATGACAGAAATTTAAGTGAAACAACCAGAACTTGAATTTCTTTAGCTATTGTCTCAGCAAGTGTATTTGGTATGGCCCAGTAATTGGACCAAGGAAGAGACCCACCAAAGTGGACCAAGTGAATACTACTGATGAAGAAGCCTCTGTCTGACTCTGAAAATCTCAAAATTTGTCTTCACTATCTGATCATTAGGAAAACAAAAAGGAAGGAAGTGGAAGGGATTTTGAGATCTCTGAGTTAATGCCAGACCTCTCTCTTAATGGGGGAGATTGCAAGAAACTCCTAAGTATATGTGTAGAGAGTTTAAACATGTGTTAATGTGCAGATAGGTTATTCGTATTGCAAGTGGAAAAGACTGGAACATACATGAAATTATACCAGGTTTCTTCATTGGCAGCCTGGAGTTTGAACTGAGAGAGAATAGAAGAGATGGAAATTGGGAGGACTGTAAAATGTTATTGAGAGAGGTGGGTTCCCTTGCACACCTCCTTGAAACCATTTCAACACGGCAAGAGAAAGCTCCAGCCTGCTTGGAATTTTCATGGAAGCTAGGTTCTTTCTTACACACACACACACACACACACAATACCGGGGATGCCCAGAGTTCTCCCATAGCCATTACACCATCTGCTGGTCTTCCTGGCATGAGTTTTAAGTTGCAGGGTCCAGGACTCAAACTGCAGTTGACTGTCTGGGAGTCCAGCAATGTAACCATTATACCATCTACTGGTCTCTAGAAGAACATTCTTTATGGCATGTACAGTAAAATATTAAACAACTATTTATCAAGTATGAAACAAGGAAAGCTGAAAACTATAAGATCTGACGTGGCCACCTATGGTAACTTTACAGAGCTGTAAAACTAATGTCCCACACACACAGAAAAACATTCTCCAACATACATTCTACCCCAACATTAATACATGGTAAAGATGACATGGGGCACCAGGCAGTGAGCCTTAACACAACTGGACCACACAGAAAAGGCCCTGAGATTGGAGCTGGACCCACCCTGAGCATGCTGGGGCGATTGAGACTGTGGGTAAATTGCTATAAAAGCGATCAGTTGAGGATGCCAGTCTTACTGTTTCTCTGTCTCTTTCTCTCATGAAAGAAAAAGAAGAAATGAACTTAAAAAAAAATGATTACATGAGATGAGCCTCATTATTTCTTGCCTTTTGCATCAACCTGAATTTTTATACATCTGATAGTCAACAAAGGTGGTTTCTCCTCATAAAGAAAATGAACCAGTGAATAAATGAATGAATTAATGAATTCCTGATGGTCTGGAGGTAGGTTTTTTATGCTTAAGACTGATTCAGCCCTAGATTTTTCTTGTGTTGACAAATAAGCTTTTGCATAATCCTGAGATGTGGTCCTCATGTATGGTACAGATATAAAAACTTATAGAACAGTGTACCACAGTGGAGTAAAAATGATGGTAAGAATTTCATATATAATACCAAAAAAAATAAAAAAATAGAGTGAATTTTGTATGCCATAGGGCGGGCGCCACCACGCCCTACAGTGAATTTTGTATGTGCAAAACATAATGTATTGATAAATGCTGAAGATGAATATGTTTATATCATTGATTTGAGTATTACATAGTGTATGCACATTTTGAAAAACCACACACTGTACTCCATAAATATGTACAATGATTATATGTAAATTAGAACTTCCAATAAGTATTTGAAAAAAATATAGTAGTTCTGAAGTTGGAGGGGGTACCTGGAAGTCTTTCAGATCTGATATTTCTCCCTATTGGTTTTCCTTTTTTTAAAAAAGAATTATTTTATTTAACTTTATTTATTTATTTATTTTAATTTGACCAGGGAGGGAGAGAGAGAGAAAGCGAGAAAGCAAACCACCAGGTTCAGGACTCGAACCACAATCAGCCATGTGGAAGTCCAGCACCTTTACTACCATGCCACTTGCTGATCCCTATCCCTATTGATTTTCTAATAATGTTATATTTCCTTTCTTTCATCAATTGAAGGAAGAAGTATCATATAACTACTGTAGGCCAATAATATTTGAGTGTAAATGGTGTGCTTCAAATCCAGGACACAGGACTGAATTGCTCATTCCTGGCCCTTCATTGTCCTCTTCCCATTTCTCCAGTGCTTAGTAGGTTAAATTATCTAGATAGTGGCCCAGGCTCCCCAGTCACTGTAGTGTTGGTCAACCTGTCTCCCTGATGACTTCAAAAACAGGAGCTCTTACTGATACACACTGAGTATCTACCAAAAGTAAAACCAAACCAAACCAAACAAAACAAAACACAACAAAAAAACAAATAGAACAACAAAAACAAAAACCTGGCTTAACCCCAGGTATTTGAAGGGAAATCTGTTATTCTAATATTCTATCATAAACTATGTAAATCAATACTCTCCTTTAAAACCATGGGAACTAAGTGACTCTGTTGTTCCTTACAGCAGGGATCCTATCTAATATTTCAGGCATGTTGGACTGATGCCTGCTTTTCTCTTTCCTGCTCTTCATCCTGATATCCATAACTCAGCATCTGGACTACAGCTTCATCAGTTTCCTTAGAAACTGAATACTACTGCTAGATTTTCCAGATGCAGTCTAGGTACTCATCTTGTATTACTGCCTTTTAAAAAAATGTTTTGGCTGAAGATTGCATGTACTCACAGGACAGAGACAGACAAATAGAGAAACAGAGAAGAGAAGTGAGAAATGACCCCCCACGGGAGATGGCCATTCCATAATCCCTTATCCTCCATTCTCCTTAGAATTCTGCACACACACAAACACATATGCATGGTGTATTTTCCAAGCCTCCAGGTCTGGACTTGAACTACGCACTTGACTTTATGGGATCCAGCTACCTTAACCACTATGTCACCTGACTGGCCCATATTACTGCCTTTTCAAGTTGTTTCAACTTTTTGCCTTTTATTCTTCAACAGATTCCTTCAGTTATCACCCCAACATTCCAGTGGCAATCCTTGACATGACATGTTGCCTATCAATATCCTTTCAGCTGCCATATTCTTTACTGCCTAAATTATTATTTTTAAATAATTTCCACAGGGGAGTCTATTTTTCCTAGATATTTATTCCATTCTTGAATACAGGATGTACCCCACTAAATTCTGTAGTAACCAACTTAAAGGCATTTTATTTTAAGTAACCAAATAGCATTTATTTTCATAAGTAGATTTTTCCATTAGAAAGTTATGTGATTTGATTTAATTTTTTGTTTTCAATTTTATTTTTTTCTACTCTTTTCTTTTGTATTACGTAGCTCAAATTATTTGGGTGAACTGAGTCAACTTTTAAGAGTTGCAATTTTGGGGACCAGCAGTTAGAGTAATAGCTACGTTGCTAGACTCCCATGTAGTCGACTGTGGTTCGAGATCCGGACCTGGTGGCTTAAAACTCTCACTGGGCGCATGTGCGTGCTTGCTCAAGATCCCGAGAGGAGAATGGAGGAGAAGGGATTGCAGTGTGGCCATCACCCTGAAGGAGTGATTTCTCGCTTTCTGTCTCTCTGTCTCTGTCTAGTGAGTGCACACGCCCTATGGTAAAAATCTTTCCAAAAAAAAAAAAAAAAGAGTTGCAATTTTGCAAATAAGACATGGATAAAACTTATCTTTACAAAGGCGATGTAAACTCACTCATTAGAAATCAGTATAGACTGTTTTGTTATAGTACTGGCTTTATACACTTTGACTTCGTTCTAAAACGACAGATACATTAGAAAAGAACACAGGCCAGCCAGTGGTATGAGGGTTAAGAAGGCTCCATACCACACAACTGACCATGTGGTTTGAGTTCTGACCCAGTAACTTGAAAAAAAAAACACACTGGGCACTTGTGCATGTGTGTCATAAATGCCAGGAGAAGAATAGAAGAGAAGGGATTACAGCGTAGTCACCCAATCTTGGGGGAGAACTTTCTCACATTCTCTCTTTCTCATCCCCTTCCTCTGTCTCTGTCTCTGTCTCTCTCTCTTTCTCTAGCTAGTGTATAAGATTTATAGTAAATCAAAAAAAGGGGGGGTGAGAATTCATGCAAATACAGTGTGAATTTTGAGTTATTTATGTGAAATTTTGTCTGTAAACATCAGATGGGGACAGAAAACTGCACCTATAACACACGCATGCACAATCAGCAACCTCACTTTACCTATTACGAGCTTTTCTGTATACATCTGGTGTTACAATTTTGCTACAAATAAGATAAACTTTCTTCTATCACTTCATAATAACTCATAAGCTGTAACTTGACTCATGTTTATTTCTTTCCTTTTTCTTTTCATTTTTTTTTAAGTTTTTTTCCATAGAGTGTGTGAGCTCACCAGAGACAGTGAGAGGGAAAGTGGAAAGTCACCCTATAGTGAAGATGACCCCTACAATCCTCCATTCTTCTGAGATTCTTGTCCATGCACACACACACACATACCTGGCATGTTTCAAGCTGCCAGGTCCAGGACTTGAACTGCTGTCAGCAATATGGAAGTTCAGTGCCTTAATCACTATACCACCTTTTGGTTCCATTTATCTCTATTTCTAAAGTGAATTTCAGATATTTTCAAAGTCAAACTCTATTTACTGTAACACATATATACATCTTAACCATTTACCATGTGGAAATGTGCTACTGTATTTCTATCTTTTGTTTCATGGAAACAAAATTTCTAAGGAAATGTTGAGTGTAGTGTTTCTCTCCCTCTTTATCACAACAATCCTTGTGGCTTTATTGTAGAATTTTGCATAACATGATCATTTTTAAAGAACTCTTATGTCATGCTTTTGCAAAAAGATGATACCTGAATTAGCAAGAAAACAAGCAGTATCCGAGTAGGAATGGATGTTGACAGTATACACGTATATATACTAAGGGAATGTGGTGATCTAACGGTATACAGACAATAGAATCCTGAGAATGACTACAGAGCAGCATCCGATGACATGAGTGCACCACGTAATGCCACAGGCAGAAGATCTCAGCACGCAGCAATCAGAAAGAAACTGGCTCAATTCAGAAGTGCAAGAAAGACATTGCAGAAGCTGTCACACATACTAACAGGATCCTAAGCTCTCTCTGATCATCACTGACGGAATATCATTCAGATAAAGGACCCAAGTGTTTCCAGTGAGGAAGTATTTATTTTGTTGAGTAAAATGTAAACATTAACAACAAGTACAAAGTCATTAAATATAAATTCTGACAAAAATTAATGAGATACTTGCTACTCTACATTTTGAAACAAAAAGTGTTAAATCCATGGAAGCAGAATTTTTGTGAATAATGAGGATTCATGGTATATGTATACATGTATAAATATGTTTTGTCATGGTTACCATAGTGCTGGACACTAAACAGTGTAAATATAAAAATCCTGATTATTTAACACATGCCAGATAAAAAAAAAAAAGAACAGTGCTTAAGAGTATATCTATTAATGCAATAAACATGGTACTGTTTTCTTTTTTTGTTTCTGCCTTTTTTGCCATTTTATTCCCTATATGTAATATTTTGGTTGGCTTATGTACTTAAATCTCATTCTTAGCACATTGCACCATCATATTATCTACAAAATAATTTTGGGGAATATTCTTGCCTTCAGCCAGGAAAATTGCTTCAGTAATGGCTCTGTTTTCGTCTTGCTATAAAAAGAAACTTAAGAACTTTAGTAATACATAAGTCAACTTTCAGACACTAAAATAGAAGGGCAATGTGGATTATGTGTAGTTAAATTTATAATTGAATTTGATCCAATTCAATTTAGTCTCTTGAATTATTACATTCCCTGTACAATATTTCATTTAAATACTGAGAGGAAAAGCATCAATACAACATGTTCTTAAAATTAATACATACAATATTATTGGATATTTTGTGAGAATGGAAAAGGGTAAAACACAAGAAATGATGTTTGAGTAGTTTTAATGTTCATCTTGATGCTATGTTTTACTTTACAGATTAAGACCCCTGGAATAAAAATCATGTGTTAATATCCATTTATTCATTCGTCTTTCAACAAAATGTATTTATTAAATATTTAAAATGAGCCAGTAACTTATCAAGAAAATAGAACAAGCAAAATGCCTTGATAGCATGCAATGTGTACCTGTGTATTCTACTATGGGTGGGACGAGCTACTGAGTAGAGTACTATAAAGTAGTGGTAGAGATTAGGAAAAAGGGGCCAGCTTGTGGCCTGTTGCTTAAGGGAGCTGTATGTTATATGGCCAACTGTGAGATTTGAAACCCAGACACAGTGACTTGAAAAACACATCAGGCATGTGTAGATGTGTGCCCAAAATCTCAAAAAGAAGGGCCAATGAAGGAAGAAGGATTGCAATGTGACCATGCTCCTTGCTGGGTGCTTTCTTCTTCTTCTTCATCTCTCTGTCTCTCTGTCTCTCTGTCATTCACTGGCCAAAGTGTGTGCAAAAAATAAAAAAAGAAACAAAAGGAAATAAGAAAAGAAAAAACACCACTGTGAGGGTTACGTTTGTGCTAGGACCTAAAAGAGAGTGTTCCAAGCTGTGAATTACCTGGTCCTCAAGTTCCAGGCAGAGGATACACTAAGGGCAAAGGCACTTAGTCTCCATAATGCCTTCAGAGTCTTTGGTAAGCAGGGAATCTGAGACAAACAGAGATATTAATAGACAAGGAAGAAGAGGATAATAAATACCCACACGGTATTTGTAGTTCTCTAGAGACTGAATTTATGTTGTCTTTCAGCACCATTTACTAACAGATTAGATGGACAACCAAGATTTATTTATTTATTTATTTATTTATTTATTTATTTTAGTAGGAGAAATGGTAACATGTTTGTTTATTCAGTGGGAGGAAAACATAGTACAAAGGAGATAATGAAAAATAGCTGGGACAAGATTCATGACTAGGTGAGAAAGGATGGAATCTATTAGATATATAAATGCATCAAAGACAGGGTACAGAATTTATTCATAGTTGAAGAAAAAAGGGAATAATATGTGAGCTCACATGCAAAAAGGTATTCAGATATAGAGAGGAAATTGTGGAGTTTCTTGATTGTTTTGATATACTCAGTGAGTAAGAAAAAAGAAACAAATTCAATATTACTATAGGAGTTGGAGGCTTTAAGAAAGAAGAAAAAATACAACTTAGACATTTAAGAAATTAAGAAAGTGAATAGACTAAAAACAGATAAGAATTGGTGAATAAGAAAAGAGAAAGAGGCGTTGACCCACTGGTCTGGTGGTTGGTGTAGCAGAATGGCACATGACTGACTGTGCACTTCAAATCCTGGATCTGGTAGCTTGAAAATCATACCAGACATTGGGAACCAGCAGTCAGCGTAATGGCTATGTTGCTGGACTCCCACGTAGTCGACAGTGGTTCGCGTCCTGCACCCGGTGGCTTAAAACTCGCGCTGGGCGGCGCGTGTGCATGCATGCTCAAGATCCCGAGAGAAGAATGGAGGAGAAGGGATTGCGGCATGACCATCCCCCCTGGGGGGTGATTTCTCGCTTTCTGTCTCTAAGGTCTCTAAGTCTCTGGCGAGCGCACGCGCCCTATAGCGAAAATCTCTCCAAAAAAAAAAAAAAGAAAATCATACCAGACAGATGTGCATGCATGCCCAAATTCAAAAAAAGGAATGTAGGAAAAAGTATTGTGGCATGGCCATCTTCCCTGAGGGGTGCTTTCTTGCTTTCCATCTCTCTTTCTCTCTGTCTCTGTCTCTCTCTCTCTCTCTGTCTCTATCCAGCAAGTACATGAGCCCTCTACAAAATAGAAAAAAATAATAATAATAACATAGAAAACAGAAAGGAAAGATCCTGAGGTGGTCATGAAATAAGGCAATGATGGTTGTTTGGTTGCCCCACTGATTTTCAGCTGCATTCAGGTGAGGAGGAAAATGTAAGTTTTGTTTACTAGGGCTTGGTTTTTGTCAAGTAACTATGAAATCTTGAGGGATCAATGACTATAACAATTATGATGCTGACTCCAGGGAATTAAAGTGAGCAGATTAAGAGATTAGGACATGGGACAGGATGAGCAATTAATACAAAGGAACCAAATATTTATACATCTCAGACAGACAGAGAATCATGGCGCTGGTAGTACTAGGGTAACGAGTGGGAAAGGAACTTGGTGGTATTGAGAGTGAAGCTTTGGAAATTGAGATGACAGTGCTTCTTTAAAATACTGTAGTGGGGCCAGCAGGTGGTATGTTGGTTTGGCTGACTGCAGTTTGAGTCCTGGACTTGGCACCTTGCTTTCTCAATTTCCTTCTTTTTCTCTGTTTCTCTCTGGTCAACTTCTAAAAAATAAAATAAAGTAGTGACAAAGAATAAAATTAAATAAAAAGAATCATTTAAAAAAAATACTGTTAGTGATAATGGATCATGACCACTGGATTTAGTGATCTCAATGGGAAACAAACACTTTGATTAAACTTAATACGTGTCAGACAGTAGTTCAATGAACACATTCTAACATATATAGCTAAATAAATTTACACAATTCTCACAACAATACCATAGGGTAGGTATACTTATTACACAGATTAGGGAACTGAGACAATTCCCTACTCGAGGACACACAACTACATTGTGGTGGATGAGAATTTTGGACACAGAACACCTGGTTCCACATTCTGAACTTTTCACATTTGACTATATATTAAGAATGAAAACATTGAGGACCTGACTTGTCAGATTATTGGGAATATCAGTAGTATGGCTTTAGAAATCAAGAGTTATATTAGAGGTATTGGAGATTATGGTGTTGTTAGAGAAGCTAAAATTAAAGAGTGAGCAGTAATGCATTTTCATTTCCCTTTGCTCCAAGGGAATATTTGACCTCTTCAGGTTTCCATGTCTGTTTTGTTTTGTTTTTTTAATAGAGGTTTTTACTGTAGGGAGTGTGTGCTTGCCAGGGAGAGGGACAGAGACAGTGAGAAATCACTTCCCAAGCAGGATGGTCATGTCACAATCCCTTCTCCTTCGTGCTCCTCCTAGATCTTGGGCATGCACGCACATACGCCGAGCCTGAGTTTCAAGCCACCGGGTCTGGGTCTTGAACTGCGGTTGGCCATGTGGGAATCCAGTGATGTAACCACTACACTACTGGCCCTCAGGTTTCCATGTTTTAAGAGGGGCACCCTGCTTTAACCCAGAGCTGCTCAGACCAGATTAAGTTTTCTATACTAAAATTCCCTGAAGAAATTCACAGCAGAAAACTCTTTTCTGTAACATAAAGTGCCCCTGGTAACCTCACTGAAGGACACGAACGGGCTGGGAGTAAAGATTCTTCATCTGAGCAGTCATTTGATTGATATCCGTAGAAACCTTAGGACTAGGGCAAAGGAGGATTGTTGTGCCTCTTATGGATTTAAAGCAGAAGCAATGTGGAAAAAAAAAAATTCATACCTCAACAGAAACAAAGTATCATACCACACACTTTGTAACAAAGTCAACATGTAAGATTTTTAATGTTTTTTATGGCATGATATTTTTGAATAGATGATGCAAAACTTAATTTCAATAATATGAGCACTTTATAAACAAAGTACAAATGACTCTGATATTTAAGGTTAGGATCAAAATTGGGGGATGTTGAGATAATAGTTCAAATAGGGAATTAAATCTCACATAACATACTTTTTAGATGCACCATTTGCCCAGTTTCTAAATTAAAAGGCCAAAATTACATTTTTCCCCCATAGTAGATGTGTTTCTGTTTCTAGTTCTAAAATCAATTACTCTTGGCACGGAGTAATTAAATGAACTAATTAGATGTTGATTCACATTAGGCGCACACTTCCGTTGAAACATTCTTACACCGAGTATCGACTATCAACTCTTGGTTATTAGTACTTTTTCTGTCTCTGCTTTAGTTGCTTTCTAGAAAATAACACTTGCTTGTATTAAAAAAAAAAAAACAACAACAAAAAAAGAACACTCATATGTTTGTTTTTTAGCACCAGAAATTTAGAGCCTTCAAAAAATGTATATATAAATTGGAATTCACAAAGAAACAGGCTGCCTCGGCCTGCTGTCAATTTCAGTGCTCAGGTTAATTTCATTTCCATCATTTAACTACATACCTTACTGTACATTGATTTGAATTTCTTTCTGGTGTCTCTGTGAATTTCTTTGTTGTTCTCTAGCTTATTGTTTAAGATGCATTCTTTGCCTAATATTTTTTCATTAGTTTATTATTTTCTTAAGTCCTTGTCTGAATTGATAATGCAGTTGTTGCACTCCTCCAAGATTTTAAGAAGTCTAATATTGTCAGATAGAATGTCAAATCAAATCAAATCATAATAAAGAATAAGGCCTAGGCCATTTCCCTAGAGTAGATATGTATTGTTGTATCTGACTAAGGAGATTACAGGGGTTTATTATGCTTTGTAATTTTATTATATTTAAATGCAGATGGATACATTTGTCTCTTATAGTAAATTTATCTTCCTCCTTTCAAAGATAAATTATGTTTTCATCTGAAAGCAAAGATGATAAAGGTGAAGTCATACAGCATTGCACTCATCTCTCAGCACTGTGTATTTAAAATGTGATGCAGGCCAATAGTCTTTGATTTAAAATACTCAATGCTGATCTAAGAGAATACCATCCCCTGATCTCATCTGAGAGCGTATATATGTGCGTGCATGTATTTCAGATGTCGAATTCCGTGACCACAATGTTCTGAAAACATAATGAGAGGACACACTGAATTAGCTCACCGGTCAAAGCTGTCGCCCCTCTGTGTAAACCTTTGAGTCTCTGTCCATCTGCAGACATTTCAGTAGCCTTGGACGTTCTCTGGACTATTGTCTGCAGTGAGCACAATCATTGTTTCTTATCCACTTCAATTTGTGAAACGTCAACTCTCAACATATTAGGCATTTATTATTATTATATGACTACACTGCAATCTTTCTCAGTTTATGTACTTATTTTTCTTCTTCTTCAACTATATTTATTTTGGCCATAAAGTCATAGAAGCTGGATCTTATACTCACTTTTAAATGGTATCCATCACATTAAATAAGGAATAGAAATCAAAACTTGGGAAAAACAGAGGGTTGGAGCTCCGGGATGCAAGGAAGGTCCAGGTCAAGGTGATGACAGAATCTTAGGTAGTAAGGGCACAGTCATTTTATCTCCAAGTGTTAAAATTAGCAGCATTCACCTCCAGGCTCTTTCCATTGTAGCACTTCACTGCACCAAATTTTAAACACTGTGGAGAACGAAGCTGCTTAGTCTCAATCAAATGTTCACTTCTAGATGGATCAGAGAGAGCCAGGTGTGCCTGGGTCACAGGGCACATGTGTGATCACGGATCTGCTGCAGGAGACACTGTGACTACTACGAGGTAGTCTCTCTCTAACGGGGCAGACAAATCCTGACCAGCTGCAAACAGCTGTCATTTAAGGTATGAGTAATATGCTGGTGGTCTATTTATAGGTAAAAGTAATAAGAATAGCTAACATGACTATATAGAAAAAAAAAAAGAGTTATTTTTATTGCAAATGAAGACCTTTAAAATATAACCCACCATAAGGCCAGCAGGTGGGTGGCACCTTGGACTCCCACCTTGCCCAGCTGGAGTTCCAGGTGGCACATTGGTTAAGGCATTGGACTCCCACCTTGCCCAGATGGAGTTCCGTTTCTGGAGGGTTGAAATTCATTCTGGGTGTGCGAGAATGTGAGCCCAAAATCCCAAAAGGAGAAGGGAGGAGAAGGGAATGCAGCATGGCCATCTCCCTTGAAGGTGATTTATGACTTTGTCTCTCCAGTGTATGTAAAGAAGGTGATTTATGACTTTGTCTCTCCAGTGTTTGTAAACACTATATAAGCAAACATACATATATATACATATACATATAAATATGTATATATACATACACACATATTAATACTTATTTAGAGAGATTTTTTGCTATTATATATATTATTTGTAATACTATTTATATTATATATTATCATATAA
>NW_006160215.1:108411-123478 GCF_000334495.1 Tupaia belangeri chinensis
TAGCAAAGAATTCATAAATGGAGCTCAAATTAAGTATAAATTTGAGAGGAAGTAACCAAAACAGCAAAATGATACAGTGACTGCAAGGAGTAGTACTAAGCTCTGTGAAGCATCTATGCCTACACACAGAAAAATTTCTCATTTTTTATATTTATTTATTTATGTATTTTTTTCACCATAGGGTGCATGCATTTGCCAAAAAGAAAGAGAAATAGAGACAGAAAGTGGGAATGTGAGAGGTTATCTCGCAGGAGGCATGGCCATGCCATAAACCCTTCTCCTCCATTCTCCTCCCGGGATTTTGGGCACACACACGTACATTGTAGGTGTAATTTTCCAGCCTCTTGGTCTGAGACTCTTATCAGCCATGTGGGAGTTCAGCACCTTAACCATTACATGACTTGCTGGTCCCTATAATTTCTCATTATTAATTAGAGACCTGAAAACTCAATTTCCTGTAAAGAAAAATACAGTACTAATTTAGAGAAAGATATTATCCATTTTCTTACTGCTACCGCAGAATACTATGGATTGGGCAATTTTTAAGAATCAGAATTATTTTGGCTCACAGTTCTGGAGGCTGAGAAGTCCAAGAGCATGGTACAAGCAACTGTTGAGGGTCATCCCATGATGAAAGGGCATGAAAGTGCATGTGGGAAAAAACAAGGAGACAAACTTATCTTTTTATTGGAAGCCTATTTACATGATAAATAACCCAGTCCCATGATAACAGCATTAATTCACGTGTGAAAGCAAGTCCTCATGACCTAATCATATGTAAAGGTCCCACCTCTTAATGGTGGATTAAGTTTCCAACACTTGAACTTTGGAGGACATAGTCAAATCGTAACACGTTATCTTTAATTATGTTAAATTTACTACACTTAGTAGCCTACAAGATATTTTTGCTGACTGACTCATACTTTAGATCTATCAGTGACTTTAAATTTTTGTTTCTTCTTGCTACCTTCTTCCAGCCTATATTTTTTCTTATACTCTGCAGTGATGTTCATTAAATGTCCACAGCCAAGCTCCAATTTTAATCAGAATTATCATACACTGGGATGTTCACGTTATGGCATAATATGAATCTAAGTAATATGTTGACTTTCTCTCCAGGTCTGCGTACATTAATGCCCATAATTTAGTTTCTGCAATATATCTCTTATTTATGGGTAAAGGTTGAGTTTTAAATATGCCACATGATATACTCGACAAAAAAAATAAAACTAAATCAATATTATGTCATAATATATGGACTAATTCTTAGCATAAGAAATATTCTTATAATGACAGCATGCTTTGCCAATGTAAGGTACGTTATAATATGACCTAGGAAACTGAATTAATGCATTTCATCAACCTAGATAATTCAAGTAAGGGTGATTTCTCAGCAGAATTTTTTCAATGTTACAATCTTAATCAATCAGCTTTCTTCATTTAACCATTTGCGAGACCAGTCAATGAGTCCCCTTGCCTCTGTAAGTCACTTTGATTGATGCCTAGGGCAATCCAAATGCATGCATCAAGTCAGCTCCCTTCTGCATGGCCATTAACTTTTGCTTTTACCACATTAACTTTATAGTTACAAAAAATAGGTTGTCTTTTCCTCAAAGGTGATTATGACATATACTCAACATTACTGTAATGCCCCTTCCATACATGTGAAGTAGAAGATGTTCATTATTTTGTACAAATAATTTGAAGACATTTTCTAAGGCAATATGCATAATATGAGCAAAGAATAGATATAGTAGAAATAACTGAAAGTTTGGGGAATGAGCAAAGAATAGATATAGTAGAAATAACTTTAAGTTTGGGCATTTAAAATAAAAATTTCTGCTTTTGGATTGCCCATATGACCTTTTCATATTCTCTACAGAGTGACAAAACTAAACCCAGATACAATAGATGGAGTTTCATAGGTACAGTTTCTGCAATGATTATCATCTCAAATGTCATTCGGCCAGCCTGTATCTGTAAAATGTCTGTTCTTCATTAAAAAATAAATGTGTTATTATGAACACATTATGTAACTGCCTGTGGATATATGCATACATATGCATACACACACACACACACACACACACACACTCACAGATTCCACACACAGGCACATATTTTTTTTAAAATTCACTTTTCAACTCACTATTTCAAGAAGCAAATAAACAAATAGGGTTTTACTCTAATCGACTCAAACATTTATTTAGACTTAATTTAGCCTTTGCAGACACAGAAAAAGTAACAAACAAGAAAAATATCTCCACTCACCAATTACTCCTTTTGGGTTTTACTCTAATCGACTCAAACATTTATTTAGACTTAATTTAGCCTTTGCAGACACAGAAAAAGTAACACTCACCAATTAATCCTTTTGGCTAGTGGATTTGTAAGCTAATATCTCAAGTTTAAGATGGACTGGTTATTTGTAAAGGTAGAGAGGTGAATCAGGTTACCTCTGTTTTGTATCTCTGATCACTAACATACTGAAAACTGAAGTGAAAATTGTAGCTTACTGAACAATAGCTCCCATTGTTCTTAAGCCACTTTGCCATGATTCTGGTCCATTTTGGGGTAGTTTCATTTCTTCTTTTCTTAACTAGGCATGAGTACTCTGTCACAAAAAAAAAAAAATACATGAAAGCCCTTATGAAGAGAGATTTTTTGTGTGTGTGACAATTCGGGAAAGGCCATGTTCTAATATCCACCAATTGTTAACAGATTTTTTTCTCTTTATTCATCATTCATATAGGCCACCACTGTGTAATATAACTTTCTATTTTCATAGGTTCAAAGCAAAAGTTGCATCGAACAATGTTAAGCAGGTAACGGTGACCTTATTCAAGTGGAGAGAGGCCAGACGTAGTCTGAACTCAGCTTTTCTGAAATAAAGGATGAGAGGGTTTTGAGTGGAGGCTGGGGAAATGACACGCTGTATTCGCTATTTGGCCTTCCCAATAGAAAAGAAAATTTTCTCATATTTTTATCATAGGAGTAAGGTGCTCACCAAAGTTATTAGGTTACCAGGAAAGTCATGATATGTTCTTCCATGCAAAAGTGCACCATGACTTTTCCCACCACCGGATAGCTTCTTTCTTGGCCACAGAAACTGGGAGGTAGGTGTGCTAGCTTTCTTGATGCTCGCATTTCAGAAGGATGAGTTCCAGATCCTTCAGAAAGGCATTCTTGAATTGTGAAGATGGGCAGAGGACTTTTAACTAGATTCTCTTGCATCTCAAGGGGGCAGATAATGAATGTGTCATTTCCATTTTTCTTCAAATGTTCTCAGAAAAGGGAAGTCAGATCTTGGAGGCAGGAAGAAGCCTATTTAGATTTTTGTCAAGTTGTGAGAAACATTAAGGCTGTCTTGTTTGATGGTAATACTATTTCTGCAGTAGGCATGAAACTGAATACAGATCCTTTGTTGATTTTTAAAGAGAAATTAATTTTTCAAAGTATTATTTATTTTCTTGTATTTATTCTTATTGTTACTATTTTTTTTTTAATTTGCTATTGGCAGGTGCACTCACCAGAGAAAGAGAGAGAGAGAGAAAGACAAGGAAAATGAGAAAAGGAAGTCACCAAGTCTGGGACATGGTCAGCAATATGGGACCGAGCATTCCACCTGCTGACCTCATGAGCACAGAGCTTTAAAAGTGCTGGGCCCTCATTTTCCTGTGTCTGCTGAAAAGTGAAATAAATGAAGTAAATCAAAAATTTCCCATAATGAATATTTAAAGAATATAAATAAATATATTATCTTTCTAAGGTCATTGAAATGGGAGTCTATATAAATTTCAATGACATGATTAAAGCTTTATAGACTACAGAGCTTCGTTACACCTACCCACATGTCCATTCTGGGGTCATTCTTTGAAAGTTTTTGTTTTGGTTTGGTTTTGAGTTTTTTTGAGTTGTTGTTGTTCTTTTTACATGGGGCATGTAAGCTTGTTGGAAAGAGACAGAGAAATAGGGACAGTGAGAAATCAATCCTCCCATGAGTTGGGTTGGCCATAGATGCAATCCCTTCTCTTCCATTTTCTTCTCAGGATCTTAGGCAAGTGCATGCATATGCACACACATGCCCGGAGATTTCTTCGGGCTACCAGGTGGGGTTTCGAACCTTGGAATTAACAAAGTGGGATCCAGCACCTTGATCATTACCCCATCTGCTGGCCTCATTTGGAGATATTTTTTGCTTCACAGTAAACAAAGAGACTTTCAAATAGTAATGAATTGATGATGTGGCTATTATTCCTTTTTGTCTACAATGCTTCTTAAACACCTGTTATTTTAATGAATGAACTAACGTGAATTCTTCTGAAAGAAACTGGTAATCTTTTTACTTCTTGTTATAGAAATTAGCTTCTTAGGTATAGGAATTAGGAAATAATGAGAAGGTTATAACTCAAACTGTAAGATGTTTTATAAGAAGGAGATTACTGACTGAGAACACATGAACCTCAGTCTGAATGGACCAAAGACCTGAAGTTTGCCCTCTCTCTCTATAGAAATCGGTTGACCAAGGCCCTGCCAATCAAGAAGGCCCATGAAAATATCATGTTCTTTTATTATTATTATTATTTTTACAGTTTTTGACATTGGGCATGTGAGCCCACCAGAGAGAGAGAGACAGAAAGAGACAATGAGAGGGAAAGTGAGAAATCACACCCTGAGGAGATAGACATGCTGCAATCCCTTTTCCTCCATTTTCCTACTGAGGTTTTGGTCATGCACACACACATACTTGGCATGATTTTCATGCATCCAGGTCAAGGACTCGAACTGCAGTTGACTAGTATGCCACCTTCTGGAACCAAGATCATGCCTTCTAAAGCCAATCACCCAGCCGAGTGTGTGAATGAGAACTTTAGTTTTGATTTTACCTTTGAAAATGTATGTAGATAATTCAAGGGGGAGACCAGGTTTTTCTTTTGTTTTGATTTTCAGCATGTACTTCCTGTTGTCCTTGCTTTGTTCCTGGTAAGAAAGCCTTTTTTTTTTTTTTTTTTTTTTTTCACCTCACTGCCTATCTACAGTTCGGTTTGTGGTGTAAGGTCAAGAGAACTTCGTCTGAGTGTGTGGTAACAGCGACATGTGACCACTGAGGTCCTGCAATGTGGCCATTATGACTGAGTTATTGACTATTTCATAATATTTAAATCTAGTTGGTGTAAATTTAAATTAATTATCCACATGTGGCTAGTGGCTATAGTAATGGACAGCACAGATATATTAATGCATAAGTAATGGTTTTTACTGCAAACGAAGTAAAATAATCTTAGTTAAAAATAAAAAATATCATTGATATATAAGGCATCTGCCTTTATGTTTTGAATATTTTATGCATTCAGTTTTGGTGGTATTCTCTATTTTTTACTTGCATGTTGTCATATTCTTTAACTTAGGATTAAAAATCAAGAAATTGGGGTCAGCAGGTGGCATGTGGTTAAGGCACCTGATGAGTACTCACTTTCCTTTCACTTTCTCTGTCTCTCTTTGACAAGCACACATCCCCTATGGCAAACAAACAAACAAACAACAATAAAGACCCTTAAAAATATTTTTAAAAATCAATAAGTTTACCTAAAACATACACACTGCCTTATTAATTGTGAAATATGTGTGTTCAATTATAATCAATTTTCAAATACAAGAAAGGCACCACATCTCATAGAATTTCTTGACAGAAAAATATACATTTCCAAATTTTTCTTTTCTGCTTTGGTTTCAACTTTGTGCTTGAGATGTACAGCATTATATTTCAAAGCCAGCATTTCTCTTACTTCAAAACAAACAAACAAAACCAATTCTATCATCTGTTGCCTATTTCATGTTTCTCAATGAGTGATGTGGTTAAATATCCAGGTCCATTTTATATTTTCACTGCTGAATCCAATTTTGCTGCAAGAGATAGATTTCAGCAGAAATTCCTTCACATTCTCATCCTCTTTTCTCTCTCCTTTGTCTTTGAAAGATGTACACCTTTATTTCTAGGTTTGTTGGTATCTACCCTTTAGGAGCTCTTTCCATAGCTGTTCTCCAATACCTGGGTTAGTCCTCGATTTCCCTCTCACATATAATTTCAGTTTCACTTTCCACTGATTGCATTGCTCTAATCTTGTCTAAACTCGAATTCATTTTTTTCTTTTCCAGGTAGGAAACAAAACTTCCAACAGCTTTTACAGCAATAACAATACAAAACCAGCAAATACTCCTGTGGTTAAGTTGTAATCACCTTTTGATGATTCCAACTTTTGGTGTGATGAAATGGACATAAAACTTAAAGAACTGGAGCCAGAGACATTGTGGTGGTTGACGGGCTGGACTCCCACATTGCCAACCATGGTACAAGTCCTGGACCTGGCGGCTTGCTTTCTCACTTACCTTCTTTCTTTTTGCCTCTTTCTGGTGAGCACACATTCCCTATAGCAAATTAAATAATAATAATAATAATGAATAACATTAAATACATCTTTAAAACAAACAAACAAACAAACAAAACACATAAAGAGTCTACATTCCCTGCATCTCCTTTTAACGAACATATTTTTTTTAAAAAAAGAAAGAAGCAAAAACTAACCTGATTTTACTTATAAATACAGAGGTAAAAATTCTTAAAAGAAGGAAAAAATAAAGAATAAAAAAGAAAGAAAGGAGGAAAGAAGGAATAAACAGGAAGGGGAGAAGGAATGGAAAGGAAGGAAAGGAAAGGGAAGAGAAGGGAAGGAGAGATAAAGAAAGAAGAAAATGATGTGAGTCCAATATAATGCCAAATGTTTAATATAATATTTTCCAGTAGGGTTTCTAGAGAAAAAAAATGAAAGCATGATTAATCTTTTGGTTACTTGTTAATATATTTAATCAGTTTATTAATCAAAGATTCAAAATATGTTGGACTAGATGTAACTCCTTCTTAAAAGAAAGGATATCTTGGGGAAGAATAGCCCAGTGTGTAGTCAGATAACTCAACAGGGGAATAGACTGTGTTGTAACCTTGTCATATCAACTTAGACAATTTGAGTAACTTCTCTTTATCTGTTCCTTATCTGTAAATTAGACTAGCGATTGTCCTGACTTAGAGTTGTAAGAGGATAAGAAAAGCCAGTAAATGTAAGGCATTTTATTGAGTACCATCATATAATAAAATCCTCAATATATATTAAATGTTTTTAATGTGAGATTATTTTATGAATGAGGGGTTTGTAAAAACATCATGGGAAATGCATGTTACAAAAACCCTGCACGAATTCCAAAATGTTTTTGCACCAAAATAAACTCATAATTTAATTCTATTTTTCTGCAAATGTATTGAAGTCCCCTTGTATTTACTTTTTACTTCAGTGTCAATTTTCATCAAGGTGTTCTTTTACTTTTCTGCCTGTTAGTACCATGGACAGCTTCATTTATTCCCTCAAAATGTTGCCTTTCAGCTTTGACTGACAAAATTTTTGTTACAGCCCAGAACACTATAAAGTTTTAGTCTCATCTATCGCACTAGCTACTGATTACACATACTAATGAGGCGGTCCTCAGAAATATGGATGCATCAATAGATCTAATCTAAAACCTAAAGTAACCACCATTGTCAACACATTCTCCACCATAACACCATTCAGCCTCTTTTCTCTGCATTCTCTACAGTGGATAAAGCTGCATTGAGCCTTTCTCTCAAACGTGCCAAAATGACTTACTTTTTCTCCCTCACTAGACCATATGGCTATTGTTCATATTAAGTAGGTAAAATAGACAATCACCTTGGACAATCTCATGTGGGCATAGCAAGCATTGGACTGTATTAATGACTGGAATAGTACACCAAGTGGCCAATGAAATGTGCACTTATTAATATAATAGCTTGTATCCATCAACTTCATTTTATTTAATTACTTCTATTGTTTGAATCAGGCTTTTATCTACTCTGTTCCCGGTACAGAATTAGTCTCCATTTTTCCAGTTTTGTAATTCATCTATCATTGCTTGAAAATATCCAGTGGGCTTCACTAACTATAGCTTACATTTTAAAACTTTTTAAGTAGGTTATAGAATCATAACTATGACTCTTTTCTCTTATGTCTCCTCACTTTGATGCCTTTATTTTATTCTCTGATCACTCCCAAATCAATACATTTTCCACACAACCCAGAATTTTTCTCATATTCTTGGCTTTAAATGCACTAGTCTCCCTTCCTTAAATAGTTTGCTTTCTTGACTCAGCTGTAAAAATATTGATTCTAGCATTTTCAAAACCCAACTAAATTATTATCTTCTCTATGAAAATATCTCATTCCTCCCAAAACGGAACTAAACTTTTACTAACTAATTTCTTTTTCTAAATTCTCAAAGCATTGTTATAGTCACTAAATGAAGGACATTACAAATATTTTGATTTTTAACCATTTTACCCTGTAAAGCCTAAACACTTAGCAAGTGAGCATTATTTTTATTTATTTATTTATTCATTTACATTTTTATCATTCATCCTCATAACTATGACTTGCCTCCACTAATCTTTAAGTACATGACTAATATTTTGAAATGCACATACTGTTAAGGATACACATTACTGGATGATATTTACTGCTGATAACACTATGTAGCTTCTAACAGAAAAATATCTTAAAATATTTCATACCTCTAATCATGAAATAAAATCAAGACTGAAATAACTGAATGTTAACATACCTAACTACCTACATATCTGACATCTTAAATATAAATCATTACCACATAACTAATTTTGAATTCTTTAAGCGCCTAAATAAATAATAGTTGATTATTTCAGCTTTTTAGACATTCTTTTCAATGCTGAATGTTCACAGTCATTTTAGGTCCTTTTTCTAGTAAGTTATCACATTTTAGGGGTTGGGGCTCCATCTGGTGGCACTTTTAAGTTTTAACTAAGCTATATAAAATAATTTTGTGTAGCTTGTCCATTTATGTTGTTGTTATGAGTATGTTAATAAGCATTTTGGCTGCACAGAAGAAAATGTATTCAATTCAATTAATGAACTTAAATCTAATAGAAAATAAAAGCGAGTAAGTTTTCAAATTAGACAAGTATGTGTTTCTGCTTGCCTTTACCACCATTTGTATCACAATGAATTTAGTATTAGTGAATATAAAGAAGGCCACAAAAATTCAACAAATACAGAAATAACCAATTGGTGATTGTTTGACCTCATTTAGCATTTTTTAAACCTAAGTCATAAATTAAGATTTGCTTTTACTATCATGCATTAAAAAAACAAAACCTCTACATCATTATTAATTATTTAGTAAGACTCATCTACAAACATTTCAAAACTAATTATACTCACAATTTCCAAATAGATAAATTATTGAAGATAACTCTGTTGGTTGATATCATTTACTTCTTAAGTTCTAGAATGCCAATCAGATCCTCAGTTCAATTATTGACATTAACTCATAGGAAGTGGATTTTCATCTAATGAGTGTATTGTTCTTATTGGATGCCTTTTATTTTTAAAAACATTAAAGTTTAATCTCACTATAATTTAATGCTTGCCTAAACATGCTACATTTGACAGAGATGATTTATTATTCTGAAAATATAACTAAATTGTGCAGAGCCCTTGAGAAACCTAAAAACAGAATGTGTTAGGCGGATGGGGGTTACATTTTGAAGGAGGAAAACTCAAGAACAATCCCAATTCCATTATTTTATTTTATTTTATTCATTTTTTAAAGAAAGATTTTTGGTATAGGGTGCATGTGCTCGCCAGATAAACAGAGAGACAGAAAGCAAGAAATCACTTCCCTAGTGGGATGGCCATGTCACAATCCTTTCTCTGTTCTCCTCTCAGATCGTGGGCATGCACACACATGCACCTGGAGTGAATTTTAAGCCACCAGGTCCAGGAATCAAACCACAGTTAAGTACCTGTGAGTCCAGAGAAGTAACCATTATGGCATCTGATAGTCCCCCAATTCAATTATTAAGTAACTATGTCATTTTCATGAAAATAAGAGTACTAATATTCATAAGCATTAGTGAACATCAGATTTCATATCACATAGTATTAAACCCACAAGATAATGAAATGATTTAGTATTCTTTATTATTTATGTCACAGAAAAACAAAAGAAGTTCAGAAAATAACTTCAAGTTCAAACATCTAGTACAGGTCATAGCTGGAAAATCCAGACTACCTGAGGTTCCCTTTGCTAATGGAAAATATGAAGACCTCACAGGGGGTGCCTGGCTCTCTTTCTCTACCTCTCTATCTCTCATTAAAATAAATAAATAAATAAACATTAAGATAATTTTATCTGTGTTTGTCCCATCAGAGATCTAGCATTTTTCATTTACTTTTCTTTCTCTGTGTTCTCTCTGTGTCTCCTTCTGGCAAACACATGTGCCCTAGGGGGGAAAAAGTTAAATTTTAAAAAAGGAAAAAATTGTGTATGTTTCAAATAAGTTAAAACAGAGAATCATTATTATGGTTAGTACTTAAGAAACTCCCAATTGTATGTCTAAAATATGAAAACCTTCTGCAACTGAACAAAGTGCTGCCTTTGGACTAAAATTTGTTTATTACCGCCTTAATTTTCTTTAAGATTATATCATGTATATATCATCCATAAATGTAGTTTTGCTTGTTTTATTAGTTACATTGTTTTTATTTGGTGTCTGGTTTGTTTTGGTCCGTAATAGGTTTATAAATATTATCTGCTGTGTAGAAATTTAGTTTATTTTTATGGCTCTATTTTAATTCATTGTATAGATAAAAAATAACATTTATCTTGTTATTAGCAGGTTTACAATTTTTTTCTACTTATATCAATTGTGGCACAAGGCAGTGAGATTTATGTGTCATAAGTTATGCAGATATTTAACATTTTTATGTAATTCTATTGGATCATCAGAAAAATCATACTTCTATGTTTTTCTATGCAACAGTGTATGACTTTTCAAACAATCCAATATTTAATTTTAAAAATTATCATACCAATTTGCTCTCTAGAATGAAATTGTTTGGGTTTTGTTTTTTGCTACTTAGATGCTTGTTTCCATTTTTTTTGCCTTCATGCTAACAAGTTTGGATATTTTTCACAGTATTATAGACTATATATATATATTTTATATATGTATATATATAAAAATTCAGTTCTGTGCTCAGTACTTATAGTATGCTATTGTTCTTTTTTCTTATCTACTTATAAGACTTCTCTACATAGGAAACTGGACAGGTGATGATTCATTGTAAAATAATCACTTATGGGAAAGACAAATAGTTGGTAAAACCCTCCCCACAAAAACACAGGTGTAAATGTGTGTATGTGTGTGCATGCATAATTTTAGACATGGCCAACAGATAGCCATACAGAATAGTATGGAAAACAGATCATATTCTATTTCATTTCTGAGTATCCAAGGACACATTCATCTCTGAATCAGGTGTCTGTGAAATATCTTGCTTAGTGCAGTAACGTCTTGCTGCTTGCTGCATTTAGTACAGTATTACTAGAATAGATGAACCAGAAACAATGTACTAATAGATAGTCAGAAATGAAACAGAAAACAGTCAAAAAAAGACTTAAAATATGTTCCAACCAAAAACTAATTTTAAAAACATCTTGGGATGGGGACCAGCGGTTGGTGTAATGGCTATGTCGCTGGATTCCAATATAGTCCACCACGTTTGAGTCCCAGACCAGGTGGCTTAAACTCACGCTGGGCATGTGTGCGTGCATGTCCAAGATCCCAAGAGGAGAATGGAGGAGAAAGGATTGTGGCGTGGCCATTGCCCCTGGGTAGGTAATTTCTTGCTTTCTGTCTCTCTGTCTCTCTCTCTGGCAAGTGCATGCGCCCTATAGAAAAACCTCTCAAAAAAAAAAAAATCTTGGGATGTAGGCTGATAACGAGAGATGTTTGAGGTCAGTTTTCCTGTAAGGATCAAATCAAGATTATTAGCAATTTTTCTATTATTGAAAATAATTCATCTTAAAGGATTAAGGTAGAGCTCAATATATTTTAACTATAACTTTAACTATACATGTTCTTTTCAGTTTCTATAATAATTGTGATACCCTCCTCTATTCCTTTTGAATAAAAGGATGCCCAAACGCCTGGATTCTTTTGACATTTTTCCCATTGCCTTGTTATTTCTTCTGTGTTTCAAGTCTTCCACTTTAAATACATAGTATTTTTAGTCATCAAGTCTTACTAAGCTTTGTCAACATCTACACCACTTTCATTGTTCATTATTCCTTAAGCTAAGTCAGAGTTTCCACCACGAATTATTTTTCTCTTGCCTTAAGTACAGGCTCACTGAGAAGTCAGTGTTGAAGTGGAGGTGGTAAGTATGGCTTCAGCTAGATGTCATTCACTTCAGAAAATTAAGACTGTAATGAATAGAGGGTAATGTCTGGGACCGTAATTATGACTCAGCTGCACCACAGAATAATTGTGCAGGAGTGTTATTGGGAGCATCTCTACACCTTTAATAACTGGGTCAACGTGATTTGCTCAAGTGCAATGCATGCACTGGGTGGATCAAGCCTGTCCTCTCATGAGGTGATGTTGCAGTGTCAGACAGTGAGATGGAGGAATGAGGACAGCCTGGATGTTCCTCTGGACCTTTCCCCTCATCTGGCTCAAGCAAGAGAAGGGCAACCTGCCCAAGGAGTCTGTTCTGGTTCTTCAGGACAGCCCGTGTGAGCACGAATGTAATGCTTAGGCCTTAAAGCAAGAAAAAACCTTACTGACCCAGCAGATGCTCCCATCCATACTACAGGTCTGTAATTGAGTCATTAGTACCTGCTGCAGCCTCCTCCCTGACATACTGAGAAAGGATGACAAAGATCCGTATCAGCTCATTCCCCAACATGGGCCAAGATTTCTGAAGCTAAGTGTGGAGTTAGCAATGGGACGGAGAACTCCACGCCAGCTCAGTGGGAAACCACCCTTCATTCCTACACAGCTGGACCAAGGCCATTGTGCAGGAGTGTTATTGGGAGCATCTCTACACCTTTAATAACTGGGTCAATGTGATTTGCTCAAGTGCAATGCATGCACTGGGTGGATCAAGCCTGTCCTCTCATGAGGTGATGTTGCAGTGTCAGACAGTGAGATGGAGGAATGTAACTCAGTCTCCTGAGTTACTGTCCATGAGATCATTTTGGACTCACATATCAGTGGTATGTCATACCACCATGACTGCATTGAAATATGTGCCTTCCTCTCTCGGTCAGTTCATTGGTGTGAGACGAAACACAAGCAGTAAGTAGCAGCTGGCAGCTTTAGAGATACCTATCTGATGTACCCAGAGGAAACGTGTAAACCTGGACCAAATGCAAATACACAGAGTGCCCTTTTCACCATCCTCCTTCTCTGTGGATGCCAGCTTTAGAATCTGGAATGCGTGGTGCACTCACATGGGCTGCAGATATGGATGTTCCGGCCAAACCTATGGCTTAATCCTTTTCAAGCAAAACATTCTCGAAAATGTTGCCGTGATCGCTGGGGTGATGGTAAGAGCTGAAGTGTACTATTTACGTAAATTTAAATTAATGTTTGCACAGGGGCTTGCTAAAGAGAAGTTTCCCAAAATTGAGGTGTCTTGAATGGCACACTGTCATGCCAAGAATATAAACTCAAAGCTCCTATGAAACCAAAGATTTCCTTTTTATGATGTCTCTTGGTAGATTATATATAATCTGAGATGGCTCCCAATTTTGATTATATTTTTCCCTGCTTCCTCCTTTTTGTTGGTGTATTTTCAGATTATGCAATAACTTAGGGAACCTATAACCTATTCTCATTCTCACATGAAACCTGATGCCCACACAGTATTTAGTTAATATATTTTTTTCACAGCAAGTGTACATTTGGTTGATTGATGTCTATTTTTTATGACAACAAAATATTTTCTTTATTTTAAAAAAAGACAATACTAATCTCATGTAATGTATTTGGGCTGCTTCTATTGAGCATCAAAAATCATTATTCATTTCTGTCATTAAAAAGGAAAGAAAATGCATCAAAACATTTTGATTTAACCTTCCATAACGCAACAATTTATTAGTTTACTTCTCGTGCCTACAAGTTGTTTAAGGGAAAGATGGACAAAGGTCAGGGAATATACCTGAAAAAAAATGAAGAGCAATTTTTACTTTTACAAGGGATGTCAGAACACTTTGAACCAGCGGGGAGTTGCAAAATCTATTCTGAAGGTTAGGCCAATCCAGTTGAGAAGGACACTTTGATTTATGAGCTGGCTGATACTAGATTAAAGATTTAAAGTACTGTTTCTTTTATGTTATGGCCAGAAGAAAGGACTTAGAAGAAGTTCTCCAGGGCCAAATAATTATAAGGAAGTAAATGAAGTTACAGCTTAATGGTCTTTTACCTCCAGTAAAGTCAGCTGCTACACTAGGTTATCTTTGTACTTGATATTAACAACCCACCTGCTGATGATTACAAATGAACATTTAAACTTCTAGTGTGTGTTAGATTTCAACTAAAAGAAATATAACTCAGTAATCTAAGTAAAATGTGTAGTTAAAACACAGACATATTTACACACGTACTTACAGAAGATGTATATTTGGATGCAAATGTACTCTGAGACTCATTTACTTATCAAAGAATTTATTGTAAGGAAGATAATCCTGGTGGTTGAGCATAAGGGTTAATATATTAATTAAAGATTTTTCTCCCCTTTAGAAGTAAGTAACATTGTATCTTCATTATTGTCCAAGGTTATTTGATTTGTATTCTTAAGATCAACTCTGAGGGGCTGACTGGTGATGTGGTGGTTAAAGGTGATGGACTCCCACATGGCCAATCGCAGTTCGAGTCCTGGACCTGGTGGCTTGCTCTCTCACCTTCCCTCTCTCTCTCTCTTTCTCTGTCTATCTCTCTCACTATCCCTCTGTGATCAGATTAAAATTAAAATAAATAAAATTAAATAATTTAAAAAATAAAATTAGTGGAAAAAGTAAAAAAAAAAATAGTTCAACACTGAGTCTTTATTTTTTCTATTGTAACTTCTAAATTTCCCATTATGTTTCTAAAGCACATAAACTTTTTATGACACTC
>NW_006160215.1:123489-209814 GCF_000334495.1 Tupaia belangeri chinensis
TTTTGACTTGCCTGACTGATTCGAGTGTGATATGGTATAACAATTATAAAACATTGGAATAATCCTAATGTACTTTAATGTACAGCAAAAAAAAAAAATGAACGTTTTATAGTTTTATATTTTATTGTTTTTTGTTTTAGGTTTTTGTTTTTTTTTTTTGGGGGGGGTTGCTGTAGGTTATGTGCACTTGCTGGAGAGAGTGAGTCAGAGAGAGACAGAAGGAAAGTAAGAAATCATCACACACACACACATACACACACACACACACACACACACACACACCAGGAAAGATAACCATGCTGCTGCAATCCCTTTTCCTCTATGCTTCTCTTGGGGATTTTGGGCACACATGTACACATGTCTTGGTATGGTGTTCAAGCTGCTGGATCTGGGACAAGAAATGCTGTCAGCCATGTGGGGGTACAGTGCCTTTACCACCATGCCAACTGCTGGACCTGAAAATTTGCTCCTTAAACACACTCTTTTTCAATGGAGAAATTAAGAATCCACTCAAGAGAATGATTTACACTCTATTTTTAGTAGTGAGTGAAATATATTAAGCCCAAAATAGTAAAAGTGCCCTGTGTTTATGCAAATATAAAGTCACAGGCTGAAGGGTCAGCAGGTAGTATGGTGGTTAGGGTGCTGGACGCCCACATGGCTGACCGCATTTAGAGTCCTGGAAATGGTGGCTTGCTTTCTCATCCCCCCCCCATCACATTGAATCCAAAAATAATAATTATATAATATTAAATAAAATTAAAATAATTCTTAAAAATAATGTCACAGGCCAAAATGTGAATGGAGAATTTAAACCCATGAGAGTCAGAGCTGGTCAGTACATTAATGAGAGAATTTATCTGTAGTGTTAGTTGCATAGTTGCATTTTCCACATTACCACAAGGTGATTCTACAAGAAGAGATGAAAAAACTAAATATTTTTCTTTTTTTTTTCTTTTTTTTTTTCTCTGTGATATAATGATACAATACCTGTCATTAGAAAGGCTAGGTTGCAGATTAATGGGGACAATCTATAAAACCATCACTGGGAGAAATAGGCTAGTTTTGGAAAATGAGGAAAGTGAGAGGTAAGCAGATATGGCCATTTACGAAACATTTCTTGTGGGTGTCTGTTAAAAACTTCCATGGGGCCAGCAGGTGGCGTAGTGGTTAAAGGTGTTGGATTCCCTCATGGCTGACCAGAGTTTCAGTCCTGGAACTGGATTACTTTCTTGCTTTCCCTTTCTCTCTTTCTCTGTCTCTCTCTGATCAAATTTTTAAAATAATAATAGCAAATTAAACTGAATAAATAAACAAGTCTATACAATAAAAAGAAAGAACTTTTAAGATAGGAACAGTAGGTGGCCATGTGGTTAAGGCACTGGATCCCACTTGGCCAACTCCACAGTTTGAGTCCCACACCCATAGATTGAGAGCAAACCGAGTGTGTGCATGTATGACCAAAATCTCAAGAGAAGAATGAAGGAGAAGGGGTTACAGGTGGTCATCCCTCATTTCAGGGGTGATTTCTCATTTTCCTCTCTCTCTCTCTGGCAAATGTAAATGTCCTATGGCAAAAAAAATCTGGAAAAAAATTTGTAGGACCAGTGTTATCTAATATCAAATATAACATTTTTAATTTATGCTCTTTGCATTTACTAATGTGAAAATTTTATGACAATTTTGTTAAACACTGTAACGTTAACTTTTGAATTTTTATAGTTACCTATTTTTATATTTGGAGCAAAAAAAACACCAGAGTTTATTATAGGAGAGAGAGGCTACATAATAGATGGCGAAGTTGAAGAATGTTCAGAATTATTAGAAAACTACCAGAAATAAAAGGAGGGTAAACAACACAGAAAATTAAAAGTCAGACTACCGTCACGGGATATTGCAAAGTACTTACTGAAGGCTAGAAATTTAGAAACACTTCATTATGTAGTGACTGATCTATTTCCTAACCTGAACACGTGGCCAGACTCCTTTCTTGTCTGTCATACTCATAATCCATTCATCATTCTTCAAACATAAACTTCTAGAAACAGTTGCTTTCACATACTCTTAACTTCCTTTTTGTTCACTTCTTGGGTTAGGGCCTGTCATGGCTCACATTAATCTGGCTTTCACTTATTCATAGACTTAAGTAAATTTTTTTTTACTAAACTCATTAATAACGTTTGGGGTAATGGGGATAAATGTATTGGACACTTTCTTTCCTCACTTAACTTGAATTCTCTCAACAATTCATCCAAGTTGTCTTTCCTGTTTTCTCTATACATTTTTTTTTCCCTTTGCTTACCAATTTTCAGTTCAATTTGTTTTCATACTAATTCACTCAGTGGTAGTACTTAATCTGCTATGAGAATCTTTATCATTATCTATTTTTCATATAATGAAATGCTATAGACTTTTTCCTTCCCTTACTATATTCCATACTATTTTACTAGTCGATTTGATCTATTCTCATGACATTGTTTGTTGGTTTTTTTTTTTTTTTTCAAGAGAAAAAGGAAAGTTTATTGAAGATAGAGTGCCTGGAAGTATGAAGCCAGAGATCCCTGAGCCTACCCTATGGAGAATCCCTGATGTATTTCTATGGGAGGGCTGGAGGTGTAGGGCCATTGGAATGGCGGGTCCTTTGATATTTAGCATACATCTGAATTCGAAAGCCAATTTGTATTTTTATTTCATGTTGCTCGAATTAATGATTCTCTTGTGTTCAGAACTCAGTAAATGGTACCACATAATCTATCGTGTTACTGATTTGCCATCATAAAGCCTACATTTTCCTGTGATGGCATATCTAATCATTCAACCTCCCTGTTTATATGACCTGTTACTTATTCCTCAAATGCAGTTATTGGGTGGTCAGAAAGTCATGATGTGACTATGCAAAAATGCATCATGACTTTCCAACAATCCAGTAATTCTTTTCCTTACATGCCTCTTCGGTAAGAGAGCATCCGTTCCTGCCTCTTTAACTCTTCTCTTTCTAGATACTAGACAGTCTTCCTATAGCTATTCTACCTCCAAGCCTATTGACTTCCTTTACAGAAGGAAATGCTTTTTTAAAAGACTTATAAATGGTGTCACCTCCGAATTTAAACCCCTGAAACAATTTTCTGTCTTAAACCTGAAGTCTAAAATCATTAGTCTGGTGTGTAAGGCCCTAACTGCTTCATGTCTACTTCTTGGTGTTTTGCTTTCATTCGTAGGATTCTGAAAAAGGCTCCTGTGATTCTGGCTTATTTTCATCCTGTCAGATGCACTAGGCTCCTTTTTTTCTGCTTCAGGTCTTTCCTGCATGTTCTTTCTGTTGCCAAGGATATTTTTAATTTAGAGTCCAATTTAAGGACTATTTCTTCTATTTCAGCTAACACGCTTTTACTCTATTTTATCATTTTCTTCATCTTTATAGAAAATGTCAGAATTGTATACTAATTGATCTGGAAATTGAATGTTTTGTCAAGCTCTCTGATTGGACTGTAAGGTCATAAAACTAGGGGGCATCTCTGCCTTGTTACCTACACCAATAATCTCTAGGTTCCTTTGCAGGTGATCAACCTAAAACTCATACTTCATTGGGTGAAAAAATTTATGAACAATTAATAAATAAGTAAATGTAAGGTAGATGGTAAGATAAGACTTGAACTTTTCCACATGTGATACACATGCCATCAATAATATCAGTTATTTTAATTATAATAATAGCAGTTAATATTCATTGTATAGACATTAAGAATCAATCTCCTGATAACATTACACATTTTAAATCAATTTATGTCCAACTTTTAGCTCAATTCTCTAAGTTTCACCATTTATTTTTCACTCTCTTTTCTCTAACTATATCTTCATTTACCTCTTACTTCAGTAAGAAATTACTTTTTTATTTTTCTCAGTATCATCTAATACAAGTCCATAAATACACTGTGAAAGCTCCATTTTTTCTGCCATATGAAAGATTACAATGATTGTTTTTGTTAAGGTTATGTATTTAAGTGCTGGTTTTAGTGCTGTCGGTGCAGTAGATCCTCAATAAGCATTGGGCTGTTAAAAATAATGAGGTGATATTCGTTATTAAAATGACTAGAATTTAATCAGCATTGTTGGCCATCCTCAGCAGTTTGTTTCTGAAAGTTTAAATAAGAATCTCAAAAAAAGAGTTTAACTAGAATTTAAAAACACTAAAAGTTCTATTATTTGACTCATAGGTGTTATTTATTTATGAATAGTTTCAATCTGATATCAGAAATAAATTACATTGACTATTGAGCAAAAGACATGGCTCAGATCGTTAGAGTGAAAATCTTGGTCTGTGAAAAACATGTGATGGAAGGAAGCTTTCCCTTTCCAGGTTTATGGGAAGGCAAAGTTTTCCTGAAAGTAAAAATGAAGGGTCCTTTTGGAAGTATTTAAGAAAATAATTATGTAGATTGGAAAATTCCTACTGTGAGAAGTTTCTATGATGGAATACCCCACACCTATCATTTGCTCTTGGGAGTCACTTATTACATCTATGACCATCTATGACAAACTCCATGATCATGGTTCAATTGTGCAACAGTGACATCTGCTATGAGTATATAATGATTTTAACTGCCTTTGGTATAATAAAATGTATAATATAATTTAAAATGCATTGTTCTCAAAATTAATTGCACAGTGATATTCAGAGCAAAGAAACTTGTAACATTCTTGGAAATGGTACTAGGTTATGACTCAGTAAATATTTTAGATGATTGTGTTCTGTGTTGCATGAATGAAGTCATAAAATTTCAACTTTAAATGTAATTATGATAAAAATCATTTTCTTAATGTACTCTAGTTGATTGCCTAATGAATTACATTCATTTTAGACCAAAATACATGCTAAGCATAGGAATATTCCCAAGCTGAAGAGTGACTCTTTTTTTTGAGACTCGAGAAATGAGCAATTGAAAGGATATGTTTTATAGAAAAATTGTATGGTTAAAAGTACATTGTTTCACACTATGGACATTTGTGAACATTTTAATGTGATTTCAAAATTGACTATTTCAGTTTTTATGTTTCCTTAGAAAAGGTGTGCCAGGTTATCCTAAAAGACTGACTCAAAAAAGTCTTTAAAATGTCTCATATTTGATAGGAAATTAATTCCACATATTTACCTACTGTGTAGCAGATTAATAACTAAAAAACCTTTTGACATTCATATCTAGCAGTATGAAATATGATTATTCAAATTATTTACAGTGGAATTTCTCTTACTTAATTGTTCATGATATACAGTGGACAGTAAGCAGATTTACATACACAGGTGCACTTAAAAGATGATCAGAAGGCAAAATAGTCAGAATCTAAATCATCTGCTTATGTCATTTAAAGTAGTTATAAAATAGGCTAAGTGATAAGAGCATGATCTTTTTTATTTGTTTCTTTAGTTTTAGTTTTTGCTATAGAGTGCACAAAGAGAGAGCAATAGTAAAAAAAATCACACCCCAAGGGGGATGACCATGCTGCAATCCCTTCTCCCCCATTCTCCTTTTGGGTTTTGGGCATGCATACACATGCACCCAGAATGCATTTTAGGCCACTAGTTTTGGGACTTGAACTCTGCAGATGACCATGAGTGATCCAGGACCTTAACCATCATACCACCTGCTGACCCCTTAAGTCAAAATTTTATTCCCAAAGTCTTCAGTCTCTATTATGCTCTGGATAATCACACCAGAAGTTTTATATTCTCTTTCATTCAAAAGAGGCATATTCATTTACCATGGCTCTAACATGAAATAATATATAGTTAGTGACTTAAATTAGAATTGTGGGTTAGAATTCCAGGTGGGCTCAAGTGTTAGGGTCTCACAAACTAAAACATCAAGGTGACTTATTTTATGGATATACTGGAGAGACTCTACTTTCAGATTTATTCAGAATGTTGGAATAACTTCGTTCCTTGCACTTACAAGACAGAAGTTTCTCTTTGCTAATTGGCTGTCCTCTGTCATCTCTCTTAACTCCAATATTTCATTTTCTAATTCTTGCATAGTGTTAAAAGAAAAATTGCACCTCTCCAGTTAAACCTACAAGAGAAAATATATTAAAGTATTGAAATAAAGGCAGAGGTTATTGAAATATGGGAGAGAGGCTAAACTTAACACTGCTGAAATGAAAATGAGGTGATAGATATGATAACTACCTTGATTTCATCATTACATATTATATAATGTGTATGTTTGAATGCTCAAGCCCACTTTAAAATACACCACCAAGGGATCAGCAGATGATGTAATGGTTATGTCACTGGACTTCTGCATAGTCAACTGCAGTTCTAGTCCCAGACCCGGTGGCTTAAACTCATATCAGGTGCTTGTGTATGCGTGCCCAAAATCCTGAGAGACAAATGGAGGAGAAAGGATTGCTACATGGCCATCTATCTTGGGGGGGGGAGGCGGGGGGCGGAGGGTGATTTCTTGCTTTCTGTCTCTGTCTCTATCTGTCTCTCCAGTGAGTGTATGCACTCTGGAGCAAAAATCTCTCTCCAAACTAAAATACAGTATCAACAAAGAAAAAAAAATTCAGATCATATTATTTATTCAACCTACTTACTGACATTTTTCAGAATTTTCATTTGTTTGCCAAATGAGATGTTGTTGAAAGCATCATTTGTTTTAAAGTCAACGTCTGCAGTGTGCACCTCTGTGCATTTCTGAGTAAAATGCAAGGGCACCTTGTTCAGTATTTTGGGTGTCAGTTAAAACGGTACATTCGGCAAGGCTGTTCTGTCATGATGCACTTTGGGCAGAAGGCTGCAGTATTAGATCATGCTGAGCACCTCTGGAGATTGCACTTATCTTCAGTGAATTAACAATGGAAGAGTAGAATGTTTTACTTTTCCTATGCATGCCAACATCTCAACTACTCTTTCTACTTTTTGAAAACTCATTGTTTGAAGCCTTACGTTTCAAAAAGAAAAGAGGGAGCACAATAGTTTAGGCAGTGTATACAACAGAACAGATTGTTTAAATAATTTGTTCTAATATTTGTATTATGCCTATATTAGAGATTGGTGAGGTCCTCAATGCTCAGTGATACAATTAAACAACAGTTCATGGGAATCATTGTGAAATATAACTTACATAAAGATCAATTGCATGAAAGGTTAATATAACTCTAAAAAGACAGCATATAAGCATTTCATCTAGTAAGATAGAAAGCATATTGATTTGCATGCTTTTAAATCACATTCAAACTTTTTTGAAACAACACATCAAATAGTTTTAAGTAGAAATTTTGCATTTTTGGCCTTGAAGCTATAAGAATCATTTTGCTATGCTACACTGAAGTCTTATAAAAGACATGGATGATAGCAATAATCATATTTATATAGTATTTTCTCAACATTAAAAAGGAAAATTTGGGGCCCAGCAGGTGGTATAGTGGTTAAGGTGCGGAAATCTCATGTGGTTGACTGTGGTTTGTGTTCTAGACCTAGTGGCTTCAAAATTATGCTGGGTGTGTGGTGTATGCCCAAGACCCAGAGAGGAGAATGGAGGACAAGTGATTGCTGCATGCCATCCCCCCTGGTGGATGATTTCTCACTTTCTCTCTCTCTGTTTCTCTATGGGGAGCACATTTAACTTATGACAAAAATGCTTTAAAAAATGATAAAAGAGAAGCTTGTTTTTACCCCTCAATATACCTTTGAATTTTACAATTTCAGAGAATCAGTGAATTATAGACTCAAATACCATGGTCTTTTTAAAAATTATGTTTATTTTATTTTATTAATTGTCATTATTTTACTTTTTAAAATCTTATTGAAGTTGACCAAAGAGAGACAGAGAGAGAAAGAAAGAAATCAAACTGCCAGGTCTGGGACTCAAACCATGGTCAGCAACATGGGATTCCAGCCACCTTAACCACCATACCACCTGCTGGCCCTTAAATATCAAGGATTTTTTCTCTTTTCTCTTTTTTCTTTTTTTTTTAAGCATGTTTCTGTTTAAAAATATAAAATGATATACTTTCAGCTGAATTCTGGAAAAAGATATCTTTACTATCCATTCAATATATTCTCATGTTTTATGTAATATGGATATTTTAGGAAACTGGATGCTTCATAGGTCAGTTTAGGTAGAAAGTAAACGACTGAGTAGAAAGCATGGTGAGATATATGTTACACACTCTCTTACATAAAACTAGGGTCATGTTTCCTGCTATTCCAGATAGCACTGCCCAGATATTTGACCAGAGGAATTCAAAGAAAGAAGAAATAGCTTCAAGTGAGTGTATGCCAAGTGAAGAAAATTCTATACTTGAAAAGTGGCTTAATGATTAGGATTGTCATGGTCCATGAAGGAGCAATCACAGGACAATTCCATCCCTCCACCCTGAGCAACATCTCACATCCTTTTCTTCTTTCTTTCTTTTTTTAACCAAAATGACTTACTTGTATTTGTTACATAAATACACAATGACAATTCATGACTTTTGAGAATTTTTCCAGACAAAAATAAAGATTTATGAAATTAAAAATGCCATTTTTAAAAGGATGTTATTACAAATATTTTACCATGTTCATAACAGGCCTGTTCTGTACCAATACTATTCCCTTGATACTTTATAAATAGAATTTTCTTCTATTTTTATCCATTTTCCAGGGCTTATGGATCTAGTCAAACTTTCCCTATTTAGAGCAAAGTATCCTTTCTGAAGAAACCTTAATTTTAAGGTAAAATATGAGTCATGTTTCTGAATTCTCCCTCTCTTTTGCTCTATGAAATCTAAAAAAAAAAAAAATCTCTCTGCACTGATTGTGGAATATTACAGCCTGCCTTCCAATAAGCTGAGAATCATAGGGGAATAACCAAATATTCCAATCATATTGTAAGATTCATAAGAATTATTTTGTTCTGTCTGGTTCTTGTCCTTTCCTCTTAATTTCTTTATAATATAAACACTGTTATCTTCAGAATGAACAGTTGGACCATTTAGCTAGTGATTCAAAAGAAGTCCATTTGGTGTTTCATGATCTTCATTAGTAAGGATCAAATGTGTGGAAGTTCTTAGAATGTACTATGGAGTAATGTTTTCAGAGCCAGCCCTCTTCCGTAATGAAGTTCTAAGTATACTATAACCATGGAAAGCTATTTGCATTCTCACTGCTCTCCCAAGAAGTCTGTCAGATGTTGTGATGAGAAATTGGGAGAAGTCCGTGCAGGAAGCAAATCCATCTGCAGCTTCAACATAGACAACTCCTTCATCATTAAGGTCTGCTACGGCACCATCAGGCACTTGCTGGTTGTATCTGGTCTTAGGGATGGATAGGCTTTGATGAGACCTTAGTATCAAAAACCTCTGTGTTGTTTCTTTAGCTGCCAATTTTTACTTCTGCCACTGCTTTCCACAGTGTGAACACTGTCAGTGCTGTTTATTTTTCCTTTCTTTTCTTTTTTTTTTTTAGAGGTTTAGAGTTTTGTGCTCTAGGACATGTGTACTGAGAGAGAGAGGAGAGGCAGAGGCAGTGAGAGGGAAAGTGAGAAACTGAGAAATCATCCATCGGGGGGATGGCATCACTGTAGTCCCTTCTCCATTTTCTTTTCAGGATCGGGGACAAGCATGTACATGCACCCTCCGTGATTTTTAAGGAACCACTAGGGTGGGGACATAATGTGGTTCGTCATGTGGGAGTCCAGGAAATTAACTGCTACACCATCTGCTGGCCCCAGTGCTGTTTGTTCTTAAACTCCAAAATGATGCAAACTGGGGGAAGGCAGCTGCATTCAGAATTAGGACCTGGTTCGTAGTCACCCTATTTCCAGCACTAACACTTGTGGCTTCCTGACGTTTTTTGGTGGTGGTTTCCATTGCATCTTTTTCTTCCAGTTTCTGCTGATATTATGCATGGCTTTCGCCATGGTGTTTACTGCTTTGTGTTTGTCCATATTAGATTCTGGGTCTCAAAGAAATTCTAATATTATATTACACTATCTCCTTTTTTGGGTTGGAACTGGTGTTAAAGGCCATGATATTGATTATGATTATTATTATTTTTTGGACTCTGATTAACCGTGATGTCCTCTACTCACTCAAAGGAAAACTAGGCAGTTAAAGCAAGATTCAACTTGTTATTTAAAATTCAATCACAACATCCCTCGCTTCCCGCCATATTACTACAATCTCCCTTTTAAGTGACAGAAATTAAACTGGCTTAAGCAGAAATATAAATGCATTTGGTCACAAAGAAAAATCAACACAAAAACTTCAATAATATTTAGTCCAAGTGTTTGAAAACTGTCAACAGGAATCTCCTTTTTTCTGACTTACAATGTGCTTTTCCTCTGAGTTTGCTTTCTTTTCAGGCTGTGTCTTTCCAAATAGAGACAAAGGGACCACCAGCAGGTCCTATAGTTGAGACTAGAATAATATGCATCATCCTTAATACTTTCATTACAAATTCCAATACTGTGACTAATGGACTAGCTCGAACTATGGACATCTTGAAGGAGGAAATGCCAAGAGTAGCTCAAGTTTTCTAATGCCTACTATGTCTAAGGAAAGTCTGATCTAAAATGTGTGGGCCAGAGTGAGCAGTGGTTCTCCACAAGGACATTGATGCATTTTTCTTAAAAGAACAAAAACTGGATGTTGGGGAGCAATTAGGTGGTGATCTTAACATACTGTGTATGGAAAGTACATCCATATCCGGAAGTTGGAGCTATTTGTCACTGCTGAGGACAATGACTTTGTCTATCGTCTTCTGGAGAGAATGTCTAGAACATTTTCCTTCTCCTGTGAGCCACATCAACCATTTTGGGAATGGCTTTCCCCAAAACCAATCATATTAATTTACTGAGTATAGCGATCAATGGTATATCACACTTATGGTCATAAAATAATAAAGCCATTTCTAGGATTCGCTTTGAAAACTAAGTGGTATGAGGTTGAAGAATCAGTTTCTGGGCCAGCCATGGTGGTGCGGTGGTAATGCCATGCTCGATGAGACTGAAACCATATGGGAAGGTTCTAGGATCACATCCTGAGATCGCTTCACGCAAGCTGAGTGCATATGCTCATTTGCTTATGATCCTGGAGGGCTGAGTCTGGGAGTTGCAGGTTGGCTTGCACTGTCAAGACTGTGTTTGGGATAACTTCCCCCCCTCTCTCTGTCTCCCTTTCTCAATGAATGAATAAACAAATAAATAAATAAACTTAAAAAAAAAAAAAAAAAAAACGGGATCAGTCTATTGGGGAAGAAAACCAGAATTTGTCAGTGACCATAAAAATGAAGGTGCATACACTTACCAGGAAGAGTCAGAGAGACAGAGAATGAGGAAGAAAAAAGCACCCCTCTCCCCGTATGGAGTGGTCACACTGGAGTCCCTTCTCTTCTGTCTCTCTCTGTTTAGGTTATCAGATGTACATGTACATGCACGTATATCAGGCATGTTTCTCAATCCACTCGATCTTGTATTTGAAACACGTGTTTGGCCATGTGGAACCTGGCTGCCTTCACCCACAGGACACAGGGTCAGTCCTGAAGCCCTTATTCTATAAAAAATTTAATTTTATAACTTCTTTTTTGTGGTCCTGGTAAATTTGTAAATGCTTCTTAAACTGAAACTAAGTATGTTATATAAAATGGCATGCTTTTCACAGATTCTGTCAAAAGATACTCTGTTTATCGCAAGATCATAGCATCTGACATAGAGAATTATTTCTCAGTGTCTGTTTACTTCTAAAATAATTGACAAGAATTAGGAATCTAATTCGTATTGTTTAAAATGATATCTTCTGAGTAAAACACAGTTTACTAATACAGGGAAATGAAATCTTTTCCAAGACAGTGGCTGCTGATGATCACACAGATGGTACATTGACGTCTATTATTGGGATGCGTAAAAGCTGTGGAGAGTCATTAACAATATCCATATGGAAAATACATTTGGTGTAACTTATACTGTGAAAGGGTATGGGTTACCTGTAGAGCACATTGAGTAGGGCAGAATTAAAAAATGTAAACATTGTAGAGTTAGCTATCTCCTTTACACAACTCCAGATCAGCTGCTTCCGCGTTTAAACTGCTTTCTGCCCCCTTGAACTTCATCATTGCAGTGGTCATGCTGCAAATACCACCACCAACATCTTATTAGGGTACACTGCATGTCATTTTGCACAAGACCAAGTTCAGTGCAAGTTGTTATAGTTATGCATTTCTGTCAATACAGCTTTTCTATGATTCAAGATCTCCCATAGTTGGTGTTCCTCATCTTTCACAAATTGTTCTCAATTTTGCCATTCAATAGGAAGAAATAAGACAGGGATTATGGTACAAATTTTAAAAACTCAACTTAAAAAGTAGAATGCATCTCTTTGTCCCATATTTCAATGGCCAGAGTTCCAAGTTTCTGGCAATGAATTTACTTTTTAAAGTGTTTTTAGCTGTGTTCCTACATAAAGAAGGAAAAAAAAAGAGTAAATGGCAGTCTTTAACACAATGCTATTTATGTTCAATTTTATATATGATTTTTGTCGCTATGCTATACCTTTTCTTTTATAAATTAATTTATTTTCCTTTAATCACTTTACTTTTTAAAGTGTTTTTAGCTGTGTTCCTACATAAAGAAGGAAAGAAAAAAGAGTAAATGGCTGTCTTTAACACAATGCTATTTATGTTCAATTTTATATATGATTTTTGTCGCTATGCTATACCTTTTCTTTTATAAATTAATTTATTTATTTTCCTTTAATCACATCTTTACAGTATACAACATTTCTTTTTCCAGCACAAATACTATGCATGTCAGACAAGTCAAAGATATTACTCTATAACTTGTCAGCAAACAGCTTCTCAGTTTTTGTCAATTAAGCATATTTTTACTTGTTTTTTTTCTGTCCCCTTTCCTCTCTCTCCCTTCCATACTAAACTTTATTTCCACATTTTCTTGATTCACAAAATACCTTAAACTAAAAATATGGACAAAGCTAGAATCCAGTGACAAGTGCACTGTAATTTTATTCTGAAATATTTTTTAAAAATAATTAATTTACGTTGATTCCCTGAGCATCATCACAGTCTACAGAATATACTGCATAGTAGCTTAATCATACATGCTATCATCAATAATTTCCCTTTCTAGTTTCACATATATATTTGTGTGTGTGTGTGTGTGTGTGTGTGTGTGTGTATTTTATATATATATATATTACCCCCATTTCTCACTCTCTGCCATTTTCCACCCTCCTCCCACACAATCTCAGGTGTCCACCATTGTTTTCCATCCCTTTCCCTTACCACGTTTTATTGATTCACAAATTTCTTAAATAATCTAACTACTTTCAATAGCAATTCAGCTGGTAGATATATATATATATATATATATATATCAGTGAATATATGTCTGACTTTAGGTGTGAAACTCTGAGTAGAATGAATATACTATAAAGTAGCATCTAGTTGATGTTATATAGCTTACTATGGTATTTTTAATATGTTTTCAATCATAACTTTTATTATATAATGTATCTGTAGTCTATCCATTATAACACATACATTTTTAAAAATATATAAATATTAAATAGTCTCTTATAGGTATGCTAATGAGCAAATTTAGAACTGAAAAATGAAAAAGAAATTTTCTAACAATATTTTCAGTGTCCCTACTATCATGTTACTAAAACGAATAAACATACAGAATGAAGAATAAGTGGGGCTGATAGGTGGTGCTGGACCCTCACAGGGCAGATCGCAGTTCAAGTCCAAGACTTGGTGGCTTACTTCCTCACTCCCTCACCTACCTGCCCACTATCTCACTCTGTTCCTCTTTGGTCAAATTAAACTTAATTAATTAATTATTATTATTTTTAAAAGAATAATGGAGGGACCAGCAGATGGCATAATGATTACATCACCAGACTACCGCGAGATCTACCAATGTTCAAGTCCTGGACCTAGTAGCTTAAAAATCTCTCTGAGCATGTGTGCATACCTGCCCAAGATCACAAGAGGAGAATGAGGAGAAGGAACTGCAACATGGCCATTTCCCCCTGGGGGTGATTTCTCACTTTTTGTCTCTCTGGCAAGTGCATGTGCCATACAGTAAAAATCTCTCTAAAAACAAAAGAATAAATGGATTAAAACCTCAGAAAAGTAACTGTGGAAGAGAACAAAACCAGAAACTTAAGATTAGAAACTGACAACCTAATTTCATACAGTATATTGCTGTTGAAATACATATTCGCATATATATTTCAAAGTGTTCGAGGGAAGCAGGGTAACCATAAAACCAATTGATTTAACCACACTGGAAGTGGCAGAAACAAATGCATTTTTTTTGCCAGAATTTTGATTTCTTTTCATTATTGAAAAAAAGATGGAAAACTGCAGAGGTAGGATGAAAATCTATATAAGAGAAATCATCTGCTCATACAGGAAAGAGGCCAAATACTGATGTAGAGCCGAATCCATCAATGTGGCATGATCAAATACAATCCATTCTGTGACAGTGCATGTGACTGCAATGCAAATTAGCTCAAACAAATAGGCTTAGCAAGGAAAGATGAGAGTATCAATGGAAGTTATAATGCTTCAAACAATTTTCTCAGAATCTGAATAATTCAAAGTAAATGAAGAAAAAAAAGGATCAAGGAAATGCTTTCTCATAATTAAAGAAAAACCCTTCACAATACATGCAGACAAAAAGTAAGGTTGGAAAGATCTGCCTAAGTAGATTTTCTCAGCGTAACAGAAGTATGTGCAGTGGCCAGAAATACTGCCTTTTTTCCTGACATCAAGCTCTCTGGTGATACTGTGACACCATAAGTACAAATAAAGTAGATCCAAAGACAATGCCTCTTGTGTTAAAAATTAAAACCTGATTGGTAGGAAGGTAAACTATACCAGATTTTTATAATAATCGTGATAGAATTTATTATTCTTTAGAGAAGCTACTCTCAGGGATAGTCCTCAAGAAAGAGATATGAAGCTCTTGGTTGTTGGACCAGCCAGTGGTATAGAGGTTAAGGAACTGGATTATACATGGCCAAATGCACAATTTGAGTCCTTGACCCAGGGCCTTGAAAAACATACTGAACATGTTTGAGTACGTCCCTAAAGTCCTGAGAGAAGACTGGAGAAGGTTTTGCAGTACGGGCAATTACCTGGGGAGTTGTTTCTCTCTATTACTCTGTCACTCTCTCTGTCTCCATCTGGTAAGCCCACATAATCTATAGCAGAAAAATAAATAATAATAAAATAAAGCTCTTAGTTGTTTAAAAAAGGATGGACAGGCTGATTCTGGGTGGAAATGCCAGTGGAAATTTAATATACTGGTATAATTATTAGGATAATTAAAAACTTAGTCGAAGCCCCAACTACAAAGCTGCCAGTTTTGTTCATGTTTTTGTTTTGTTTTTGCTAAAGGCTGCATAAGCTCTCTCTAGAGAGAGAGTGAGAGAGAAAAAGTGAGAAAGCTATCCCTCTCCCCCCAATTCATCCATACCATAGTCCCTTCTCTTCCACTCTCCTCTAGAGATTTCGAGCATGAATGCAGACATCCCTAGCAGGTTTTTCAGAACTTGAACAGAGAAGTGGACTATGTGTGATCTAACTGCCTCAACCACCATGCCAGCGACTGGCTCCCAAAGTTTTAATTATTCTGTCATATTCTGTTTCCTTCTATGAATTCTGAGATGGTTTGCAGACTTCATGAACTTTTTTTTAATCCATACATATATCAGATCTCAGCAAAAACACTAAGCAGTCCTTGAAGACTTTCAACAAGGTAAAGCAGTGGGTAGAGAGGATGTGCTTTCAATGGGAGGGAACATGGTGTCTATAGCAGCAGAGCCAGTAAAAGACCAGGGTGCTTGGAGATGAGTAAGTTGACTTAGGATGAAGGTGTATTTTCTTTAAAGTGGAATTACAAGGCAAAAGAAACTTAACAGGCAGGATGAAAATAGAGAGTTATTTTCTGATTTTAAAACTGTATTGCCAAAGCTTTGGGATTACCATAAAATGTAATGATTTTAATTAAACGATCTGTTAAGAAACAAAGAAAGATAAGCAAACACATTAGAGGCAGACTAAGCAAAAATACCACCAAGAAAATAGTATGGGAAATATATCCCATGCTATATGAAGCTGACGAGACAATGTTAGTAATTGAAGAATCTGAGTCCAGCAGATGGTGGAGAGGATACATTGCTGGATTCCCACATGGCCAACTGTTGTTCAAGTTGCAGATGCAGTGGCGTAAAACACACCAGGCACATATGTGTAAGTGCCCAAGATCCTGGGAGGTAGAGTAGAGGAGAAGGGATTGAGGTCTGGCCATCCTTCCCGAGGGGTGATTTCTCACTGTCCCTCTCACTGTCTCTGTCTCTCTTTCTCTCTCCATTGAGTGCATACTCCCTAAGGCAAATAACTCTAAATAAATAAATAAATGTAAAATAACTGAAGAATCTAGGAAAAGGGTAGAAAGTAACTAGAAAGTAACTTGTTCTTCTGTATTTGTAAAAAGCTATTTAGATTTTTAGAAATCCTATTTAATGTAGAAATATTTTTAGTTACCAGAGGTTATGTACACTCACTAGAGAGAGAAAGTGAGAGAGACAGACCAGGGATGATCCTATTTAATGTAGAAATATTTTTAGTTACTAGAGGTTATGTGCACTCACTAGAGAGAGAGAGTGAGAGAGACAGACCAGGGGTAGAGGGGAGGGTGAGAGTACCCACCATTGGAATGTAGTCATGACACAATCACTTTCTTCCATTCCTTTATCCCTACATTTGGGACATGTTTGGACAAATTCAGTGATTTTTCAAGCCCAGGCCAAGACTCAAATCATGGTCTCCTAAGTGGGATCCAGCTCCCTGAACCACTAGTTAAGAAGATTTGGAGGCTGGCCCTATTTTTAAGTTTTTATTAGTTATTTTGTGAAAGAAAGAGAGAGAGAGAGACAAGGACCCCTGATAAGGTATTGCCATGGAAAAATTCCTGCTCCAAGTTTGCAGCTAGCCATGATTACGGGCATGCTCAGTTTGTACAGGGTCAACTCTGAATCAAACCCAATGTCTCCCCATACGGTTTCAGATAGCAAAGCAGGGTCCTGTTTTCTGTGCCACCATGGCTGTATTAGAATTTATTTTAGTTATAACCAGCAGTTAGCGTAATGGCTATGTCGCTGGACTCCCACGTAGTTGATCACAGTTCCCATCCCGGACCCGGTAGCTTAAAACTCACGCAGGGCGTGTGTGCATGCGTGCCCAAGATCCAAGAGTAGAATGGAGGAGAAGGGACTGCAGCGTGACCATCCCCCCCTGAGGGATGTTTTCTCATTTTCTGTCTCTATGTCTCTCTCTGTCTGCCTGGTGAGCGCACGCGCCCTGTAGCCTAAACCTCTCCAAAAAAAAATAAATAAATAAAAAAGAATTTATTTTAGTTAGATAGGGTGCTAGATAGAAAACTGATATAGAAATGGTTAACAAATGATAAAAGTCAGAGTATGCTATAATTCAAGACTATAATCTGAGACAACTGTTTGGTGAGTGATAGCCAATATTGACCATAAGTTTCAGGCTCATGATCCATAGATCATTATGAGAGTAAGAGTGGGAAACATCCATGTAAATAGGGACATAAATTAAAAATCTACTTATGGAAACAACTGGGACAATCAACTCCACATTCTGTTCTTCCACCCTGGCATTGACACTGTTTTAGTGAAAAAGAATAAAATAAAATACATTTTTACTAAATAAAATGAATTGAGAATTTAGGTGAAAACTAGGGTACATGGTATTTGCCTTTCAATGCCAGCTTATTTTATTTAGCATAATATTCTCTAGGTTTAGCCTTATCATTACAAATGACATAATTTTTAAAAGTTGAATAGTATTCCACCATCTATTTATGGACATTAAGGCTGACTCCATATCTTTGCTATTGTGAGTAATCCTGCAGTAAAATATTGGAGAGTAGATATTCTTTAACATTCTTATTTCATTTATTATGATTTCTGGATTATGTAAACATTGCTATTTTTAAAATTAATTATAATTTTTACTAAAGAACACACTGTAGGAAAAAAAGTAAAAAAAAAAAAAATTCCCTGTAAGTTGAGCAAATATTTTTGTTTGGAAAAAAATAGTTTTGTATGCTTTATCAAGGAGTACAATTTGCTAAAAGACTTAATCACACTAGTCTTCATCATTGCATTAATATTTTTGTTGCATAGTTTACCATTTACATATATGTTTTGTCATAAAGAAGCCATAAACATCAGCATTAAGTAAGTGTGTGATTATGAGTCTTAGAGGAAAGCAGATCTAGTTTGAAATACAATCGTTGCCATTTGTAAGATTGTGTAGGCTGTTTAATCAATAATTCTTGCTGCCTCAATTTGGTAAATGGGTAAAGAAGTACGTACACTGAAGTATTGTTGTAAGAATGAAATTAAATGTCAAGTGCTAGGTAAATATCTCCATGACTGATTATTGGCATTTAAATGAAGTTCAAATATTAAGCATGTGGACATAATGGTACATAGATTTGTTAATATGTATTCATGAAGTCCTGATATTTATTCCTAGTATCTATTCTATATCTATTAATTCTTGTGGTCTCTACTGCCTAAAAAGTTACTTAAAATTTAGAGATTATACTGAAATATGTTTAATTCTTGAGATTTAGATATTAAGGACTATATATTGATATATTTTTATTATTTTGGCCTTGTTACTATTGGCTTGTTAATAAATAAAATGAGGTAATGTTTAGTGAAAACACAAACATTAGAAAATTTAATCATCACTTTATCAATTTATCTAGGTTTATTTATCTCATACAACCATCACAATTTAGTTGGTGATAAAATATGTCCCTTAAAACCTTAAAAGGTTAATGATTGATTGCCAACAATGATTTTAAATCTGAGTAAAATAAATTGATTTATTGATAAAGATATATAATTATACAATGTTAGTTAAATAACATTAATGGATATCTGAAAGCACTAAGAATTTTGAACTATAAAAGTATTGATCTTAAATTGTTTATTAAGAATCATTTCACCTGGAATTTTCTAAACTAACATTTGTTAGTCCAAAGTAAAATTTTTGAGTGGTAAGTGAAGCAGATCTAGTTCCCAAGAGACCATGAATCACAGTGTTGGAGCAAACAAACACACAAAAGAACTGACAGTATATTTACATTTGCCTCAGGGGAACTGGTATTTCCAAATTTTGTGACAAAGTCCAATACTTTGAGGGAAATTTGATCTTTCTGACAGTTCTACCGAGTCATCGCCCAAAAGCACAAAAGAATTTGTCACTTTCCATAAAGTCAAAGCTATTGACTATTTTGAGATAAAGAAACAAGATAATACTTTGCTTGGTATTAATTCCATGTCTTGGACTCTACAATTTTAAGGGCATTTCATTTTGGCAATATTGTCCACATTTAGTAATCTAATTATTTTAGTTATGCCATTTATGTATTAATATCTGTTTTTTTCCCCATAATTGAGAGAGAGAGAGAGAAAAGAGATAATAAGAGAAAAAGAAAACAGAAATGGAGACACAGAGATCACTTTTAATCATTTAAAATAATGGCAAAAAGTATTTTATATTTTGAGAAAACATGTTATATCTCAAAATTTTAATGTTTTGTATAGTTTAGTTTTCTTCTTACATTTTAAAATATATAACTAAAATAATGCTTATTTCCATACAATTTTGACTAGCATGTCATCAAATATCAAAATAATGTATTATTTCTGAAATAAAAAAATTCTAAAATACACACACAGACACACAAAAATAAATGTATTAAATTTTTATCATGTTTTAATTACAAATTCCCTGCTTTTATACATTCAGTGAAGTAGACAATGAGATAAAATTTTGTAGGTGGACATCTCATGGAAACAACAGATTTTAATGTTAAGTTATAGGTTTTTCTAAATTCCATGTATATAGAAGAGAAATCAATGACAAGGGTCTTGTTTCAAGGGACTACAGAACAAAATAGAATTGTGTGCAGCCCAAAATGATAGCAAAACAAAGCTGCAAAATATGAATCAAGGCATAATTAGAGCTGGATTCTGGAATCATACAAAGAAAATATTGAAATAATTTTGTGTGTGATCAGAATGGAATAAATCTCTTAAACAGTTTCTAGTAAGAGCAGAGTCTTACTAATGAAAGGGATTGCATTTCCAATTATTGAAATTACTAATAATTCTTAAAAGAAATAAATATGCCTTGGACACACCATAATGATTATTGTTATATGCCAGAGCATTTGCCAAAGAAGGAAGCATAAAATAATGCAAAGCATTTTACCCTTAAAATAAGATTACTTTACTCAGATTATTTATTCTGTAGATTACTTACTATAAAAATATATGAAAGAATTAGAGTATCATCATTTTGTAAAACCTACAATGAATAAGAAATATAAAATAATTTATTTTGTTTGACTCTTTTCTAATGCTTTTCTTTTGTTAGATATATCAGAGATTCTGACCTACATCATTTTCCTTCTAAGGACCTTATTTTGACATTTCTTGCAAAGTGGGTCTACCAGCAATAATTCAGTCAATTTTTAGATGACTAAGCAAGTGTTTTTCTCCTTCACTTTTGAGAGGTAATTTCACTGGTACAGAATTCTAGGTCGGTGATTTTTTTTCTTTTAGAATGTTAAGTATTTCACTTTGCTTTCTCATTGCTTTCACAGTTTCTGAAGAACAGTCTGGTATGATTTTCATCCTTCTTCTCTGTAAGTAAAAACTCATCCCACTGGGACCAGTAGATGGTGCCATGGTTACGTTACTGGGCTACCACATGGTCAAATGGGGCTACAATCATGGACCTGATGGCTTAAAAACTCATGCTGGGCAATGTTCCAGCATGCCCAAAATCCTAGAGGAGAATGAAAAGAGAAGGGATTGAGGCATGGCCATACCCCTGGAGGGAGGGGGAGATTTTTCACTTTCTGTCTGTCTCTCTCTGCCTCTTCAACAAGTGCACACACCCTATAGCAAAAATCTCTCAAAAAACAAAACAAAACAAAAACAAAACAAACAAAGAAACAAAAACACCCTTTTTACTCAGCCACAGAAATCAGTAAGACCTGGCATTTGATAGAAAGTGAATGAATACAGAAAATTGGAAGGTTTACTATTAAGCAAAGCAAGTCAGACTGTAAAACAAGCATTGTATGTCCCCACTCAATATATACTGAATGTCTGCACTCTGTGGCAGAAACTGAAAGATTGGAAGGTATAAAGGCATGGAGAGCAATTGTGAATACTAGAGACTGTGGGAGGAGGGTAGAAAATGGGGGAGGGTGAGAGGGAGGAAATCGAGGGAAAAGAAAGAAGCAAAACATTTAAGGAACGCAAAAATGGAAAATTACCTATTGGTGATAATATGTATAATAATATCTTTGAACCAATATACAGTGTATTCAGAATTGGGAAATTCATCTAGTATATTGTAATCATACACAGCAATTGAATGCTAAAAATAAAAGAAAGCAAAACAAAAATTCTTACTCCAGGACCACCTTGAATTTGTTTTATTATGTTCCTAAGTGTACTTTTTAATATTTCTTTTTATTTCAATCCCTTTTATACATTCAGTCTCATGTTACTTATGTCCACCTTGAAATTTTAACTCTGAGGCTGATTCCCCAAGAATCCCATCAATTATAATTTAAAGTGTTTCTACCAATACTGGCTCTGATTGCAGTATTGTGCTCTTTGACTTCTGTTCCCTTTAAGCCTGGATTCCCCTTATCTGTCTATCCTTCTTTCCAGTTTACAGGGCAGCACTTTCTTCTGTTACCTCAATTTTCTGATGACTCTAAGTATTGTTGATTTTCAAATTGTTTAGCTTTGTTCTTCTTATGAGCACATTAGTGAAACTCTCCAAGCTCTTTGCACGTGGAATCGGAAACTGGAAAGATACCTAAAACACAATATTATAAAATACCCACAATTTACTGTTGCTTAATAACTAAATACCACACAGAGTAATGCATAAAAATAAAAAATAGAGGTCTATTTAACTCATGATTTTGGAGGTCCACAGTCAGGGGACTGCATCTTATGAGGGTCTTACTGGTGGATACTATGCAGAGGTCCGAGGCAGCAAAAGTCATCGCATAGTTAGACCACAAGATCTTGTGTCTATGTTTTTGTCTTTGTATCTGTGTTTCTGTTTCTATGTGTTTCCCTCCCACTTGTTAGAAGCCCACCAATATTGAATCAAGGGGTCCTCTCCCAATGACTTTATTTGATCCTAATCACCTCAAAAAGGTCCACTTAATAATCAGAGAGTTGGATTAAGTTTTCATCTTTCTAATATTATTGTAATGGCTCATCAAATTTCAATGCATAAATTTTGCAGGGACACACATTCAAACCATAACCATAATGATGACATGGGAGAAAATCTAGGTGGCTTTGGATCAGGTGATGATTTTTCCACATACAAAATTAAAAGCATGATTTATGAAATTAAAAAATTGATGGTCTGTGAAAGATTAAGAGAATGAAAATAAGCCACATACTGGGAGCAAATATTTGGAAAAACATAAAAACATGCCCGTTTATAATTATAGAAGCTTTGTTTATAATTACTCAAACTGGAAACAACCAAGTTATTCTTCAGCTGGTATATATATAATGACCTGTTTTATATCCATATAATGAAATACCAGGTAGCAAAGAAATTAGCTAGCAAGCCATGAAGATGTGAAAAAGCTTTAACTGTTAAGTTAAAGGAGGTAATCTTAAAAGATTATATACTGTATGATTCCAATTATATAAAAAAAAACAAAAGACAGTAGAAAGTTTAATTTTTAGTACTAGAAACATTTTAGGTTTCACTAAGGGTTGAGTGGAAGGAAGAAAGGAAGGTACAGAGTCTGAGGAAGGACACTATGGAGAAAAGTAGGCAAAGCATTAATGGGACAAATAAATGGAGTATTATCTGTTGATAATTTTATAGTATTATCAACTGGACTGCAGAGAAATGTGCACATGTTGTAATATTCACTTTGCAAGCTAAATAAAGTGATTGAATGTATAAAAGAACTTGAAATAAAATTTTTAAAAAATTAAAAAAAGGATTACTTGAAAGAGCACTGTGGATTTTAGGAGCAGTGAAATTATTTTTATGAAGCTATTATGGTGGACACGTGACATTAGGAATTTGACAAAAATCCATAGAATTGTTCAATACAAAGGGGGCTCTTTAATATAAACTATGGACTTTAGTTAATAATAATGTTTCAGTATTAGTTCATCAATTATAGTGAACCATATTACACTAATTCAAAATATTGATAAGTTAAATATATTAGAGGTCACTGCTCTTGAGTTCAATTATTCTGTAAATCAAAAATATCCAGGACCAGCAGATGGTGTAATGGTTATGTTGCTTGACTCCCACATAGTCAATTGCAGTTCAAGCCCTGGACCTGGCTGCTTTAAACTCACACCAAGCGAGTGTGCATGCATGTCCAAAATACCCAGAGAAGAATGGAGGAGAAGGGATTGTGGTGTGGCCATATCCCCCGGGGTGTGATTCCTTGCTTTCTATCTGTCTTTGGCGAGCACACACATCATGTAACAAAAATCTCTCTAAAAGAATTGTTTTTTTGTATGAAATAAAGTGTATTAATTGAAAGGGACAAAAAAAGATCCCAAGACCACCCATATTGAAGATGCTATTCTTATGTTTCTTAATGTTGGGTTTATAGACTAGAGGAAATGTACTATGCATGGGCTTTAAGATATTAACAAGCTCCTGGATCTGTAGAAATTTTCTGCTCAGCAGTCTAAGTTTTGTATGACACTCATACATATTGCTCCCAAAATTTCTAAACTCACCTTAAAGAAAAGTGTTAATATTAATGTTAAATCTCAAGTGTTTTGCTATTTTCTTAAATCTTCATACCGATTTCTTGGGCAACATTACTGATATGAAAAACACATTTTTCCCAGATAATTCATTTTTCAAAAGCTAGACAATATAATTCAATTATGGAAATTTCCACCAGACACTAAGTTACTAATGTATTAAAAACCATTTTTTCCAAAAAAAGTAAACACTCATGCATTTATCATTTTGTTTTTCTTTTTTAACACAGTTAACACGGCATTTTTGGTTTCTCTGACATATATGTTTTTATTGTTATTTTTCCGTTTCAGAAAGACAGATCTCATGTGATTTTTGGTAGTTTTCCACCTAAATATTAAGTGTTCATGCTTCAAAGGGCCCTGGCAATAACATCATTTTAATTAAACTAATAACTTAGTCAAGTTTTATGCCAGTTGAATGCACAAAAATCTTGACTTCACATTTGCTGTGACTACAGTGCAATGAAGATAGATAGTTCAAACGCCTTTGATTAAAAGTTCCGATCAGAGTTGCATAATGGTTTGGCCACTGTGAATGTGAAATAGGCTTAAATGAATTACAGCACATGAACTTAATCAACTTCATCTTGTTTATATCCAGGCTCCTCTCCAACTCATCAAGGTCATTGTGAATTTTAATCCAGCTTTTAAATGTGCTAATTGTCCTACCAAATTGGTGTCATCAGCAGATTTAATAAAGATACACTCTGGTTCATCACCCCAATCATTAATTTCAAAAATGTTTAATAGTAGCACACTAAGTAATGACCCCTGCAAAAATATACTTAGCACTTAAAATTTCAAAAAATGATACTGTATCATCAATTTCTTGACAACTTAATGTTTTCTATTGGTTAAAAATATTTTTTAAAAAAATTTCTTAAAATATCAAGTTGTGTTTATCTACATGTAAACACTAGTGTCAGACATTTTGACCTCATAACTGGAAATAAGGTATATTATTCCTGCTGATCTTTTGACTCTAATTCACTTTTTTGGAGATATTTCTTCTATAGGGCATGTGCACTTGCCAAAGAGATAGAGAGAGAAAGCAGGAAATCACCTTCCAGGGTGAATAGCCACTCCACAGTCTCTTCATTTTTCTCTTAGGATTTTGGGCAACCAAGCACATGTACCTGGAGTGAGTTTTAAGCTACCACCTCCAGGAGTAAGATCACAGTTGGTTACGTGGGAATCCAGAAACGTAACCATTATGCAATCTGCTGGTCCCCTAAAATTCATTTTAATGGAAGTGTAAAATATTCAAAGATGCTGTTTGCCATCTCTCCCTCTTGCTGGCTATGTTACCTCACTTTTACAGCAACTCTCACCGAAATGTTTTAGTACCGCGCATTTCTGTGCTGGTCCTGGTTCCATTGCCTCAGCATGCCATTATCCTGGCTATCTAAAACTCTGTGAGTCTTTACTCAGTCTTTCACCAGAAAAAACCTTCATATCTTAGAACTTTTTATTAGAATAATATTACAACGTTTTTAATATGTGAACTTCAAGTATGTCATAATTAATATCAGCAGTTCTATTGTTCCATCTATATTTTAATCTCTCTCCAATAATGTACTTAATTTCAACACTGAGTATATTAACCCTGATGTCATTCAACATTTGCATGTTCTTCAAATCTGCTTAAATTCTTTGCTGAACCAGTAACACATAGAACAAAATTACTATTCCCTAACTATCCCAACTTGACATCTCTTGCTCATTTATGTATTTAAGTAATTTGCCCATGGCTGCCATAACAGTATCTCATACCAAGTGGCTTAAAGTAACACATGTTATTTTCACATTTCTGTAAAAATAAAGCCTAAAATCAAGATGCTGGCAGGGCTATGCTCTCTCTAACGGCTCTAGGGAAGAGTCTCTCCTTGCCTCTTTCAAGCATTTGGAGGTTGATAACAATCTTCGTATCTCCTGAATGGAAACTGTCATACTATGATTTCAGCATCCATCTTCACATGACCATACTCCTTCTGTGTGGGTCTCTGTATGCAAATATTCCTCTTCTTAGAACATCATCAGTCATTATGTTTATAATCTATCTTAACCCAATGTGACTTCATCTTAACTTGATTACACCTGCAGAGATTCAATTTGTATTTTCAAATAAACTCACGTTTTGGGATTCTGAATGATCATGAGTCTTGGGGAAGAGGAATACAGTATACTGACAAAGCTTCCATCTTTGTTAATATAGACAAAGATCCTACTGCATTATTTTTAACTGAATTTGAGAATATTTCTGAAGAAAATAATATATCTACATGAACTTACCACTTAAAAATCATGACAAAAAAACGGGACCAGCAGTTGGCATAATGGTTGTGTTGCTGGACTCCCATGTAGTCGATCATGGTTCAAATCCTGGTCCTGGTGGCTTAAAACTCATGCTGGGCACATGTGTGTGCATGCCCAAAATCCCAGAAGAATGGAGGAGAAGGGATTACAGCGTGGCCATCCCCCTGGGGGGCGATTCTCGCTTTCTGTCTCTGTCAATTTCAGTCTTTCTGGGGAGTACATGTGCCCTATAGCAAAAACCTCTCTTCGAAAGAAAAAACAAATCATGAACAAAAAAATTACTAAGGACTTTTTAATCACCCTTCTAATGCCTAATAGCTTAGAAATTTAAATACTTTTTTTAAAGATTTATTTATTTATTATGATTATCATCTTTCACATGAGTTTTGCCAGAGAAAGACAGAGAGGGAAAGAGAGGGAGAGTGAGAAAGCAAGCTGCCAGGTCCAGGACTCGAACTGTGGTCGGCCATGTGGGAATTCCAGCACCTCAACCACCACGCCATGTGCTGGACCCTAAATTTTTTTTTTTTTTTAAGACATTTTATTTTTTTCTTTAATTATATGAAACTCACATTTTAAGAAAGGAGATGAGAGCTCAGTTGTCTTTCTGCTGCCAGGTTACCTTCATAAGTATGGATATCCATTTCATCTCTTCCTACAAAGGTGGGGAATGTGCTTTGTACTGATGTTTCTTATACTCTAGGGAAAGCACTTCTGCTGCTGCACTTGATCCTACTGATTTTACAACTTAAGAACTAGATTCCTAGGACCAGCAAGTGGCATGATGTTAAGGTCCTAGACTCCTACGTGGTTGACCACAGTTTGAGTCCTGGACCTGGCAGCTTGTTATCTCGCTTTCCCTCTCTGTCTCTTTCTGGTGAGTGCACATGCCCTGGAACAAAATAAAAAACTAATAATGATAGTAATATAAAGAATTAAGCAAATAATTAAATAAAAACTCTAGATCCCTAAAGTTGCTCCCTTTTTCTCTCTCTAAAATATTTTCTTGTAAGGCCAGCAGGTGACATGATGGTTAAAGTGTTGGATCCCACGTAAAGGACTCTACAGTTCAAGTCTTGGCCCTCACAGCCTGAAAAACACACCAGGCATGTGTGCACACATGCCCCAAATCCCGAAAGGAGAATGGAGGAGAAGGAAATCTTAAAAACAAACAAAAAAATTCTTCTATTCTCATTATTTTCATTAGCATGCATGGTCACTCTCAGTTTAAAAAAACTGAGTATTTATCTACAGTAACTACGTCCTTCTGCAACTACTGACCCATGTCTTAAAAGACAAATTCCATTTATTCTATCTGTATTTCCACTTGATTCTTTTACATCTATATGCTATGCCCTATACTGTCCAAAAATATCTTATTTCAGTACAATACCTCTATTTTTATCAAATTCTCAGTTTATGTACCTGCTTTTATTGTATAGGAGATCTTAACAGTGTTCAAGCCAGTTGACCATATTTTATTTTTCTTAACATTATTTTCTTAGTTACTTAACTAAAGACTTTCCAGCCTCTTCCTATATTGCTGACTATACCTTTTCATCTTTATGGTATCTTTTCAATTTAACTAAGTATTGGCCCAGAGCAACAGTTCCAACCTTCTTTTCACTATAGTTATGATTTCTAATCATTCCCCAAAAGGATGATCTTTTACCATGGCTTCGAATCTCAAACATAGATTTCTGGCTTCAGCTTCTACCCTGAGATAGAAACCTATGTGTCACATTCTATTCCGATTTTATTTTCTCATATCAAATACACTTATTCCAAATTCGGACAAAAGGAAGTGATATGGACAGTAAAGCAGAGCAAGAAAAGATAAGTAGCCAGGATGTTGTACTCAGGGAGAATATGAGGTGGCAGAGGAAACAGAGAGAGAGAAGGCGTAATCAGACAAAAGAACTATATTTAAGAGAAATGGGAAGTTCCATGTACTATGTTCAAGTAAAGAACAGGATATGGGCACACCTATGATCCTGGTTAGCTTAGAAAAGGATTGCTCTGTAAAGATCTTGTTGGGGTACCTCTCTCTATTTCTCTCTCTTTCTCATGTGAGGGAAATAAATAAATTAAATTAAATAAAAATTCTGGGAATGTATTCACTTTTTAAGACTTGAAATAGATATAAAATTACTGATACTTTATTAAAATAAATAATCACATTTGCTAATGAATTTGAAAATACACAAAGATCTAATATAATAAAATAAAATATAAACTCTGGCTCAAGAAGAAATTGTCCATTTTGATACATTTAATAAACAACATTGAATCAGTTAATTGGCAGCTTTCATCCTGCAAAATAGGAAAACAAACAAAATGCAAGCCTGATGGTTTTACAAGTATGTTCTATTTTTTTTTTTGAGAGGCTTTTGCTATAGCTTTTTTAAGCTAGCTAGGATCATAGGTATGCTTGAAATTAGTTACTAGTCATATTATATATACAAAATGGATAATATATGTTATATACTATACATACATGTATACATACAACATACTATAATAAATATGCTATATACTATACATATATACTGCACACACATATACATATATAGTACATATACATATATATGTACTATACATACTACATGCATACATCTCAAAAAAACTAGTAGAATGATATAGAGGTGCATAATTTATTATTATAATATACTTATTATAGATGATGAATATGGTAATATCCTTGATTTGATTATCACACACTGCATGTCTGCTTTGAAAAACCACATTGTTGTCCAGAAAGATGTATGACAATGAAATGCAATCAGAAATTATAACATAAAATTTTGAACAAAACAATAAAAGACACTATTCTAGATGTGAGAGCATTTCTATTGTGCTCCCCTTTTCCTCGCTCCCAACTTTATTTCAAACATTTCCCCATACCAGTCATGGATTTGACGATTGACTCTGTGTAGTCATTGCAAAAAGTAATGAGAAAAAGAGTTGCCAGAGGCTGGAAACCCAAAGCATGTCAATGTTAAGGACACATGGGGAGAAGCAGAGATAGTGTCAGAGCTGATGACAGGGAAGAAAAGGTCATGATTGCACATGGCTTTATAGGAATGAGTCTGGACTTTATTCTGGCTATAAGCAGAAGTCACTAGATAAATCTGAGCTGATGGATGGCCACATTTAACATATTTTAAAATATTTATTCTGGATAATATATTTAAACTAGACCCTGACATAGCAAAATTGGAAGCAAGGGGATTAAATGATGACTATATCAATATCCTAGAAAAGAAATGATGGCAGCTTGGATCAGAGTAGAGGCAAAGGATGTGATGATTGGTGGTCAGATTTGATAACTAGTGGAAATGAGTTGTATATATTATATGTGATGCTGTTAAATATGTATATACAATTTGATTAGAATGTGGTAAATATGGCCCTAGATTCCTGCCACGAGTTGTCAGTCATTAACATATACTCATTAATGAATAAAGAACTTTGGTAGAAAACAGAAGAGCTTGAACAGTGCCCAAGGACAATTACTGGCATTTAAAATTTGAAAGAATTAATATAATCCAACAAAGAATTCTGAACATAAAACAGTGAAAGAAAGAAAAAAAAATTAAAAAGAGGGATAGAGAGAAATTATGTCTCTAAAATTAAGGGAAAGGCAATTCAAAAAACAAAAATGAAGTGATGAACTGTTTCAAGTACTAGCAACAGATTAAGTGAATTAAAGATTTAAAACTTATGCTTAGGTTTTGTATTACATATGTTAGGTTGATTTTATCAGAACATGCTGTTAGGGAGAAGTTCAGAAATCAGATTGCTACATATTTGAGAAGATATGGGGGAGAGAATGAGGCTGAAAAAGCACATGCTGCTAGGTGAAACAGAAAATAATCAGGAAGGACTTTTGAAGTAAGGGATACTAAAAATTAACTTGTACTTAGAACCTTAATTTAAATTGAAAATGATGTTTTAAAGAACAAAACATGAATATAGCATCCAAATTTGCAGTCATTCAATTATACATATATTTTAAAGTTTATTTCTTTCACCCATGTGTGAGAGGGACAGAAAGATAACTCCCTCAACAGTATTCTCATGCCACAATCCATCCCCAGCCTTAACCAGCTCCAGATCATAAATGCTCACATGCCTTGTATTTCAGGAAGCTCTCTGAATATGATCCCAGCCCTTTTCATGTGGCTCTGCCTGGCTGAGTGTTGCATTACTATTGTGCCACCATCAGGCCCCACCATGGAATCTTGAGAAGGTATTCTGCAAACCAGCAGATGGTGTAACTGTTACAATGCTGGACTCCTACATAGTCTATTGCAGTTCCAGTCCCAGACCCAGTGGCTTAAAACATGCTGGCACATGTGTGTGCATTCCCAAAATCCCAAGAGGAGAATGGAAGAGAAGGAAGGGATTGTGGTGTGGTCAACCCCCCAAGGGATGATTTCTCACTTTCTGCCTGTCTCTCTCTGTCTTTCTGGTGAGCACATTAGACCCATAACAAAAATCTCTCTTTTAAAAAACAAGAAAACAAATATAGAAGCTAATTTATAGCTATAGCTCCATTCTAATGAGATCCATGAATGAAAATAGTCATTGCTGCCCTTTCATAGATAATGTGTTCATGCTCATATTTTTGACCCAGATTAGTAATAGAAATATAGTTATTACATATGAAAAATCCTCCTTGGTTTTCTTAAGAGGTGAGCAAACCTCAATTTACATCCACACATTTTAAAAATACAGGCTTAATTTCTTTTTCTTTAACCCTAGCTTATAATATACTAATTCATATGTAAACTAAGCTTAATATTTAGCTTCAAACACATTAATATGCTATGTTACAGAAAACATAATTGCATGTAATAATTGCATATAATTTAATTATAGTATTTCATTGAATTTTAGTTGATTTATAACAAAAATCTTACTTGGAAGAATTAAGAAAATATCAACAAGATATATAAACAGATACATAGCAAGATTCAGACTGACAGATATTAAAACTTAATGGAGATATTATTTAATCTTTAACCCACAAAGTACTTCAGAGTGTAGAAAATCATGTTATAATGGTGCTTCAGTGTATTTATGACCATCTTTTTTCATAGTGAAACATTAAAATAAATTAAAAATCAAGGTCATTTGATGATAATCTGTGCCATTTCCATGTCAACATTTTCACATTATTTACAAACTATAAATAAACTCAAATTGCATTTAAATATGAATTCTATATACTAACTTCTACTTAGCATAGAACTAAGACTATTAATTTATCCACTTAATGATAGTGACAAATTTATTTATTATTTTTTTAATTTCCAGATAGGGATCCAGGAGAAATATTTTCCCCATAATATCAGCTAAAACTGTTTGAGAAGGATGGGAATTATGTATGTGAGTTTCTATGGTATTCCTAAAATGACTACCTTTCTCATTATTTTACTAAACAGGTCTGCACCTAGCAGCCACTTCTCCGGAGATTATATATATATATGACTTGTTTTATATTTAATTGTACTCATGGGAATATATTAGGGACTGTAACTTTACTAAAGAACTTTAGACCCCCTGTAGATGATTTTTTTCTCATTTTGTTTGTTTCCTTAATCCTATTCGGTATATATAAGTTAATTAGAAAAAGAAAATGTCTGATATACTGGTCCGTAACTCTGTCATCATGAAGAAAATGACATTATGGATTATTTCAATAAGTACTTTCACGTAAATCATGGAATCATGTATAGCTACACAAATGCACACTCACAACAAAAATATGGGCTGTTTAAAAACTAAGATGTCTGGTTTTGTAAATTTTACCTGTATTTATTTTTTTCTTTGTGATTTAGGATTTAGATACATCAAGAAGCATATTTTAAAATCAGCATGATGATGTCAATACAATCTGGGGAGAATTGAGATAAAAAATACACACATGCACACAATTATTTTGAAATTTTTGTTTTCTCATAGGCTCATAAGGAATCATTTTATTTACCCACAAGTTACTGAATCTATTTGTGTGTATGTGTTGTACCAATGCAGATGTTTTTGTAATGACAGAATAAAAAATAAACTGAAAACTTTTTATTGAATGTAAAAGACTAAAAGTAAGTATTTGTCGGGACCAGCAGTTAGCGTAATGGCTATGTCGCTGGACTCCCACGTAGTCAACCGCAGTTCACATCCCGGACCCGGTGATTTAAAACTCACACCGGGCGTGTGTGCATGTGTGCCCAGGATCCTGAGGAGAGAATGGAGGAGAAGGGACTGCGGCATTGCCATCCCCCTTGGGGCGTGATTTCTCGCTTTCTGTCTCTGTCTCTGTCTGGTGAGCGCAAGCGCCCTATAGCAAAAACCTCTAAAAAAAAAAAAAAGTAAGTTTTTGTGCTGCAGACATATAATTTTGTATGAGATTATAATGAATCTCCAGAATATGAAGTTACAGAATGATACATGATATACTGAAAGTAACATTTTACAAACTTACGTAGCAATTTGAGTAGTTAGTTCTTTTATGGTAACCAGTAACAGTAATTCTTTATTTTTTTTTAATACCTTAATGGAAGGTTTACTTTTGTTTGTTTGTTTTAGTTTTTGTTTTTAAAATATGTCATCAAGAATGGAATAGAAGAGTTAAAATTACAACTCTGTTAGATGGGTTCAGTTAAAATTTCCTTTAACCCTGATGTTTCTGCTTAGTTATTTTTCATCCACTGAGCTCCTGCCCCTCCCCCACACACACAGAGTGCACCTTGGCTAGCAATCCCAATTTATCAATGTTATACTCAAGAGCACATGCTGATCTCACTCCATCACTAAAACTCTAACTGCAGTGGTACCTGTAACAATTGCAATGGTCTTGAATAAAGTCTTTCCTTCTATACTGGACTGAAGTATATATCATGCTGGTTAAAGTCTCTTCACAATCTCAATGATGTATAGTGATTTAATGTATGAATGCTAATTTTAAAAATTAATAAAAAATAAATAATTATCATTGACTAATTCATTTTTGAATAAAACATAAAGATATTTATATTTTATAATTAGCCTTTTCAAGTTGATGGAAAAATCAATACATTAGAAACTGATTTCTTCTGATCAGAATTAGTTGTTTTGTGTGTGTGTGTGTTATGTTTCAAATATCCCAGAGTACAATGATCAGGCCATTACAATGAACAGTTCAGGACTCATCTTTGCAAATGCATTGAGTCATTGTTACATAAATAGCAATATCATATTTGACCTGTCGATTATATTTTCTTTCTCTAATATTGTAAGTAACAGGGTTTCTAATCCTTTTAAATAGATATATCCAATAAGTGTCTATAATACTTCTCTTAGTCACTAAAATATTTAAAATAAAGTTATTTTTTGCTAAGTCTCATGAGAAGTTCTAAGTTTTTTGTGTATACCTTTGGTTTCTGTTATTAAACTTTTCTCTTACTTTCAGCTAACTTTATAAAATTCTTCTTGCCAGCTAATTATAAGATTTCTTGAAATAAGAGAAGAGGTATTCCCTTAGGAGTAAAAGGTGCTGAAGAGGACTGCTAGTTCAGTTAGGAACCGACACTACAAAATCTGGTTGAAAATGTTTCAAATTTATGAAACATTGTCTGCTAGTTATCACATGTGGTTTCCATGCAAATTTCTTGGAGCAGATTCTGTAAAAATAGTAAGATTCTGTGCATTATGATCATTGAGAAGTTCAGTCAGGTCTTTGTAAAGATAACCCAGCATAAATGATGCTTAGAGTTCCAAGCTGTGCTCCTTAAGTGCTACAGTGGATCCTACAACCTTGGGGCATGACGTCTGGAACTCTAGGCCATTGTACTTGATTGCTATTTTCTTCTATACCAGGTTATAATTGCCCATTATTCCAAGAAACTCAGAAGTGCATAAATGCATACACACACACACACACACACACACACACACGGACACACACAGACACACAGCTAGAAAAAGACATGTGTCATATGGTAATACACAAGGGGACTTCAAAAAGTTTGTGAAAAATGGAATTAAAGTATAAGCTTAACTGGGTGCCAACAAAAATCTGATAGCATGCATAGTTTTTTCATACTATACATTTTCCTTGAACTTTTTGAAACCCCCTACACAAGGCACAATTATATAAATGAAATAAATAAGTATATATTTCATGCATGGTAATATATTTCATCTTGTCTGGTAAAATTATTACACAAAATTGTATATTTAAGTGAGACACTTCCCTGTTACACATTATTTCCTATTTGGAAAGCATTTATTAAAAACAAAGTAAGATACTTCAGAAATCTATGAGTTATACTAGAAATGTTTGAACTATTCAAAAATCATCAATAAATCTCATAATTAATTCACAAAATAACCAGATATTTTTAATGTTGATTTTCTTAGGCTTTATTTTTGTCTTTTATTTCTTTGAGTTTTACAAAGCTTCATCTGCCAGTTGGAAACATCAACTAAAATATATACTTACATATAGATATTTTAGTAACATTTTACTAGTGTTCGCTGATATATTTTTCTTTTCAATCTCAGCATTTGAGTGCTGATACTTCCCAGCACTTTTTTAGTTTGTAAGGCCATATTACCAAAATAATCAATATTTTGTGAGCAAGACTCATATCTACTCTTTGTAAAAGAATTGTTTGTGGCACTATTCACAATTGCTAAGACATGAACCAACCCAAATGCCCATGAACAGATGAATGGATTGAAAAACTGTGGCACATATACTCTATGAAATACTATTCAGCAATACAGAAACAACAAGGCCCTGGCTTTTGACAGAAAGTGGAAGAATATGAAAGATTTACTGCTGAGTGAAGAAAGCCAGGCTATGAAGGAGAGACATTGTATGTCCCCACTTAATATATTCTTAATGTCCGCACTCTATGGCAGAAACTGATTGACTAAAGGATATAGAAACACAGTAAATGGATGTGAATACCAGATATAGTGTGTGGAAGAGTAAAGTCTGAGGAAGGACATTTAGAAGAAAAATAGAGAAGTAAAGCATTAATGGGACAAAGAAATGTAGTTTTATTTGTGGAAGATAATTTTATAGTTTTATCAACTGGACTAGGGAGAAATGCTCACATGTTGGAATCTTCACTTTGTAAGTTAAATAATGTGATTGATTGTATAAAAGAAAATGAAATAAAAATATTTAAAATAAAAAAGAATTATTTTATTTAACTTTATTTGTTGATTGATTTTAATTTGACCAAAGATGGACAGAATGAAAGAGAGAGTGAGGGGAAAAGTGAGAAAGCAAGCCACCAGGTCCGGAACTCCAACTGCAGTTGGCCATGTGGGAGTTCAGCACTCTTAACCACCACATCACCTGCCGGCTCCTCATATCTACTCTTAAGGATTTACTTAGTAGGCAGCAAGAAATATGATGGGGCTGGGAAAATATTTTAGTACTACTTTCTAATAAAATATTTATTAATTTTGTTGTCTGATAAACCTGCAAACACCATATGTGCCTACTGACCTTAAAACGTTAGGGATAAATCTTAGAAAATAAAAGTTTCATAGCCCAGGACGGTTAATATTGGCTGCACCTGACAAAATACTATAACCAAGAGATAACCAGTGGATATGGGTGGGCAGGGAGTCAATTTGCATGCAGAACCAAAAGAAAATAAATATATGCTATATATTTGTTAGATTAGAAGAGCTGACTACTTTTAATCCCCCAAAGGTAAAAAGGAGGAGTTTTAGAGACTGTTTTCAATTAAAAAAATTCTTCAGTCTAATATAGTGCCTGAATTTAAGGATTAATCCAAGGGCTGGTGTCATAAAAGTGATTAATGAATAAAAATGCTCATGGCAGAATTTAGGAATTCCCCAGGGCTATTGTAACAGAATACCAGGAACCGAGCAGTTTACAATATACTTCCACAGTTCTAGAAGCTAGAAGTCTAAGTCAAGGTGCCAAAAGGTGGGATGTCCCAGAGTGTCTAGAGGAGAATCTGTTCCATGCCTCTTTCCTAACTCTGCTGACCAATGGCAACACCTGGCATTTCTTAACAAGCATTCACATTGCTCCAATTTCTACCCCCACTTTCCAATGGTGTTATTCTAGTGTGTCTCTATATACCAGTCTTTTATTCTAAAGTCATCAGAAATTGAATTTTGGTTCAGTCTTAAATTAAGACCATTTAAAAATATATATGCACAATGATGCTATTTCCAAATAAGGCCACAATTTGGTGGTTAGAAATTAAACATGTATGACTAAACCCACAAGAAGTATAATCTTCTCATCGAAGCCCAGTAGACTCCAAAAAACTGACGAAGTTCAGAGAAAACAGAAATTGGCTAGAAAGCCAAATAAATTAAGCTTGTAAATGATAGCTAGTAAATAATTTTCAGAACTGACAGAAAGCAAATATTAAAAGCCAGCCAGGTTTTGTTTATACATTTTTTTAACCAAATATTGTAGTAAATTGATTGAAATGTTTTTTTATCCATCATACTGACTCTAGAAATGAATGCTACTTAATATTAGACAATTTACTTAATGTCCTTATACTTTGGTGTTTTTGTTTTTAAAGAGAAGAGTCATGACACATGACTCCCATCTGTTTTGAGAGCATTAATAATATTTAAACATGTGAAGAAAGCCCTTAGGATAGTGTCTGAAAAATAAGATTTTAACAAATGTTGGCTATACTTTTTATAACATATTTATGATAGATTAAACTTATAACTATGTCTACTCCTTTAAAACTGAGGATATGATAGTCTGTGTTATAAAAACATACCTGATGGGCCAACAGGCGGCATGGAGGTTAAGGCAGTTGGATCTCATATGGCAGACTGGGCAGTTCAAGACCCAGGTCTTGTGGCTTGAAAGTCACACTGGGCATGTGTGCCTAAGTACCCAAAATCCCAAGAGGAGAATGGATGGCAGCAGGGCTATCCTTTCTGGGGGTCGATTTCTCACTTTCCCTATCTCTCTGAATCTTTCTGGCAAACACATGTGTCTTATTCTGGAACTTTAATCAATTAATAAATACATAAATACATACAAACATACAAACCCTGCTATTTCAGGGGCATATTGTAAAGCTGATTTCTCACAAAGATTCTGCTTTACACTGACTAGCAACTTAGAATCACATTTGTGGTAGGTATTGAGAATATGCTGCACTTGGAAGCTGCATTCTTTTCTCCATCATCTTGGGATGTGGTGTCTAAAACTTAAACACGTGCTGTACATAGAAATACATGACAACAATTATTTTTCTCAGGAATAGTCTGGCTGACAGTTTAATCTACTATTAGTTGCAAACATTGTCTGGTATTGTCTATTATCAGCTGTGTCTGTATGCATCAACAGCCCATTGGTTAGGTTAACAAGAGGCTAGGCTGATGGCCTAGGTTGGTCTTTTACAATTCCTCATCTCTGCTCTATACTTTTGTTAGACTGAGCATCCTTCCAAAAGAAAGACAGAGTTCTATTGCATTTTTAGCTACAGCATTATTTAGTAAGCAGGGAAGTAGACATTCTCTTGATAGGAAAACTCACATAGTAAACACAGTTTCTAAGTGATAGTAAAAATAAACATTCTTTGAGACAGAAAATGGAGATAAATTCAGTTTCAATGCAACCAATAACATTTTTTTAAATTAAGACTCTACAATAAGAAATTAAATGTGACTAAAATCCCTCTTTTTTTTTTTTAGATTTTTGCCATAGGGCACTTGTGCTCACCAGATAGAGACAGAGAGTGAGAAACCACCGCTTCAGGGGGTATGGCCCTGCTGCAATCCTTCCTTCTCCATTCTCCTCTTGGATCTGGGCACATACCTACATGGGCCTGGAGTGATTCTCAATCAAGGTCTGGAACTTGAACTATGATCGGTCGGCTAGGAATCCATCCCCTTAACTACTTTGCCACCTGCTGGTTCCCAAAGTCCTTTTTTATATATGAATCTATTCTTAATTTTAACTTCTTGTTCTTAAACACTATTATTTTCAGTTGTTGCTTTAAGAAATAATTACAAAATTAATGAATTAAAAGTAATGCAGATTTACAAGGGTATCTTCAAAAAGTTTATGAAAAGTAGATACTATTAAAAAATCTATGCATGGGGACCAGCAGTTAGCATAATGGCTATGTCACTGAACTCCCATGTAGTTGATGGTGGTTTGAGTCCCAGACCTGGTGGCTTAAACTCACACTGGGCTCATGTGCATGTGTGCCCAAGATCCCAAGAGGAGAATGGAGGAGAAGGGATTGTAGCATGGCCACCCCCTCGGGGTGTGTTTTCTCGCTTTCTGTCTCTCTGTCTCTCTCTGTCTTTCCAGCAAGTGCACACACTCTATAGCAAAAACTTCTCAAAAAAAAATCTATGCATGAATTTCAGTTTTTTATTTTTTGTCCAAAAAAAAACATTTTAATTACATTTCCCCACAAACTTTTCAAAGTACCCTTATATTATTTTAAGGATCTGCAGGTCAGAACTCTTAAAATCAAGGCATCAGCAATGCTGTGTTTCTCCTGAATGCTCTAGGGAAAATTTCATTTTCTTGGCTTTTTCAGTAGAAGCTGCCATTTTTGGGTTTAAGACCCTGCACCACTCTGACTTCTACTTCTGTCATCATATCTCCTTCCTGTACTCTAGACCTCCTGACTCCCTCTTACAAGGACCTAGGGGTGACATTGGGACTGTACAATCTGTGATAATCTCGCTATTCTAAGATCCAGTCCAATCACATTTACAATCTTTCTTTAGCCACATAAGGCAACATATTCACAAATTTCAGAGATTTGGATGTAGGCATCTTTGAAAAGCTGCCATTCTGCTTATTAAAGCACCACATTATAGGGCTGAGGATTTAGAAGTGTTTGTGCTACAGATGTTTCTAAACATCTAAGCATGTTACGTTTATGGTACTCAGCCTCTCTACTTTCTTTATGCTATGGTATCTTTCCACGTACACAGACATTGAAAGAAGCTCAATATGGGTATTTCTTATAAATGGTACAATCACTGTCTTTGCTTCAGGCATTCCCAGTCATTATTTTGGCAATACTAATTTTAACCATACTAACATTCAAAATAAAAATAATGGATAAGGCCCAGCAGATGGTACAGCAGTTATGTTACTGGATTCCCATATGGCTGATGATGGTTTGAGTCCCAGACTCGATGGCATGAAACTTACACTGGGCATGTGTGTGTCTGTGCCCGAGATCCCTGGAGGAGAATGGAGGAGAAAAGATTATGGTGTGGCCATCCCCGCCCCAATTGCTGATTTCTCATTCCCTCTAATTGTCTGTTTATCTCTCCCGTGAATTCACACACACACAGGCACGAACCTCTGGAAAAAAATAAAAAATGATGGATGATTCAAATTTCAAAGGCATAACACAAAGATAAGAAGAAGAATATGGAAATATGTTCTGTGGCATTACCTTAGCTCTATTTACAAAATCACCAAGAAGAAAAAATAAAATAAGTTGTTTAATTGCAGTGTCCTCTAAAAATGTCATGTTTTAGAGAGAACTCCTGGGAATGTGTGCATTAAGTTTGCCTTCACTATTATAATCTTGATTATAAGAAAGTAGGATAGGGTAATAAATAACCTCTGAAGAAGAAATATTTTTATAACCTTTGATAACTTTTCTATCATGTAAATCCTCTGAGGCATTGATGGATGAAAGATAAAATTTTAATAAGTCTCTGTCATAAGCATTATACATTTCCTCTGTCCTTATAATAGAATACTATTGAATTTTGATAGCTTTTGTTTTTCTAGTTTCTCTCAGACTAAGAATTATCAACACTACAATGAGATTAATCTAAGAGAAAACACAACTAAATTGTTTGTGATGTATTAATAAAAGTTATGCCAAAACATGTATTGAACAAACCACAAAGGTTTATCTACTTGGTGGTAAGAAAATAGAAACTTTTTCTTCCTTTCTTTTTTAAACTCAAAATCATGCTCTCCATCAAGAAACATCTGAAACTATAAAGATAATCATAGAAAATTGGTATATTTTATAAACATAAGAGTTGTTTTATAAATGTCATATTTATGTGCAATAACAATTACAATAATAGAATAAAAAATTTCAATGCATTATAAGATTCAGATTATTCATAGTTGTTCTTTCTCTTGAGCTGAGGACATCATTTCTACACTACATATATTGGGGCAATTGTTACCCTAACATTTGATTGGTCAAATTATATCAGATGGCCAAGTTCAGTATCAGTCTGTCAGGGGTGCATGTTTTGGATCCTCTATTGGGGCAATGTTATGTAACATGGTGATATGCAAACTATATATCATATGTATTCATATTTCATAGGGAATTAAGAATTGAGAATAATAATTTAGTCTACACTGGATGGATATATCTCAATACTACAAAAGGAAAACGTGTAGTTCTAGCTGGAGTTATAAAAAAAAGACAAAATTCTTCCTAAATATTGTAAAAATAAATAAGACAAAATAAACCTTAAAATTAGACTTTCTGTGTCTGAACTCCTTTTCTAGTTTCTGTACATTTCCACCAAAAAATGTAATCGCGATACTTTTTCATTTGATTATTTTCTTCTCTTTTAAAAGTAAGCACTACAGTATTCTCTCTTGTAAACTATTATTCCAAATTTCACACTAACACCAAAAGAGCTTTCTAATATGGACTTCTTTCTGTGATATAATATGAGACTTTCGACCCTTTCATGACTCTCCTATATGTCATTTATACAGAACAAAAGCAAAATCATTAAAAAGGCATAAGAAAGCATATGAAGGGTTAATTATTTGTGTTTCTTTATAAAGGAATATGTGATAGTTTTAAATATATTTGACATTGCATATTTGATAGCATTTCTATTATTATACATTGTAAAGAGGTTACCAAGAACTCAAAATGTGTCCAGTGACCTTGGAATTCACTACCCATTGTAAAATTCATGATTTGGCCTAAGTTTATATAAAATGCATTACTTTTGGTTTCTCTGATTTTCTTCTATTAAGATACCTACTGTCAGAAATTCAGCAGGTGGCATGGTGGTTAAGAGTGCTGGACACTCCCACATGGACAACCATGGTTCAAGTCCCAGACCTAGTGGCTTACTTTCTCTCTCTCTCTCTCGCTCTCGCTCTCGCTCTCTCTCTGTCTCTCTGGCAAATTAAAATAAATAAAACTTAAAAAAAAAGATATCTATTGTTGTAGTCTGTTACTACATTGCTAATAGAAATCCTAGAATCTGTGTGAGTTTAATAGAATAGAGGTCTATTTAAACTCACAATTTTGGTGTCTGGGAAGTCCAAGCACATCACAAAATGGTGGAATAAAGAACATTAAGCCAAACAGAGCATCATCTGAATCCATATAGCATCTGCCTGCCTCATTTCTTCTCCTAATATAGACGCCCAAACTCAATCATGGGGGCCCCACCCCAATAACTTTATTACCCCAAAAGGCTCCAGTGGAGAACATCATGATGGAATTACATTTTCACATAGCATCCTTACAGTACAATCAAATACCAACCCATACATTTTTAGAGAACATCCACATTCCAAGACATAAATCCTTGAGGGACAAACCATTATCCAAACAATAACACTTGTGAATTCATAAAAATGGTGCTTTCCTATCTTAGCCAAATTTTACATTATTTTCTACAAAAAGACTTTTAGTATTTTTCAGTGGAAGCATGCTTTATTTTTTCTCCAAATCTTTTAATGTAACTTATTTATGTATTTATTCTTTTATTTATCTATCATCCATCTATGTATCTGTGTTTTTGCCATAGGGTGCATGCTCTCACCAGAGAAACAGAAAGAGATAGTGAGAGAGAAAATGAGAAATCATCTCCCAGGGCAGTGGTCACTCAACAATTCCTTCTCCTCCATTCTCCTCCCAGGATTTTGGTCACACAGGCACCTGTGCTGGGAGTGAATTTCAATAACTAGATCCAGGACTCCAAATGCAGTTGACTATGTGGGAATCCAGGGCCTCAACCACCACACCACCTGTTGGCCCCAAGGTGAATTATTTTTTAAGTTCATATATTCTGACAATGCTGCTAGAGTCCTTGTGAATTATTGTGTGTGTGTGTGCATGTGTATGTTTATATATATATGTTTTATATATATATGTTATATATAATATATATAAAATGGATCCATATTTGAAAAATTTTACTAAATATATTTAAACTTATTGCAAATGTCTTCATATTTGCATAGAGTGACTATGTCTCAACTGTATTTCCAATTTTTCAATTAGTGCAGTCCCACCTAACCCAGAAAATCAGAAATCATAAAAATTAGAAAAAAGAATTCCTTTAAAATACTTCTTTAATGAATATACATCTTTATAATTAATATGCATATGAGATATGTATTTTTCAAAATTTGAAGGGAGTATCTTGAACTTTTCTAGGAATTAACCCAATTTAATGGATACTTTTGACTCATTATTGCACTTTGTAATTTCTAAACACTTTTATATAAACACACACTACATTATATATTGTGATAAAAGTTTTTAAACCTCTCAACTGGCTAAATTCTCAACAAAATGGCAGCCTCACCATTTTTTGCCACGTTTTTTAAGTACAAATAAATCATTCATGGTCTTAGCATAAACTTCTGAAATATAGGCCAAATAGCCACCAGTGCCTTTAAAAGCTATGGGTTTTCTGATACGGTGGCCTTCACTCTAAATAAAGACAGATAATGGGCCTGTTTTTCATACTAAATAAGATAAATTAGATCACAGTCAATGTTTTTTCTCTTGAAAATGAAGGAGTTCTGTTTTGAATGATTAACAAAAGTCATTGCATACTAAATTGTACTTTTGCTTTCACAGGTTGATCTATATAATTTGCTTTAGACTAAATACCACCTTTACACAGGAGAAGATAGTAAAAACTAAAACATTCAAAGAATGTAATGAGACATTTGTAGAAAGCTAAATTATCATCTTTCTTTAGGAAATCAAGTTATTTCAGCTTGAACTGCTCGTTAGAATGATTTGTTAAACTTCATCATGTAGAGTACCTACTACATAAAGTGTCCACATTAATTACTTATGAACTTATGAATCAATTGCATTGGCTAACAATAAATAGGGACAAATTCTTTTTTTTTTTTTTAGACAGAGGTTTTTGCTATAGGGCGTATGTGCTTGCCAGAGAGACAGAGAGATAGAAAGCGAGAAATCACCCTTCAGGGGGATGGCCACACCAAAATCCCTTCTCCATTCTCATCTCAGGATCCTGAGCACATATGCACAAGCACCTGGCATGAGTTTAAGCCACCAGGTCTGAGACTTGAACCGCAGTCAACTACTTGGGAATCCAGCAACATAACCATTGTGCCATCTGCGTGTCCCATAAATAGTGACAAATTCTGAGAAATATTTCCTCAACATCCAAAACATAAAATGATGTGCACTTTATACAAAAAGTATGCATACACACATAGATTGTGCTTTCCATTGAGTAGTCATTGAAGACTCAAATAAAGGTTTATATACATCATAAAAATTAAGTAAGTCTCAACAGGCTAAAAGTCAACATAGTCAAGGTGTGATGGAGGTCTACAATTATTTATTTTTTAGAATTATTTATTTAATTTTATTTATCATTATTATTTTTTAATTTGGCTAGAGACAGAGAGCAAGAGGAAATGAAAAAGCAAGCTACCAAGTCTGGGACTCAAATCACAGTCATCCTTATGGGAGTCCAACACCTTAACCACCACACCACCTGCTGTCCCCTAAATATTTTTCAAACTCAAAAATACTTAATTTAGATTTAGATTCTGAGAAAGCATATTAAATATGTTCAAAAACGTATAACATTTTATCAAAACTGGATCATACATCACTAAGAAATAATATTATTTTATTTAACCAAAGTGATAATCAAAGTACTTTAATATTCGATGCAGAAAATTACATAGCTCAAAAACTTAACTTTATAGAGGTCACCTTTCCTCAGTTATCCTAACCCAGTAAGCACAAATATAGTTTTTTGGGTAAGTTTTAAAAGCAAAGAAAATCCTCTTGTGGTATGATTGCAGATCAATACGTTAAGAAAACCGTGGGTTTTTTATAATGATTTTTAAAGATTTAACAATTTAATGATTTTAAGAAAAATTACTTATTGATCAAACTTTTTGGGAAGCTAAAAATAATGTTTTCTAATTGGAGCCAGAAATCCTTTCATAAAATTATCTTCATAATTCTTTAGAACTTTCTCAGACTTTTTTCAACATAATTCAAAATTATTTAGTCTTGCCAGTCCCCAGTAATAGGAGTTATAGGTCTTGTTCATACTATACAATGGTCACTCCAAAAGTAGTAGTAATAAGTTATATTGGAATTTCAGTTCCAGTCAATGAATAAAGCATGACTATGTGCTAAATACGATATGATATTCTACCTTTCTTTGAGTACTAACAGATGCATCAGTGACTAAGTAATATTTTGAAATATGTATATATAAATTAGAATTGTGATTATCAGAGGTCTTTGCATCTGGATTTGTCTTTGTCTTATTTTCCATTTCCCCATGTGTAGAAGAGAATAAGTACAACTTCACATAAGGTTGTTGTATTAAAGTACAAAGATTGACTGAATGCCTGGCATATTATAAGTGTCCAACTAGTTTTATATGGTATATTAAGTAAGACACAATAGACACACACACAGACACTAGTTATAATGAGAAAATGGACTCTCTCAAACAATGATCATTTGAATTAGCCTTAGTTATTGACAAATAAACGACATGTACTAACAGTCACAAGGATATTAAAAGCAAATTAGAGGACCAGCAGTTAGAGTAATGGCTAGGTCGCTGGACTCCCACGTAGTCGACTGTGATTCGAGTCCCGGACCTGGTGGCTTAAACTCACGCTGGGCGCGTGTGCGTGCATGCCCAAGATCCCAAGAGAAGAACGGAGGAGAAGGGATTGCGGTGTGGCCATCACCCCTGGGGGGTGATTTCTCGCTTTCTGTCTCTCTGTCTCTCTCTGTCTACCTGGCAAGCACACGTGCCCTATAGCAAAAACCTCTCCAAAAAAAGCAAATTAGAAAAAAATCTAATCAGGTTTTCTAGACTGTCTGTTAACGTGCGTGTGTACCTGTGTGTATTCACTGGAATACTAGTTTTAATATAGCATAACACCACATCTGTATTGATAAAGGATATAAAGCAGATTTTTATTTTCTTTGTAGTGAAGAATAATCTATAGTTATGTGTTACTTATAACAATCATCTACTGTTATACAAATTTAATAAAATAATTTATGTGATGAAAAATTTTATTATGTACATCACAAAATACATATCTAAGGTTTAAGGATTTGTCTATAGCAATTGGCATTGCTACTTTTTTAATGGGCTGGTTATTTATACAAATGATATCATTCTAAAAATAATATTGCTTGACTTATGTTAAATAACTTTCAAACAGCAGTAGCTTAAAAGCATATAAAAATTAGAATTAGACAAAATTTTTTAAAAGGGACTCTGGGCATTTTTTAAAAGTTCCAGCAATACTTATGTACAAATATGAAATTGTTATAGGTGATTCCAAGAGCATATTTTATATCAGATACTTTAGTCAGGGATAAGTTGTAGTACTTCAATTTGATTTACTGAAACTAGGAAAATGAATATGAAAATTGGCTTCCAAGAATGCTGAAATGAGAGGCTTATAAAAGATTGGACAGCTCTGAATTTCTTACATATTAATTTAGTGATGCATCTTGATTATGTGATGTAATAGAAAGAGCCATTACCATTAGCTCAAATAATATTAGAAACTAATCCATGTGTATTAACTGCCTGCCACACCACTCATTTGTTTCTTTCAAAACTTTACTACTGTGTTCGCCTTCCACGATGCAAGTGTGGAGAGACACTCAGTGGGATGGTTCTGCAAGAAACCGGAAATTAAGGGCCTCCCAAGTAATAGCCACTGTTAGAATACTGAGTCCCCAGAATATTGCTTTATAACTTGTTTCATTAAAAAAGCACCTAAATTAGGATACTCATCATATATTTAAAATCTAGTCCTTTAAAGTGTCCTTTTAAATAATCCATTGCCTCAATCCAGAATTAGTGTGTATGATGCTATATCTGAAAGTTGAATCAAGCAACCTCGTTCTGTTTTTAATAGGTAATATTTATTTGTTTGTTAAAATGGTGAGGCTTTTGGTTAATTGGTTTTTATTCAGCATAAACATAAGGAACTAGAATTCTATTTGTTCCAAAATAGCTTGTGTGTGTATACAGCCCATCCGTGTGTGTGTGTGTGTGTGTGTGTGAGTGAATGAGTGTGTATGATTATAGACTGGACATTGTTTACCCCTCAAAAATCATATGTTAAAGCCCTGATCCTTAACATGACGTTACATGAAATTGAACCTTTGAAAAATTAATTAGGTTATGAGGGTGGAGTTCTCAGGAAAGGGGTTATGTCCTTAAAGAGACACAAGCAGAATGCTCTCCTTTGTCTGGTGAGGATAAGCAAGAAGGCCATGAGCAAACCAGGCAGCAGGATCTCACTAGGACACAAAATGACTGGCACTTTCATAGTTTAGTTTCCAGACTTCAGATATGTAAAGTTTAAATGTCTGCTGTTTAAGCTGCCTCGCCCATGAAATTTTGTTACAGCAATTTGAAATGGCTGAGATACACACACACACACACACACACACACACACACACACATCACAGATTTCAAAATGTTCGTGGAAAATGGAATGAATGTGCAAGTTTATCTTGGCACAGAAGCATTGAAATCCTTATCTTTTTTCATATTACGCATTAGCCATGAACTTTTTGAAGATCTCTTGAGCACACGTCTATGTGCATTACACACATATTTATATAAATTAAATGCTCAGGAGACTCGAAAATGCAAAATATCTTCACAAAGCTTAGCTTTGAAGAGAATTTATAAGAAAGAATTAAGTCTGAAAGGCGCTGTGTAAAGATCCAAAAGAAATAACTTCTTTTTTTTTGAAAAAACTTCTTTAATACTCTAATAAATTACTACCAGTGATAATTTACACCAAAATATCCCAATAAATGAAAGACAGTGGTAGGTTTTATATTATTGGTAGGAAGTTGAGGCATTTTCTGCCCCATATTCTCTGTGAAGTAGAAAGAAAGGTGATGCAGATAGGTAATAGTAAAATGGAGAATGGAGGGTACCTGAAAAAGTAGCTGGAGAGGACCCAGCAGCTGGGGTGGTGGCTTAAGTGTTAGACTCCCACATGGCTGATGTGGTTCAAGTCCCGAATCTGGTAGCTTACTCTCTCATTTCCCTTTTCTCTCTCTCTCTCTCTCTCTCTCTCTCTCGTAAGCACATATGCCATATAGCAAATTAAAAATAATAATAAAAAATATGATGTAAACAAAAATTTTCTATAAAAAAATATTGCTGGCAGACCTGAGTGTAAAAGAATAAGAAAAAAATACAAACTGCAAGGCAAGTATTTAACATTGAGCTGAATTTTCTGTCTTCTTGGTTGATCATCCATTTTTTATCTACTCTTCACTTTGTTACATTTTTGTTACATTTTTTTTATTACTATTATTCCCCCAGCCATGCTCCCTACCTGGCTATTCTTTCTGAATCTTTGCCTCGTCTTTTCTTTATACATTATATACCAACAATCTCCATGCTCACATACCCAGCATACTCTATACTTTTCATTTTTTCCACATACACAATAATATCAGATAAATCTACCTTTTCTCATTAAAACCCAAACAGAAAATAATTCTGACTCTGAATAATGAACAGATTTGCATGGAGCAACATATATGATGAAGTGTACATTCATACATCTCATATCCTATGTGAACTATCCATGTGTAGCATTATTAGTAGAAATAGTCTTTGAATTTGGTCACATTATAGCACCTTCTTAGGTAAAAATAGTAAATTAAAGTACATAAATCTAAACTTAACTTTTATTTTGATTTTTAAAATATAGGTTAAAAAGATCAAAGAAATTTATTTATGCAAACTTATTATAAAATAAGATAAAAATGGCCACATATTTTGGCACATTCAATTATCAGTGAGACATTTGGAGTTATGTTTTCTCAATAGAATCATCATTTATTTTTTCCATCAAAATTGCTGACTTGGGTCCACCTGTTGTTTTGATGCTGGGGCAGTTTGGTAGGTCAGAGTTCACATCCTGGGTCTAGAGTGACACGGTAAGTACCTCCACACATCTTAATCCTGGCTGGGGAAGGATTAAGGCAGGAAAGATCATGCTGAGGGTGCTTGTTTCTCTTTTTCTCTTCTCTTTCTCTCATAAACAAAAGAAATAAACTGAAAATGTTATGTGGTTTAGCATTTTATAAATAAGTGAGCCGTCTTTTGATACTACTTTAGTACCTGTGGGATCTTTTATTTTAGGATAATTCAGGATGCTATGATATGTTTACACTTTATAATGACATTAATTGTGAGAATAAAGAGATATTGAGAGATATAAGTTATATTTCAGTAAAAATTTAATGTCATGATTCCCTTGAAATCTCCTAGACAGGAAACTTTCAAAGATCATGTACTGAGGACAATATATTTGCAAAGGCCACATGTTAAAAGACAATTGTATTGATTATTAACTCTATTTCTTTGCTATTAAAATGTGTATGTAGTCTTACCATTTCGATTTCTAAAAGGAAATTTTAGTAGTTGGAAAATAATCAGTCACTTAGAGTGGTTTAATTCTAATTAAAATATTTTAACTAGCTAATATACCCAATATAAATCTGATTTCAATTTATTTTTCAAGTGGCATTTATAATGAGTGCTTCTAATGACAAATTCTGAGAAGAATCTCAAATAGGATTTGTCAAACCAAATAAAATAAATTATGGCAAATTGTACTAAAAAGGGAAAGTAGAATGCATTTTGAGAATAAAATTGGATAAACTCACATATAGTTTATTTTTAAACAATTAATTATTATGTATTTATTTACTTTAGTTTTTTTTCTATAGGGTACTTGTGTTCACCAGAGAGAGATAGAGAAACAAAATTAGAAATCACCTCCCAGTGAGGGAAGGCCTCTTCATTTCCCCCTGGAGATATTGGGTACATACACACATACACACACACACACACACACACACACATACACACACGAGTCCAGAGGAATTTTCTTTTTCTTCTTCCCTTCTTCTTCTTCTCTTCTTCTGCTTCTTCTTCTTCTTTTTATTCTTCTTCTTTGAAGATTTTAGATAGAGATTTTTTGCTATAGGGCATGTACACTCACCAGAGAGACAGAAAGCAAGAAATCACTGTCTGTGGGTATGGCCACACCACAATCCCCTCTTCTCTATTCTCCTCTCAGGATCTTGGGTATGCGCGCATATAGGCTGTGCGTAAGTTTTAAGCACCAGGTCTGGAACTCGAACCGCAGTCAATTATGTGGGAGTCCGACAATGGAACCATTACCATCTCCTAGTTCCAGCCCAGAGGGATTTTCAAGCCACCAGGTCGAGGATTTTTACTACAACACTGTTCATCTGAGATCCAGTGCCTTAACTTCTAAGCCCCCTGCTGGCCTATATAAAAACAGTTTTAGTTCTATTGAAATCTATTATTTGACTTGAAGTAGAAAGAGCTTATAAAACTAGTGTTTCTTCGAGCCAATCCCATAACTGAATGGTTAAGATCGTTTTAATCCTAGCCCAGCTACCAAAAAACACACTGAAGATGTGAATGTCCAAACATCAACGCAATGGAGAAATGAAAGCGTCCATGCCCAATTGAGAAATACATTCTCTCTCGCCCTCTCTGTCTCTCTTCAGTGAGTGCACATGCCCTCTGGCAATAAATAAATATGATAGAGATAAAGTGAGATGATATAGAGATTAAAACCCCCCGTTTTAGATGTAATCTTATGTATCCAGTTCTGCTTTCCCCACTCTAATAAAGTGAGATGATATAGAGATTAAAACCCCACAGAAATTCTCCTGCATTCTTTATAGCCCCCCCCCATCCAGTTCTGCTTTCCCCACTCTTTTAGTTCCCTTGAACTGGCATAAAAAAGCACCACACACTGGTTGAAATAAACCACAGAATTTAAGTTTTCGTAGTTCAGGAGACTCAAGTCAGAGATCAATTTGTCAGTAGAGTTGTTTCCCTCTGAGAGCTGAGAGAGAAGGCTCTGTTCCAGACCTCTCTTCATGACTTCTAGATGGTGGCTTTTTTTTCCAATCTCTTCTTTTTTCACCTGTGTCCAAATTTCCTGTTCTTATAATAACAGTCTTATTGGATTAGGGCCCATCCAAATTACTTAAATAAAGACTCTATGTCCAAATATCATCCCACTCTAAGACTCTTAGAGTTTAAAATCAGCAGAAACACAATGAATTCATAACTAATTTTTCTTCTATTTAGAATTGATTACTTAATACAGAAATAAATGAAATTGTTACCCTATTTTTAATGCAGAAACCACAAAATATTGGCTTCTTTTTATGAAAGAAAGGGATTTCAACTTTCTGTACTAATTTTCAACTTCCTTTCTTGTCTCCTAGTTTATGTTTTTATGTATTCAAATAGGTTCTCTATGTATTTAATAATAAAATTAAAATTCGATACTAAATATTGCATTTTCTATATGGATAATATCACTGTTGCCTTTTTTATATTTGTTACTCTCCAAATTTCATTTTGATTAGTTACAGCTCTCACAGAAAGATCCTACGCCTTTTCATCTCTTCTATTAAGATAAAAATTCAATTTCTTTTTGAAGATGATTCCTCTAGGTTGGCTGGTTTCGGTTAGAATTTGAACAAAATTGGCACAATATTTCTACTAGAATTCCTTTCAATCGCACTTTTAAATTAATTCCAACTTTTCTGGAAGCCTGCCTTCCTTCTTATTTTGTTTTGTTCTTATTAAGCTAGGCACCATTCTTATTTTAGACTAAATATGCATTTTACACATCTATTTAGTTTGTTTTTTCCTTGGGTATAGAATGCCAGTCTTAAAATAATTTCCTATTAGGAATTTATATTTAAAATCCAAAAGAAAAAGATAATGTAACAATATGAATCTCATTCATTTTCATACTCCTCACTCCTCTGACATTGACTACCAAGACTCTATACTTAATGACCATTCTTCAGCAATGGTAATTCCCTATCTCAGTCTTTGTCCTGTTGAGCAATTTGCTAGTATTCACTCTTTGAAGCATTCACTTGTGTAGTGACCTCAAACCCCTTTGAAGGAGTCAATGATTAACATATTAATCTGAATATCGTTTTCATGAATGAACTTTAGTTTTTTGGTATATCATTTTTATAATTTTTGCTAGAGTTAAAAATCTGAAGTGTCCTTTATAACTTTTCTTTATTCAGAATAAATAAGAACAATTACACTGGATTTATATTACTGTGCCATGATGTCCCTTGTCACTTTCTAGCATTTAGTTAATGTATGCTCTTTGAATGGTTAGAATTACATTATTCTAGGGTGGCGCCAAGAGGTATCTATTGAAAAATACAAACTCTGTCACGCCATGATGCACCACAAGAAATATGACTTTAAGCCCTTTGCTTATTGACAAATTCACTTAACAAGTTAGATGTAAAAATAGAGCTGGGTTGTTAAGAGAGGAGGGCCTATATTGTTAATCCATATTGAAGGCATGGCCAAACACATTGTATCTCATTCTCAAATGAAAGCTTGTTGAACACAAGTGTTAATACAATATTTTCTCCAAGTCATATCACATCTGTCTTCTGCTTGCCAACACCAAAAAGCACTTTTTTTTTTAATCTGCCAGAGAGTTCCAGTGCTCACTAGAGAAAGAGAAAGACACATGTAATAGCCACGCCTCCATGTCTTGGTAGATAGCTACACCACAATTCCTTCTCCTCCACCCCTTTTTCAGGACTTTTGGGCATGCACGTACAGGTGCCTGACATGTTTCTCAATCTGTGGGGTTTAGGACTCAAACCATGCAATTGGTCATGTGGAATCTAGCTGCCTCAACCATCATGCCACCAGCTAGCCTAATTGCAATAATTATAAACAGCAAAATAACCAACAAAAAAGTACAAAGATACAAATATAGGGTATTTGATGAACTGCCAAAAAGGATACATACTTACCATGTGAGAGCTGACAAGGCAGTAGAGTTTTGCCTTATATGACCTCTGCTGAGAACAGGCACTCAAGTTACCCATTATACATGTTTACAAATGACCACAAAGTGCCTCTGGTAATGATTTTAAGGTTACAAATATACCACACATTCTAAAATAAGAATCCACAAGTAACAAAGAGCAACTAAACCATCTCACAGGTGTTATTATAAGAATGAATATTCTTGGGTCCAGCAGATGGCATAATGATTTCATTGCTGGACTCCCACATAGGAGACTGTGGTTCAAGTCCCAGACCTGGCGCCTTAAAACTCACGCTGTGTATGTGTGTGTGCATGTCTAAGATACAGAGACAAGAATGAAGGAGAAGGGATTGCGGTATGCCCAGTCTTCCTGAGGGGGAGGAGGATTTCTCTCTTTCTGTCTCTCCATCTCTGTCTTTCTGGTGAGCACATATGCCCTATAGCGAAAATCTCTCTTATTTTTTAATTTATACCCACCCTGACCATCAGATGTTATTATCCTTGTTTTACTTACTTTTTAATTTTTGGCTATAGAGTATATGGACATGCCAGATACAGTCAGAGAAAGGGAAGTGACAAAACACCCCTCCGAGAAATGGCCATGACTCAATCCTTTCTCTTCCATTCTCCTCTTAGGATTCTAGGCAGGAACATACGTGCCCCTGGCATGGTTTTCAAGCCACCTGGTCCAGGACTTGAACTGCCCTGTCAACCGAGTGGGACCCAGCTTTCTAATCTCCACAACACCATCTGGCCATACTTTCCCTGTTTTAAAGGCAATGAAAATATTAAGTTCAGAGTTAATTAAGTGACTTGTGCCAAGTAACAAAAATAATTGTAAAAACCGAGACATGATTGAAACTGGGTCCTTGGACTCCCAAGATAAGGTTTTTTTCTACTCTTTGTCTTTCAAGATCAACTAGAAAATGACATTTTTCTTGTTTAGTTTTCACTTTCAACCAAGTATGTGATTCCATATATTTTAGCCAGATCACTGGATTAGACCATGTCATCAAAATTTAAATAGCAAATGGGACCAGCAGTTGGCATAATGGCTATGTTACTGGACTCCCATGTAGTCGACTGCGGTTTGAGTACCAGACCCGATGGCTTAAACTCATGCCTGGTACATGTGCATGCATAACCAAGATCCCAAGAGGAGAACAGAGGAGAAGGGATTGTGGCATGGCCATTCGCCCAGTGGGGTGATTTCTCGCTTTCTATCTCTCTGTCTCTCTCATTCTGTTGAGCACACACGTCCTATAGCAAAAAACAAACAAACAAAAAACAATAAAAAAAAAGAACTCTCTAAAAAAATAAGAAAGAAAGAAAGAAATTTAAATAGCAACAAAAGCAAAGATTGGATTTTGCAATAATTTGTAATTAGTTACCAAAAGTAATTTGAAAACAAGGGTCCTGGAAACATACCTTCCTACTTGTAATCACCTCTTTCAAACTATCATACAATCATTTTATAATCCATAAAAATTAATCAGAACATTTCATTGAAAAGAGGGACAGTAAATATATAATTATAGAGAAGTTTTACAAATTTTCTTGCAAACATTTTAATAATTAAGCATACTTTAATTGTGCACATTTGTGGAGCTATCTGCTTTTACAGTTAGTTAAGATCAAATTTATTTTGTCTGCTCGATTTCCCTTTGTTAAGTAGTTCGGATGAAATAGCTAAGGAAACAAAGATTCTATTTCTAGGCTGTATCCTCTTTGGCTCTGAGCAGGTGTTTTCATTGTCTTCATAGTTCTCCTATAGAGAGAGAGAGAGAGAGAGAGAGAGAGAGAGAGAAAGAAAGGAAGAAAGCATCCTTCATAGGGGAAGGCCACAGCATAATCCTTTCTCTTCATCTCTCCTCAAGGATTTTGGGCATGTGTACGAATGTGCCAACATTCCTTCTTTCCTTCCTTCCTTTTTTCCTTCCTTCTTCCCTCTTTCTATCCCTCTTTCTTCCCTCCTCAACTCTTTTTCCTGCCTCCTTTCTCCTGCCTCTCCCTCTCCCACCTACTTTTCTTTCCCACAACATTCAGTCATTTTCTTTAAGTCACAAATAGTTGATTCTTTTATTCATTCTCTATATATTCCTTCTGCATGCTGTGAATAACATCCTAAAGCCTTTGTCTTCATACAAATTAAATTCCTGTAAGACAAAATTATATTATATTACATTAAGAATATAAGGACAGCAGGTGGTATGATGGTTAAAGCAGAGGCAGTTGGACTCCCACATGGTCAACTGCTGTTTGTGCCCTGGATCCAGCAGCTTAAAAATCACACCAAGCACATGCGCATGAGTAACCAAAATCCCAGAAGGGATTTAGGAGAAAAAACTGCAAGTGGTCATTGCCATGGAAAGTGATTTCTCAGTTTCCCTCTCTGTCTCTCTCTCTGTTTCTCTAGAAAGCACATGTGCTCTATGGGAAAAAACTAAACAAACACACAAACACAATACCAGTACATGGAATGGAGTAATTGCTAGTTCGTATTCTTATACTCAAGTGTTATTTAAGAACTAAAGTTCCCATGTCATTTCATACCTGTTGGAGGCTTACCACATGCGATTCATTGTGCAACTTTATATATGCTATCATTTGATAATTTAGTCATCATGATTGTTGTCATTATTCTGTTATTTTTCATATTTGCATATGAATAAGCAGCTTCTGAGAGCAATAAAATAATTCTCAAATTTAAATTAAAATACTGATTAATGTCCAATAAGGAATTAGAAAGCAAGTGTTTCAGGACAATAGCAATTTTCCTTTAGGATTAGATTTCTTCCTCTTGGTAGAACATGAAGCACTTGCAAAACATGAATAAAGGTGACAAAAAATATTAAAATGACAGCACCGATTCACCAATTTCTAGTTATATACTCACATACTTATATAATACAGGTTTGTCTCATCTTGATTTTGGCTAGATCTGTAAATACAACCTACATAGCAGTACTCCAGAATCATGCATTATTAACAAGGTTAAAATTGCCTTAAGGGGTTCAAATTGATTATCTGGGTGCAAATATGTTAATGCAGTTTGGACCCTGATACATAAAAAAAAAAAGTTATATATCTCTGACACTAAATTTCATAAGGAGGAAGATATTAGGGAATACATACATTAAAAGTCTCCTGGTTGGCTTGGAATAATGAAAAAAATAAATGTTGAGATAAAATATCCTAAACTAAGTAGTGTATCTATGCCCAAAAATACATATTCACGCACCACACACAAACACGCTTTTATACACACGCAGAGTGAAATAGATTTTTCTGTGTTTCTAAGACGCACGTGACCAGGTTGCCTGAGAGGTATCGTTTTGATTTTCCCTTCACAGTAGAAGTCATTATTTCTTGTACAGCTTCATGATGACTGATCTGGTTGGTGCATGGCCAACCTTCTCAGCCTTCCCTCTCAGCACCAGATTGTACCAACCACCTGACTCAGCTCTTTTACATTTATTGAATCCAATGAATAGAGAATATTATTGAGATGACAGGGGACATTAGCTGTCTCTAAAAGTTATCTTCCTCTTACCAATAAAGTCAACAATAAAATGAAAAATTACAGGTGTCAAAACTTAAATTAACTTCATTTACTGAATAGTTATGTTTAATGTACTTTGTATTTCAGATTTCATTTTATATGCCAGAGATACAAAAATAAATAAATAATATAATGTTAGAAGTGTTGTTGGGGAAAATATTTTAGAATAAACAACTAAAATGTGAAATTTCTGTATCTGAAGTATATTAGAGTTTACATAGGCAGAGAAACTTACTCATTCAAACTTGTTTGAATTTTTTTGAAGGAGTGATGTTAGAACAAATATTTCAAGAGTAGGTAGAAATATAACAAAGAAAACAGAAAAGGTGTATTTGTAGAAGGGGCCGGCATGTGTACCAGACACAAATGCAAAGTTCTTTGTATTCTTGGGCCTGAATTGAGATGTGTTTGGTAATGGAAGAAAACAGTGTGTTGGAGATAAAAGTAGGTTTACATAGTTGATTAAAAAGAAGTTAATTGAAGCAAGCCAGACCATGAAAGATAGACTGTATGTCCCTGCTCAATTATCACCAATGTCTGTTCTTTATGGCAGAAACTAGAAGACTGAAAATATAATAGTAGAGACAGCAAGTGTAGATAACAGAGACTATAGAGGAGGGAGTGGACAGTTGGTGTGTGGGGTTCTGAAAAATAAAAGAATATTTAACAGATACAAGAATGAAAAGTTATTATGTACAGTAATATCTTTGGTTTACTTGGTATGAAATGCATTAATGATTTGGGAATCCACATTATATGCTGTAAAAATATGATAAAATAAAATAAAATATAAAAAAAGAGGCCTTCCTTCAAACTGAACTAAAAAGATAGAGAAAGACACTTTTGTCTATATTATAAATACATGGATAGGGACTTTTAATGCTGTGTAGGTCCACATGAGTTTTCATGAAATAAAATTATAAAAACAACTATTGTTTGTTGTTGTTATTTGACACTAAAACACAAAAATTAAAATAATGTTGGCCTTTAAGGATTTCATTTTTCTATTTAATTTAATGCACAGGAGATTTCTATGAATAATATTTTTTGCTTGTTTATTTGAGGGATTTTTGCCATAGAGTATGTATGCTCACCAGAGACAGAGTAACAGAGAAACAGAAAGCAAGAAATCAGCTCCGAGAGGGTCTGGCCACACCACAGTCCCTTCTCCTCCATTTTTGTCTCAGGTCTTTGAGCATGCATGCATATACACCTGGTGTGAGTTTCAAACTGCCAAGTCTGGGATATATTATATATATAAATGGTACCATGGGCTCAAAGCAAAGTTTGTATTTATGAACATTCAAAATCTATTTAAATAACATAATTAAATAATGTTAAATTCTTTTATGTGATTTCCTTATATTAGTTGCTGCTAATATAGACTTGAGAAGAAATCTTGATCTCATGAAGTTTTATATATATATATATGTTTTAAATAAAAGTGATGTATTTGAGAATAAGAAAGCAAATAATGGCAGATGCATGTATACACACACACACACAATAAAATTTCAGATTTTTATCATCAATAAAATAATTTTTAGAACAATTTAATAATTTTCTAAATGTATTTAAATCCTTTGTGCAGATATTTATAATCTTATGAGATAAAATATAGAAATATGAAAATTAAATCATAAGTTCTGAACTGTTGTATTTGAGAATAAGAAAGCAAATAATGGCAGATGCATGTACTTTATTTTTTGGAGAAGTTTTTGCTATAGGACATGTGCGCTTTCCAGAAAGAGAGAGAGAGACAGAGAGACAGAAAGCAAGAAATTACCTGCCCCAGGGGAGATGGCCATGCCACAATCCCTTCTCTCTATTCTCCTCTCAGGATCTTGGGCATGCACACACACACACACTCACCCAGCGTAAGTTTAAGCCACCAGGTACAGGGCTCGAACTACGGTCGACTACATGGGAGCCCAGTGTCATAGCTGTTATGCCAACTGCTAGTCCTGGCAGATGCATATACTAAAAGAAAGTACATACTGAGTCTCTTTTCTCTCAAAGACTTGGGGGAAAAGTACTTTGGATTTTTTATTCTTTTAGATTTTAGAATCTTTGATTAGTATAGATTTACATGTATTCATTTATGCCTAATACACACCTTACATGTTAGCCTAAAAATAAATGTATGCAATGTTTTTGTATTGAAGCCTTTTTGAGAAACCCATTGCATAAGGTCAGGTGTGGAATTTTCCACTTGTGGCATTATTGGTATTCAATAAGTTTCAGATTTTGAACTTTTGGATTAGAGGTGCTCAACCTATAATTTCAAATGTTCTCTTGCATATTATTCATTTAAAATCATAGCACAGGTGCAGTTACAGTGGGGCAGGTAGTAAACTGTCTTTGTAGGATGCTGGGGACAGATAGGAAACCCTGGGTACAGATCCCAAGTTACCTTGAGAACATGTATCTCAGGTACTACTGTTATTCTGGCTAGCTGGAGGGCCAGAGGGAGCATTGCAACATGGGTCAGTTGGAGGTCTAAATAAATAAATAAATACAAAAACAAAAACTTACAACTCATCTTTTACGTTTGATACATAAATGCAATTTTTAAAAATAAATTTCACATTGGGGCCAGCAAGTGGCATGGTGGTTAAGGTGCTGGACTCCCACATTGCCAGCAGCAGTGCAGGTCTCAGACCTAGTGGCTTACTTTCTCACTTTCCCTCTCTCTCTCTCTTTGTCTCTCTCTCATCAAATTGGAAAATGATAATAATAATAATAATAAATGAAAGTAATTAAAACAATTCTTAGGAAAATAAAATAAATTTAACATTATAAAATAGGTACAAAACTACACTGATTTAATGCAGTTCTCAACAATTTGCACTTCTCTCCTTGTTTCACCAGGGTTATGATAGAAATCATAATGATCTAGTGTGAAATTCTAAGAGAAAAAAAAAGAACTTAGAAGTTTTAAAAATTTGTTAATCTATACAGGAATTGTTGAAACTTTATAAAATGAATATTTTTTTCCTATTCAATTGTTTCTTTTTTTCTTCTTACTGTCTTACTTTTAATATATTGGAGTCCTACTATTATCACCTGTATCACTTTGTTTTCAATCTTGATTTGAATTTTTTGCATCCTTGCTCTCTTCTATCATATGTAATTGCTGCAACTAAAATTCAACATCTTTAATTTTCAAGAGTGCTGGTTCTCATTTCCACTTTGCTTGAATTTTTATAATATGGAGATAATTTTATAACTGCTTTTTGCTTTTATCTGTGATTCCTACAGTGTGTCTTATTAGAACTACCTGAGAATGCCCATTACTTGATTTTTTTTTTAATGGCCTCAATAGGAGTTTGCTGCTTAAATTTTTCTTCAGAGTCTGAAGTGATTCCAATCCATGCACTTAAGTGTGATGCTATTTAAAAAGAACTCAGGGTGGGATCAGTCAGTAGCCTGCTGGTTAATATAGCTGGATCCCACATGGCTGAACCTGCAGTTCAAGTCCAGACACTGTGGTTAGAAAATCATGCCTGTTATCCATGCCTAAAATCTCAAAAGAAGACATGAAGAAGGAATTGTGGTGTGACCTTCCTCTATGCAGGGGTGTGCTTTCTCACTTTCTCTCTCTCTCTATCTGGTGAACTTGTGTACCCTCTAGCAAAGAAAACAAAGAATACTCAGTGTACTGGTATGCTATTCTATAACCTATTTGCCTTGTTTGCATGCATTTTCATAACAGAAATTAAAAAACACTTGTAGAGTAAAAATTGAAGGTAAGGCCCAGCAGGAGGCGTGGTGGTTAAGGTGTTGTACTCCCACATGGTCAACCAGATTCAAGTCCTTGACCTAGTAGCTTTCTTTCTCTCTCTCTCTCTCTCTCTCTCTCTCTCTCTCTCTCTCTCTGTGTGTGTGTGTGTGTCTGGTGACTGCACAGAGTGCAATGCCTTGTATCAAATTAAAGTAATAATAATAATAATAAAATTTTTAAGATGTAAGGTATACATCATAATATACTATTCTTGGTTGAAAAGAATGAATCTGGTAATATTCTTTTCTTTAAATTTTTTAATTTGCTAGAGATTACGTGCACTTGATGGAGAGAGACAGTGGAGTTGGGGAGTAAGAATGCACCTGCCATGGGAGATGGAATCACTGCAATCCCTTCTCCATCTCTCCTTTGGGATTCTGGGCATACACACACATACACCTGGAATGTTTTCAAGCAGATGTGTCACAGATTCAAATCAGAGTCAGCGATGTGGATTCCAGCCACTGTAACCACCACACCACTGACTGTTGCAGGTAATATCTTTGATTTAATTATCACACACTGCATGCATGCTTTGTAAGGTCATATATTCCCCACAAAGATGCATAACAACTAAGTGCAAATAAGAAATTACAGATAAAGGTGTACTCAGTGTAAATCATGATCTGGCAACCAGAGACATATCTATTGAGGATGATGTAGGTCCTCTTATTTCTGAGACCATTTCATGTTATTTGAATAGAGAGAGTCATTATTTTTCAAAAGCATATGGTGATGAAAATGCAGAACAATAATGAAACTAGTGTCAATGAATTCACGGTCTTACTTCAGACCATTGCAATACAGGTAAATGGGACAGTTCTTACCTTAGTTCTGCTAGTATCCAGCTGGATCTCTTCATGCAAACTATCTGATCTGTGTGCTGTTTTTTACTGTCTGCAGAAAACTTAGTAATCTCCAGATTTCTGATTCTTTGACTCTGCTCACTTCAGGAACTAGCACTTAAACACAGTAGTTAAAAGTCAGTAACTGAAAGCCCTGAATAGGTTAAGAATCCTCTCTAGACACTATTTCTGTAACAGGCTTATCTGGTGGTAGTGAGTTGGGATTCTAGTATCAAAAACATACATTTTGTGAAACTGAGAAAGGAAACACCCAAAAGTTCCCCATCATCCCCATTTCAAAAATAGATACTCCCTATCAAATCTACTCAGCTTTGGATAGTGCAAATGTTATTTTCTATGAACATATGTTAGTTCTGAGTAAAATGTGTATGCTTTCAAGACTTCTTAAATGGCATATTTAAAAATATAATATATAATTAACAATACTCTTAGAAATTAAGGACATAAGAAAAATCATGTTACATTTGTCTTCATATGAATAAAACCTATACATATAAACAAAAATGTTTAATATATATTTATTCATATAGACCTTATTTTGAGAATATTAAAATCATTCATACAAGAAGAACTATAAATAGTAAAAATTTCATGTGTTCTTTAGATTACTTAGACATGCATTTATAGTTTCGATCAAATCATGTTTTTAAATTATGTTTCAAATATACCATTTAATATTCAACTTTAGTATGATGAATATTTGTGAAGCTGCTTTAAGTAATAATGTTAGATGGACATACAAATAAGTACCAATTGATGGGCTGGCAGATGGTGTGGTGGTTAAGGGGGCTGGATTCCCACATGGCTGACCATGGTTCGAGTCTTAGATCTGGCAGCTTGCTTTCTCTCTCTCTCTCTCTCTCTTCTCTCTCTCTGGTGAACTTTAAAAAATAAAAAATAAATTAAATAATAATGATGAATAAAATTAAATAATTCTTCAAAAAAATAAAAGTACCAATTGGATTAAAATGTGATAACTCTTGGGACCAACAGGTGGCATAGTGGTTATGGTGCCAGACTCCCACATGGCCAATAGCAATTTGAGTTCCCTACCTGGCAACTTGAAAATCACTCTGGATAAGTGAGTGTGAGTGGCCAAAATCCTGGGGAGAGAATAAATGAGAAGGGATTGCAGGGGGACCATTGCCATGTGGGGTGATTTCTAACTTTACCTTTATTTGTCTCTCCGTCTCTCTCCTCTCCATTGAACAGACATGCCCTATGGCAAAACCTTTAAATAAAGTGATAATTCTCATCTTTATACAATCACTTATGTCTGAGGGTACAAACAAGTACAAAGTGAATTCAAAAGTTATAATTCCCATACTTACACAACTCCTCATTTCTGAGTGTAGTCTTAATAATATAATTTTTGATTGATGATTAGTTTCATGGACTTTTTGAAATAGGAAAAGTCAAGTCTTTAGTTGAGACCAAGAATTATATTATCATCATCTAGTGACAATGCATAATGAGAAGAATATCTGAGCAATATCAAAAGACATTTTTATGAACTTTCATCAGGACCCTATTACAATTTATTTGAAGATACTGACAGGTAGCATATTACTGCAATTTACTTTTTTTTGCATATGAGATTGAAATCTAGTTTCCAAGATTTATTGAAGCAGAGGGGAAAATTTTAGTTAGATCCAAATCTACAGGAAGGTAGAATAAATAAAACTAGTGTTGTTCACTTATTGATGAAGTAGGAAGAATTACTTTTGAGCAGTAAAAAGTAGAGTTGTGATCAACCCTGTTAACAACATCTTCAGCATTCAATGATTTCAGTATTTATGAGGTTTTTACAACTACACCATAACAGCTTAATGAATAATGTGCATCAGCATTTTAAAATCTTATTTCTAAATAAGAAAACTCCCATTATAATATTTCTATAAGGTTATATTTTCATAAATTACATATATTTACAGAAATAAATATATGTTTAAATGCTTTCGACTTTAAATATAGGATTTCAATGAAAAACATCCTACATGTTTAAGTATCTAACAAAGCCAGCTTTAATGAAGTGTCATTTATAAGACAGAAGAGGCCAAGATACTTGAATTGATTTAACAAGCACAGCCCAAGTATCTCTGAAGAAGCTGTTTAACCGATCTGAATCTCATTTTCTTAACTAAAATAGGAAATATAATTTCCATGAAAATATATAATATGTAATTGTGAAATGCTGTTTTTAATATTGCAGTCAATAAAACCCTTTTTCCCCTCTTTCTCCCTATTTCTCTCTGTTGCACACACACACACACACACACACCCCAATACAATAAATAGAGAAGGTAATTAATTAAGATATATTTAAGAATATTACAACTCGCATTTACATGTCTACCTATAAGACTGACAACAACTTGGATTAAATGCCTTTAAGACTAATTTTTATTAGGTGAAAAAAGCAAAAATTCGAAGTAAAAATTAGTTGAAGGTCTGGTGAGTGAGCTACACGTTTCTTCTCCTTTCTCTACTGCATGTACTGATTCTTTTAAAATTATTTGTTTTGACCAGCAAAGAAGGTATATTTATACCCATAGGTGGTGATTATTAGAACAATTTAAACAACTTCTTCTAGGCTACCTTTTTCTTCACTTATTTTCTATCTCGATTTGGCCAACTACATTATTCTTTATTCTGTTTTTTTTTTTTTCCCATCAATTTACTTCTTTGTGCATGATTAAACACTTTTTCTACTTTCCACAAAAAAATGATGGTATAATAATGTGATTAGCAGTTACAGAGATATAGGTATGAGTAACTTGCTCAGATTCTACAAATGCTTTATTTTTTTTTTTCTTCCATAGTTAGAGAGAGAGAGAGAGAAGTACTCCCAACTGGGCCTTCCATGCCATGATAGGCCCTCAGCCTTGGTCAACTCCAGATTATTGGCATGTGTGGACCTGGCAAAAACAGGGACACCTTGGAACATGAACCAGGAAGCTTTCCAGGCTTACAGGGCACTGGATTACCACTGCACCACCACCATCTGGTCCCCATCCTGCCCATTTTTAATTGACCACTGCTTGTGCAACTTGCTATGATTAAGGAAGATTGTTTGGACTTGCTCTTATGTACTACAGTTGCTATAAGAAAAAAAAAAAACTGAGGCCACCAAAACTTGCCATTTCTTTTGATTTTTCACTGAGTTAAAGAAAGAAGATCATACACACACTCCTTGCTTTCTATGGAGAAAAGTAAGAAATTCACACAGCGCTAGTTACCACATTGAGCAGTGTCTAGACTGAAAAGTAACAGGAAATCAGTGTCTTATTTTAAGAGCTAAATGATGTATCTTATTGCTGAAAAACTGTACATTTATACATCTGTTTCTATGTGCATGTATTTATATATGTCTCTCTATATAACAAGACTTGGAGAAGGAGTTAGGAAAGTCTTTTGTCACATGAAGATAGGATTTGTTGAGTATTTCTATCACAAATCTAACAGCAGAGGAAGTCTTAAGACATCAATCATTTAAGAGGTAACTATTTTGTATATGCATAACATGGTTTTAGAAAGATACTGTGAAATATGATTTTCAGGGGAACCAGCAGTTAGCGTAATGGCTATGTCACTGGACTCCCACGTAGTCGACCGCGGTTCACGTCCCAGACCTGGTGGCTTAAAACTTACGCTGGGCGCGTGTGCGTGCGTGCCCAAGATCCCGAGGGGAGAATGGAGGAGAAGGGATTGCGGCATGACCATCCTCCCTGGGGGGTGATTTCTCGCTTTCTGTCTCTATGTCTCTGTCTGACGAGCGCACGCGCCCTAAAGTGAAAATCTCTCAAAAAAAAAAAAAAGATTTTCAGTTATTTTGTTTTAGAATTTGTTTATTTCTTCTCTGAGTGAGAAGGAAAGAGAAAGCACCCCCCACAGGGTCTCTGGGCTGTGACCAGCCCCCAACTTCGGCCAGCTCCAGATCATGGGCAAATGCATTCCTGGAATAAATACTCAGGGTGGCTTCTGGCCTTGAACCCTGAACCTTCCCAAATGAGATTACTTGTCAGAGCATCCTGTTTTATTGCTATTCCACCATCTCACCCCTCAGTTCCTATTTTGAATGGGCCTTTTTAACTAAAGCCTAATCTTGTCTTTTTTTTTTCTTTCCTGTTTAAAATAAATGATCCAGGAAGCTTCTCTTTGTAACCTCTATACTCACCTTCTATAACCTTTTCTAATGAGTCATTAGGAATAGAACTATAATTCATAGGTAATGAAGGTCACTTAGACTAAACAGACCATCCTCTTTAACGAGGTTCAATGTTCTTTATATGTATGAGTTGATTCTGGGATGTTTTCCAAAACTTATGTGTAAAAGGTTTCTTATTCAATTATCCATTATTAATAATAATAAGCTTTTCTATTATGCTTACTTTCTAAATGTAACTATTTTCTCTATGCTTAATTCAATTTTGTTTTTATTAAAAAATTATATCAAGAATATGTTATAAAATATACCCTATGATGTGCAAGTTCTGAACTCCAAATATATGTCTCATAGCATACAATCCTAGTATGAGTTTTATTAAACCTTTAGCTCCAATGTGACAGCAACAAGCCATTTATGATGGAGCTATGTCAGAAGATCTTCACTAATGCTGTTATAGATTAAGCTGTCTGACTTCTGCTGCACTAATATGGAGAGTGAATAATAAGTTGATAAAAGTCCAATTTAAATTCAACCACTAATAGAGATAGAGTAAAATTTTAGTATTAAAAAAATCCTCAAATACTATATGTGAAAAGTCTATTTTTATGTAACTCATTTGTACAAAAAAGAATAGAATCTTCAGAATGTAAGCTGTAAGTTTAACAACTTTCATGATAATGATTTAATTCCTTCATGTGGAATAATATAGTCTTTAAAAATAGACTGAAAATTATACTTTAAAAAATAAAAATAATAAATATTCACACATTTATTCCCAATTAAAATATCATAGGAAAAATTCATTCTTATTAAATATTTTTTTAATATTTATAACACATATATTAATATTTTTAATATGTCAGTTGAACCATCAGGTAGTGTGGTGACTAAAGCGCTAGACGCCCACAGTTGACAGCAGTTCAAGTCCTAGACCCGGTGACTTGAAACATGCCAGGCATGAATGCATGCCTGGATTTTTGGAATCCCAGGAGGAGAATGGAGGCGAAGGGATCACAGCTTGGCCATTGCCCTCAGGGCTTGGCTAACTCCCTGGTGGGTGATTTCTCACTTTCCCAGTCTCTACCTTTTCTCTGGCAAGAACACACACTCTATAGCAAAAACCTAAAGAAAAAAAAAAAAAAGAAAAAAAAAGAAAGAAATTGCCAGGTGATGTGTTGCATTTGCTGGAGAGAGAGAGAGAGATATGCAAAGTGAGAAAGCACCTCCCACCCTATGATGGCATGGTCATGCCGCAATCCATTCTACTCCTTTTCTCCCTCCCTTCAAGGTTTTAGGAACATACATGGAGGCGCGTGGCATATTTTTCAACCTGCCAGATTTGAGACTCAAACTGCATGGTCAGTTATGTGGAATCCCATTGCCTTAACCACGGTGCCACTGACTGGCCCAAGGATTCTTAAGGGAACAATAATAATTTAAAGAAAGTTAATAAACACTACTCTACTGGTCTTAATCTTCCAAACAGAGTATTTTGAAGTAGAAATACTTTGTATCTTATTTTGTTACCTTGTAGTGAGTCAAACCAAAGTCTCAAATGATTGAGGTTGGGCCAGTCAGTGCTGTGGTTCAATACACTTAGCAGTAATACAATAGATCTTCTACATGTACACCATTGCTGTCATATGGTCAATGCACCTGAAATTTAAGAATAATTTTCTATAATTAGAATCATTCTAAATTTCCTAAAGAAATGATGAATAGTTTTGTCAATCTTAGCCATTACATATTCACTGACAGAAATACTTCTATTGTCATTGTTACCACCTACCTTCAAGTTAAGATTATCTGGACTACTATATAAGCTCCTACCTAGTTTTCTAATGCTCTTATTTACCCTATTTAACTTTATTATAACTGAAATGTATGTCATGTTCGCGCTTTCTTTATTTATTTTTTGGAGAGGATTTGCATGCACTCGCCAGAAAAACAGAGAGACAGAGATATAGAAAGCAAGAAATCACCCCCCAGGGGGGATGGCCACGCCGCAATCCCTTCTCCTCCATTCTCCTCTCGGGATCTTGGGCATGCACGCACACGCGAGTCCAGGACTCCAACCGTGCTTGGCCACATGGGAGTTCAGCAACATAGCCATGACGCTAACTGCTGGCCCCATGCTCTTTATTTTTATCAAGGGTTGAAATTGAAGAAAATATGTATAGCACCATGGAAGCTCAACGATTAATGCCCTTAATTAAAACACAGGACTGAGAGCTATTTTCAAAATATATTTTTCACCTCTTGAATCAGAAATCTTTCATCATCATCTCATTGCTATTAAGATTAAAGCCTTGGGACCAGCAGTTAGCATAATGGCTATGTCGCTGGACTCCCACGTAGTCGACTGCGGTTCGAGTCCCGGACCTGGTGGCTTAAAACTCACGCTGGGCGTGTGTGTGTGCGTGCCCAAGATCCCGAGAGGAGAATGGAGGAGAAGGGATTGCGGCGTGACCATCCCCCCTGGGGGGGGATTTCTTGCTTTCTGTCTCTATGTCTCTCTCTGTCTGTCTGGCGAGCGCACATGCCCTATAACAAAAACCTCTTCAAAAAAAAAAAAAAACACAAAGATTAAAGCCTTAACATGACATTAAAATGACAAGATTTTAGAATCATTGTATCTGTGCCTATTCTTTAACCACACTCTGTAACAGCTGCTCTGGTCCCCATTCAGTTCCTTCAATCTATTAGGTTTCCTCCTACCAAGGATCTCCTATCTATCTTTTTTATGTTTTTTTCCTTCTCTTTTTTCTTTTTTTTTTACTGCAGAATTTCTACCAACAATATATCTAGTCATGTGATTTATCAATTCTAATGATATATCCTTAAAAAAGATTTCCCAGTTTCCCTCCCTAATCACCACGAACCAGATCAATCTCTCCACTATAATATGTTCTTATACATGCCAAATTCTTATGAACTTACCACCAATAAAATTTTATGTTGTTTTAGTTATTTTAATAATATTATTTATCCACCACTTTATTTTTAATTTTTTATTAATTTTTAAAAGTTCATTTATTTTTTCATGAGAGAGAAAGATAAGCAACTTACAGGGGCCTATGACACAATTTCCTACCCCTGACTCCAATCAGCCCATTCAGCCAGGTTCATGGGCACCTGCACCTGGAGTGTACGGGTCAACCAAGGAATTGCTCTGAGTGGTGTGCTACTGTTACACCACTCGGCCAGCCTAACCCACCAACTCTGTTTTAAACAATGTAACTGAATATATTTTACTCTTTTATCCTTTATTATATTGGGTCATGAGGAAAGTGATGACACATTTTTGCATTAAAAAAAATCATGACTATCTCAATTACCTAAAATATCCTCTATGTCTTAAGCAGTGAATTCCTGGCCTAATTTATACTCAGAGAGACACATGGGAAAAAAGACTACTGAAAATTCAAAAAAGATTGGAAATAGATGAGGATCCAAAGTAGTATTGGACGAGAAGAAAAAGAAATCTCGATTATGTCAGGAGAAGGACGTTAGCTGAGCTTGAGAAAAAGTAGAACAGGACAGCCTGATGATTGAAAATGTTACCACTCATGAGCTTAAGGCATGTAAAGAGATTTGATTCATAGGCAAAGGACTAGGAGACAAGAAATAGACTTGTTTGAGACGTGAGTAAACTTGATTTTTGACCTGTTGACATCAAGATGTTTGTGGCAAATACTCAGGAATATATAACAAAAACCCTGTGAAATAACTGTGACAGATAGATGCTATGGCTCATAAGTTTTATAGCGCGTCTGTCACACCTGCACAAGTGTATCCAGCTCTTTTAAATGATGTGACCCAAAGCAGTGACTGTTAGAATTAGTATGTATGAAGAATAATTGCTGTGACATTATTCCCGGTGAAAATGTCATAGTTCTACGTGGTACACGTCTGATAAGCACAGTCATTGGTAGCCAAATTAAGAACGTTTGAACATGACAACATTACAATATAGTACATCTCAGAGGCATCTCTCTTCCTCGAGAAACTCTACAATAAGAAATATAATAACCTCTCCTCTCCCCCTAGAGGAAGTTTTTTTCTTACTTCATAAGACATTTATATGTCTCTCTCACTTCTCATAGGCAAAAGTGGGCAGATCTACAGTAGTTTTATATTGGTGGAGTCTCCTAAATTTGAGTTCCTCTCCAATGTCTATGCAGGTACCACGATTAAGCATGATTCCATAGCCCATTTATTTAAATGACAAAAATGTTACTACTCCTCTCGACAGCACAACTAATGCTGAACCTCCTGTCCTATTCACAGTTAAATCTTCAGAGAAGTGAACGCATCTCCACTAGCCACTGTGAGTTGGTCAGTTTGCCCTGAGTAATTACACTGATTTACGCTTTTAACTCAAATACCCATTCCTGATTTCTCATCTGACCGTTCCTGGAACAGAGCACCCCATGACTCAGCATTTGGTCAGATTTTTTTCATCAGAGGCCTTTCTCAATTTCAAAATGGCTGCCATTCTGCTAAGCCTCAAACTGACCTGCTTCACTGCAGTTATAAGCTATTAATGAAGCAAGAGTAGCTTGCTGGAGCCTTTCAAATGGTCTTCGGCACCAAGCAATAGAGCCCCTGCTGCTTGCACTTTATTGACGAGTCAGAAGCTCATTTATATCTTAGGGTCTATTTTCCTGTCTCTTAGAGATTGCTGCATTACATGAAGTTGATCTTAGAGCCAAAAGAACACCTGACTTCACATTTCCTGTCTCTTAGAGATTGCTGCATTACATGGAGTTGATCTTAGAGCCAAAAGACCACCTGACTTCACATGTTTTCACTAGACTAAACCATCCTGTAATCTGTGCTTACTCACCAAGTGTATTGGTTTGCTAGGATTGTGATACCAATGTACCACAGACTGCTTGGCTTGAAGAAGAACCAGTTGCTCTGCATTAGTTTGCTAGGGCAGATCATTGGAACAGTACTTTGGAAGTACACAACCACTACATGATGCAGGCAGTAACTGTAGTGTTATGAGCTGAATTATGTTTCCCCAAAATTTATAGTTGAAATCCTAGCCTCTAGTAATCTAAAACATGACTGAATTTGAAGATAGAGTTTTTAGTACACTAATTAAGTTAAAATCAGGTCAGTAGGGTAGACACAAATTCAACAGTATTGATGTCCTTATAAAAAGAGAAAATTGGTGGAACCAGCAGATGGCATAATGAGTACATCGCTGACTGCAGTCTGAGTCCCAGACCCATTCACTTAAAACTCACGCCGGGTGCACGTGCATATGTGCCCAAAATCCCTAGAGGAGAATGAAGAAGAAATTGCAGAGTAATAAATCCCTCCTGTGGGGTGATTTCTTGCTTTCTGACTCTGTCTTTCTGTTTCTCTGGCAAGTGCATAAGCCCTATAGCAAAAATATTTCTTTAAAAAAGAGAGAGAGAGAGAGAGAGAGAAAATTGGGGCACCAATAGATACAAAGGAAAGACCATATGCAGACACAAGGAGGACAACAGCTTGAGATGATAAAAACCTATAATTAATTAAATTAAATTAAATTTAAAAATAAAAAAAAAACTAACCTGCTGATACCTTGATCTTAAACTTCTAGCCTCCAGGACTATGGGATAGTGAGCATTTCTTATTCAAGTCCAGCAGTCTGTGGTACTTTGAAGGGCAACCCTAGCAAACTAAAACAGATGGTGAGTAAAAACCAAGTAGAGGATGGTCTAGTCTAGTGAAAACATGTGTGGTCAGGTGTGCTGTTGGATACAACCGAATACAACGCAGCAATCTCTGAGACAGGAGAATAGACCTGAAGATACAGTTCTGAGCTTCTGACCCAATCAATATGATGCAAGCATCAGGGGCCTTCCTTTTATGATGCTGAAAGCCATACGAAAGGCTCCAGGTTCAGCATCTGGGTCCACCTGAACATGGTAGGTGCTAGCTGTTGGGTGGGGAAGATTGTGGTGTGAAAACCCTGTTGAGGCTCCCTCTTTCTCACTCTTAAAGAAGATAAGTCAAAAAATAAATTAAACTGACAAATAGAGCTTGATGACAGACAAATAATAATGCTGAACTGCTGACATTAAAAGAAATTAGAAATGAAAGGAGGGAGAAGAGTCTCAATCTAAAAATATGGGAATAATTGGTGACGTAATGGGTCAATGCTTAATTCTAGGAATTCCGTGAGAGTCCTGAATAATGGGAATACTATATCATTAACAGAATGCTTACAATGAGAGGTGTTTAGATGAGACTCATTTAACTCGTACAACACCCCACTAAGTACATGAAGAACTTTAAATTTGGCAAATAGCTCAAGGGCCATCACATAGTTAGTGTTCCCTGAGTAGATTTTGGATCCTATTCACCTGAGACTTTGGATATTTCCATATCACTATTTAAAAGCTCCTGTCACAGCCCCTGTGGCCTCTGATGTGCCCAACATAAGAAAAAAGCTAGCTGTGCAGTCTACAATCAGAAGTTCCTCTCATTTCTAAACATGTCCATGTTTTTCTCTTTTCCACATCACAATCCCACGGCCTGCCTGAACTTCAGAACTGGCAATTTCCCACTACGAACAAAATAGCTAGTGATCCTCCTCTCATGATGGACAGCCATACTCTCTCTGCAATTTGAATGTCTCATGTTCTTGCTGTTTCACATCTCTTTGCTGTCTTTAAAAATATTTTTACAAGCCAGCCAGTGGCATAGTGGTTAAGACAGCTGGAACACCATATGGCTGACAGTGTGGTTCGAGTCCTGGATTGAAAACATGCAAGGTGTGTGTGTGTGTGTGTGTGTGTGCCTGCCCAATATCCCAAGAGGAGAAATGGAGAAGTGCTTATGGTGCAGCCATTCCCTGTGGAGTGCTTTATCACTTTCTCTCTCTACCTTTCTTTTTCTCTGCCTGGCATGTGCACACATCTTACATTTAGCAAAATTAAAAAAAAAAAAATTGCTATTTAACTGGTTACTTATGCCTATTGCAGAGCAAGGGTTGCCCTTCCACAATCTATTGCACCCAACCTGGGAGCAAAGTGTCCTTTTCATATATTTTATAGAGAAACTAGAAGTAGTTTTGAAAATACTCAACAATATATCCTGCTTAAATCTCTGATCTCTGTTTTTCCTTTCAATTCCTCTGGTATGCCTTGCTACAGATTTCACTTTATGACATTCCACAACTACATGAAGATCTTTAAACCCAAGGATGGTTACTACCCATGTTGAGTATGCTTTTAGATCAGGACAAAACAGTTTCTTTTTCATAGTCAATGTTCAATGACAGGTTGAGTTGTCTGCCAGTGAGATACTGAGATCCCAAGAGACCTTTCAGCGATCTTGTTCTACATGTTTAGGCTTTCAGTTTCATCAGCTTTTTAGAATGAACCGCGGACCCTGGAGTCTTGTGAAAGCACTTATGCCACTACATGTAATCAAAGTGTAAACACTCTCATCGAGTAAGAAGCCTTGTTCTCAAAGCTCATGTGAAGATCTCAGAAACATGTCAACGTTCACTACTGTGCGAAATAAATTTAGACTCTGCCAGGTAAAATAGCTTCCTCTTATCATCAGGGTGTTCTCTGTACTAGGAAACCCTGTAGGACAGCTTTTCCTCATGTCTTCTTTGTAGCTACCCAGAGACTTGTTCTTCTTTCTTTTATACCCATTAAGATTTTCAAAGTTTCAAAATTACTTCTTCCTTTTAGCTGCAAAAACAAAAACAAAAACAAAAACAAAAACAAACAAACAAAAAAAACTATTTTGGGCCAGCAGGTGGCATTGTGGTTAATCTTTGGACTCCCAGCTGGCCAACTCTGGTTTGAGTCCTAGGCCTGGTGGCTTGAAATTCACACGGGGTGCCTGTGGATGTGTGCCCAAAATCCTGGGAGGAGAATGGAGGAAAAGGGATTGCAGTGTGGTCACTTCCCCCGGGGTGGTGGTGGTGATTTCTCACTTTCTGTCTCTCTCCCTGTCTCTCTTGTTAGCACACATGCTCTAATAGCAGAAAATGTCTCAAAAAAAAAAAAAAAAAGAGACAACACATATTTGTCTTTTTTATTAGCTCCTCTTCTGAAAGAAACTGGGGCTGAGAAAGGTACTACTTCCCTTTAGAGGTTATTCCATTATATCTACATTGGTCTCAACTGTGGAATTGCTCTCAGCAGGTATTGTGTTTCAGGTGCCTCTATTTCTCAACAGCAAATACACTTACAGAAATAGGTGAATTTTGGAACCAACAGATGGCATGGTGATTAAGGTATTGGACCTACATGGCTCTATATATATATATATATATATATATATATATATATATATAGTCAAATGATAATAAATGGATGAATAAATAAAATTAAATAAATAATTCTTAAAAGAAATACATGAATTTCAGGAAACTATTCTAATTCTTTCATTGTTTTTATTTTTTCCATAGGGCATGTGCCCTTGCTGGAGAGAGAAAGTGAGAGGGAAAGTGAGAAACCCCCTCCCAAGGACGTTAGTCACACTGCAGTCCTTTCTTCTCCATTCTCCTTCTGGGGTTTCAGGCACACACGTACACATTCCTGGTGTGATTTTCAAGCTGCCACTTGTGGAATGTGAACCACTGTCAGCTATGTGGAAGTCCAGTGCTTTAAACTACTACACCTTCTGCTGGCCCTCTGATTCTTTTCTTTTGTTTTCTTTCTTTTCTTTTTTCTTTTTTGTTTACTTTGAGATAACTAAGGTTGTTTATCTCATTTAACAACTATTTATTTATCGGGAACCAGCAGTTAGCGTAATGGCTATGTCGCTGAGCTCCCACGTAGTCGACCACGGTTCGTGTCCCAGACCCGGTGGCTTAAAACTCACGCCAGGCGCATGTGCATGCATGCCCAAGATCCCAAGAGGAGAATGGAAGAGAAGGGATTATGCCATTACCATGTCTCTCTCTGGCGAGCACACGCGCCCTATAGCGAAAAACCTCTCTCTCAAAAAAAAAAAAAAATAACTATTTATTTATTTACATTTAATCATTATATTTACAATATAGAAAATGAATGTTCCCAGCTTAAATACACCACTGTATGTTAGTCTAGTCAAAGATATTACCATATACATTGTCATCAACAGATCATTTTCCATTTTGGTGTCCATTGAATGTTTTGCTTCTTAATTATTGAATTTTTATTCTCTTTGTGTTGAGTAATTCATTCTACTTAAATGATGGCATATTGTTTTTTGCTTTATATTGTACCCTTAAGAGATATTGATGTCTCTCTTACTTTACTTATTTTTATCATTTATCTATTCCTTTCAAATAGACCAACATTAGTTTGATAATAATCCCTTTGCTGTAAATTGGGTATGTCTTTTCACGTTAAGTATACTAGTGGATTCCTATCTTTCCTTTTTTCCTTTAATATTCCCTTTGGTTTTAGACAAATGTAATACCTTATCTTATGTCTTCATCCAAGTTCTTCCATATGGATTCTCTTGACTAGTAAGAAGTCAGTGAGCTAGCCCATTTAAAAATTAATTTGCTTTTTCAAAATAATTCTATCTATGACTACTTGCTGATTCAGGAATTTAACTAAAACTTTATTAATATAAACCTTAACTCAATTCTGCAATCAACCAGGCATTGTTCCTCTTTGCCCTCTTTTGGTATGTTATCCTGTCTGTGTACTTTGCCATAGAACCCTAATGCTCTGATACACACAGTCCTCTTTGCTTATGAAAATGGTCATATATATATCTTTATTTACAAAAAAAAAGTCCTCTACTGAACCTGCTGAAGATATTCTAAACTGAACATTGTCAACTTCCCATTCTTAAATAAATCAGAAATTTATTTAACACCCATTATGAATAATAATAAAAATAATAAAACTGTTATGTTAATATTTATTTAACCAAATATTATATGTAATATCTCATTGCATGCAAAGTACAACCCTAGCAAGTAAGCATAATTACTACTGTCGTTTTACAGAGCAAAAAACAGAAGCCCAGAGACACTAAATAATATACCTAAGTTCCAAAGCTGGTCCCTAGAAAACTAAATATGTACGTGGGCATTTGGACTCCAAAACCTTTGCTTTTATTCTGAACTAAAAGTGATTTCTATTATACTCCATTTGATATTCTTGGTCAGCCAATGAAAAAAAAGACAGATGGGTCTGAGGTAATGCTCTTACTTAAGCTTAATGAAGTTAAGATTCCATTTGCAGTCATAGTCTCCCTAATGGTGAAATCAATACATCCCTGGCTTGCGGTGGGCAGCTATTGACATAGGGAATCTATTTTATCCGTTCTGTTAAATAGAAAACACATAAGTAGTACCTCTTAACCTAGTACATTATTACAACCCTACACAGGAAAAAGACACATTTTTCCAAGGACAGAAGCAATAAATAAATAAATAAATAGTTTGATGTATCATAGCCCCCATATCAAAAATCTTTCTGTGGGGGGAACCAGCAGTTAGTGTAATGGCTATGTTGCTGGACTCCCACGTAGTCGACTGCGGTCCGCGTCCCGGACCCGGTGGCTTAAAACTCGTACTGGGCGCGTGTGCGTGCGTGCCCAAGATCCCGAGAAGAGAATGGAGGAGAAGGGATTGCAGTGTGACCAACCCCCTGGGGGGTGATTTCTCGCTTTCTGTCTCTATGTCTCTCTCTGTCTGTCTGGCAAGCGCACGCGCCCTATAGTGAAAATCTCTCCAAATAAAAAATAAAAAAATAAAAATAAAAATCTTTCTGTGGGGAACAAAAGTCTTATTATCCTGTATTAACGGCCCTGATTAATAGCTATGGAAAAATAAGTATCTTTGTGTGTGGTGTATTCATATGCATGTATAACAATAAATCCATAGAAAAGTTACAGATTATACAAAATTAAGAATATTAGTCTTAAAATATTTTATTTTATAATATGATAAATTCGGTTTATCAAAACTGACTCTATATGTGTTGGAATGATCATTTTAATAACTCATTACTATAACTCATTACTTTAACGTACGATGTGAAGCACTTCAATTTCAGCCCTTCTGAAATTGTCTCTGGAGGAGAACATTATTAGTTTGGTGTTTGAGGATGAAAAGCTGAACAATGAGTGTTAAAGAAAAAGTTCCCATCTTAAAAAGATGGGGAGTAAAAACTGTCCAGATCCCCAAATCATAGTTTGGGAAGGGGGAATGTAATAATAAAAAAATGCTGTGTTTAATTCCACTAAATATTATATAACAATGTAATGAGGAAAACTGTGTGTTTCCGAAGGTGACATTAGGGTGACAGCATAAAACACATAAAGTGGATTTCAAAATATATTACTGAAAAACTCGTATTTCTTAAGAAAGAATGCAGGAAGCCAGACATTTCTGAGTAACATATGGATCATAATGAAAGCAGTCAAAATTCTTTCTGACCTTTTTTATTCACAGACAGAGAATTGATTGTTGGCCAAGTGCCAGCAGGTAGATAGGACCAAGACTTTCCTCAAATGAAAATAAATAAATAAAAAGTCTTTACTCTGCAGGATATGTCTGTTTGTACATTTGGTTTTGAGAACTAAAAAAATGTCCACTATATTACGCTGTTTGAGAACTGAAATTATGTCACTATTCTACACGAAGAGTGCCAATTCAATTGCTTGTATTTTTCACATAACATTTTAGAAAGTATTTTTATCTCTTACTGGGAGTGTGTGTTGCACATAGCAGAGATTTTCTTCAACACAAATCAACAAAACCAGTTACCCAAGTCGATCTACAGATTCTATACAATCCATTTAAGCTAATGTGTGTCTTACTTGTAGAAATTAACAAACTAATCCTAAAACTCATATGGATATAAAAAGTATCAAAATATCAAATCACTTTAATAAAAAGAAAAATAAATTTGGAGACTCACACTTGTCCAATTCAAAACTTTCCACAAAGCTAGAATAATTAAAACAGTGTGGTACTAGTTAAAAGACAGTTATATATCATCAATAAAATAGCATTGAGAATATAGAAATAAATGGTTACATTTATGGGCAATTGACATTTTAAAAATTATTTTACACCCATTCACTGAAGATCGTCACAGCATACAAAATGTGATTTCCCATCCAGAATACACTGTATAGTGGCTTAATCATACATGTTATTCTTGACAAATAATTTTCCACTTCTTGTTTCATATATATATATATATATATGTTTTTCCCCTATTTCTCACTCTTTGCCATTTACCTCCCTCCTCCCACACTGCCTCTGGTATCTGCAGTTTCTTTCTGTTCCTTTTTAAATTTTTCTCCCATTTCATTGACTCATAAAATATCTTAATCTAAATACTTTCAATAGTGAGGTCAGCTGATATTTGTATATCTGTGAACACATATTGACTTTAGCCATGAAATTCTGTAGGTAGAATGAATATACTAAAAAGTAGCACCTAGCTGAGGCTATATAGCTTACTATGGTATTTAAATAGGTATTTTTTAATATATTTTTTAAATTTCAAGTAAGGCAATTTTACCTTTAATAATACAAAATCCAAATAAAAATGTTAAGAGAACTTTGCTTAATACTTAAAGCCAGGAAATGTCAGGTTTGTGTTTGAATAGTAGATTCATGTGCCTGAGGACAACTCAAGAGAAGACAAACTTAACTCTGGAAAGCAAAGCATAGAAGAAGAGCAGTGATGTTTTAGTAAGAAGTCATAAAATTCTGTTTCACCAGTTCAGACTCATGTACTTTATCTTCTGTTGTGGTCCAGTCTTTCTGTTTGAATTCTGGAAGATGACGATCACCTCTGGACTAGTCCCTACTGGTAAACTGGCCATTTTCTTAGTTGTTTTTGAACTCTTCCTTCTGTGTGTCTGGCTTTAATTTTCCTGAGTTAGCCCTCCCTTTAGAACTTTTTGGAGAACAGGTCTGTTGTTGGTCAATTTTTTCAGGTTTTGCTTTTCTGAGAATGTTCTTGTCTTCTCTTCCCACATGAAGGATTATCTTGCTGTATAAACTTTTTTTTTTTTTGAGAGGGTTTTGCTGTAGAGCACATGCACTTACCAGACGGAGAGAAACAGAGAGATAGAAAGTGAGAAATCACCCCCCAGAGGGATGGCCATGTCACAATCCCTTCTCCTCCATTCTCCTCTCAGGATCTTGGGCATGAACGCACACGTGCCTGGCGTGAATTTAAGCCACTGGGTGCAGGACTCAAACCACGGTCGACTACATGGGAGTCCAGTGACACAGCCATTGTGCCAACTGCTTGTCCTCCGGTAAACTTTTGATAGAGGACACATTTAATTCAATTTGGAGATAATATTATTATTAACAAAAGATTCTTAAGTGTTCAGGAAGCTGTGTGCAAAAAAATAAGATGAACGTCTCCCACAAATCATATCCAAAACCTAGCTCAAAGTGGATCATAGACCTAAATGAAAGGAGTAAAACCGCCAAACTCTTCGAAGATTATATGAGTACATCTTTGTGATCAATGGTTAGAAAAGTCCTTAACTCTGACATTAACATTACAAAGTGACCCAAGAAACAATAGATTAATTATACTTATGAAAATTGAAGGAAAAAAAAAAAGAAGGTAAAGCAAAAAAAAAAAAAACACTGTTTTTTTTTTTTATTGCAAAAGTACATGTATGTGCTCACTAGAGAGAGACAGATAGATAATGGAGAGACAGAAAGAGAGAAAGCACCCTTTAATTGGGCTTGATTATGCCATGATTCCTTCACCTCCATTTCTCTATCTTGTCTGGATTTGGAGCAACCATGAGCACATACCCGACATATTTTCCAAGCTGCCAGTTCTAGGATTTCAGCTAGAGGTCAGCCAGATGGGACCAGGCTCCTTATGGACTAAGCTACAAGGCCAACCCCACAAAATAAATGTTAGCAATATAAAGCACATTATCACAAAAAAATGAGATGATAATACAAAGAATGAGAGAACATATTTGTAAATTATATCTCAAACAGAACTTCATCTAAAATATTCATACAATTCAATAAAGAATAAACAAGTCCATTTTAAAATGGACAGATGATTTGAATAGACATGTCTCTAAAAATGTCATAAAAACAAGTAAGCAGTAAAATTTAAATCAAACTTCAGTGTGATACCATCATACCTGCTAGGATACTATATTAAAAAATGCAGGTAGTAAGTGTTGATAATGATGTAAGAAACTGGAGCCTTCATATATTGTTATTAAGAATGAAAAAAGGTGCAGCCTCTTTTGAAAAGAGCTTGGCAAACTTTAAAAAGTTGATCAAAAACTTATCCTATAACCCAGAAATTTCACTCCAAGGTATACAGCAAGAGAAAAGTAAATACATACATACATATTTATAAAATATTATTATGAAGTATATATTATCAAGCATTTTTAAGGAAAATTATTATATTATAAAGTGTATTTATAATAATAAAACATGGAAGCTGTAAATTTTCATCATCTGATGAATGTATAAATAAAATATAGTATATTCACAAAATTAAATATGATCCAGCTCTAGAAAGAGACAAAGTACCGATGTGTGCTACACTACAGTGGACCTTAGAAATACAATACTAAGTGAAAAAGTCGGTCATAAAGGCCAGTAATTGTATAGTTCTGTTTGTGATATGGTCCAAAATTGAAAAATCTGTACAGAAAAAAATAATGAATGAATGGCTGCTCAGGGTTTGGTGGGTAAGAGAGAACTAGAAATGCTTCTTAACGGGTACACAGAATCTTTTCAGTATAATGGGGATACTCTGAATTTGATTCCATTGATAGCTCCACAACTCTTTGAACAGATTTAAAAACATTAAATTGGGGACCAGCATTTAGCATAATGGCCATGTCACTGGACTCCCATGTAGTCGACCATGGCTTGAGTCCCAGACCTGGTGGCTTCAAGTCACACCAGGCGGGTGTATGTGCATGCCCAAGATCCCAAGAGGAGAATGGAGGAGAAGGGATTGCGGCGTGGCCATCCCCCTGGGGAATGATTTCTCGCTTTCTGTCTCTCTGTCTCTCTCTGTCTTCCTGGCGAGTGCATGCACCCTATAGTAAAACCTCCCCTAAAAATAAAAATAAAAAATAAAAACATTTGTACATTTTAAATAGTGAATTGCACAATAAGTGGATTATATCTCAATAAAGCTGTGTAAAATAATAAAAGACCCAATTAGAAAGGTGATTAGATATTCTTTTGTCACAAAATATTACCATCAGCATTAGGTAAATCCCTACTTTTTAGTTTTCTCAAAAATGTTTTTCTATACTACAGTTTCAGGTTTCTAAGGGTAATAATTAAGCAGTGCTCTATAGTACTCACTATTACATAATAATTGTGATATGACATATTATTTGTATTCTGTTTAAGTCTCCATTGTATGTAATTTTATTATATTAATATTTCGTTTGACTTCATTCTTACAATTGATTGTACATTAAGATGATATGTATGATGTAAATCTAAGTACGATAGCACATTTTACGTTTCATAAGAAAACACTTATTCCAAATAGCATTAAAGGCAGAAAAGCTTCTCTAAAGAGTGTGAGCTGTTGATTGGTGGGATGTCCATAGGGAACCAAAAAGAAATAAAGGAAAAGAAAGAATGCTTGAGATTCCATGTTCATAGATCTAAAGAAAAAAAGAGATTAGTCTAACTGTACATATTAAAATCCTGATATTTACCACTTTATTTTTATGATCTTTTTTTTCTTTTATATTATATACTTCACTAAATAATATAGATTTGCATAAGTTTTGCACAAGGGAAACTTTTGCAACTGTCTTTTTTTTTCAGCTTTTTGTCATAGGGTGTGTGTGCTTGCTGGAGAGGGAGAGAGAGAGAAAAGAGAGAAAGAGAGAGAGAAAGATAGTGAATGGAAAAGTGAGGAAATCCCTTTTCCTCCATTGTCCTTTTGGGATTCTGCCAGGCACATACATGTGCCCAGAATGATTTCCAAGCCTCAGGGTGTACTACTAAAACCACAGTCAGCCATGTAAATGACATGCCATCTGTAGGTCCACATTTTCTTTATCTTTTCTTTTTATGTTTTAAGTTTGTAATTTATTTCTTTCATGAGTGTGAGTGAGAGAGAGAAACAGAAACAGAGAGACAGCATTACTGAGAATCTTGATGCTGCAATCCATCCCGTTTTATCCAGTCTTGAATCGCAGGCACATGCATGCAAAGCACATTCAGGGAAGTCTCTGGATGCAAACCTAGAACCTTCCTACGTGGGTCAGTCTTACAGTGTGTAACAAAAGGCAAGGTATGCAGGACATAAGAATTGGAAAATTATTTGCTGAGAACATGTATGTTGATGTGCTTGATTGAGCCAATGCACAGTGTATTTTGGATGGAAAATTCATTTGTGTGTTGTGATGGTGTATAGTGAATTAATGTAGAAAATGAATAAATTTAAAATAAAAAAAAGAAAAAAATAAAATAAAACAGAACAACAAAACAAAACAAAAAAAACAGTGAACCACCATCCAGATCCAACTTTCTGGACTCCCTTTGTCCCCTTTCTAATCAAATAAATTACCAATTCTTCCAATATTTTCTTCTTTCTATTTAAATAAATCTTCTCATTTTGTATTTGATGTTCCTTCACTTTCCATTACCATGATGGTATTTAAACTTTCACCATCAGAAACCACATTGTTTATTGCCTGCTGTGGAAGATAAATAGAACTATGTTGAGTACTATTACTTATCAAAGCAAGCAAGAACAACAAAGAATGTTAGACATTCAAAGGTTAATTCAAATGAAAGAAAGAAGAGCTAGCAACTATGGCCTCAGAGAGGGCAGGGACAGGTAGGTGTCTGAAGGATCTGGAGTTTAACTCTCTAGACCTTTAGCACAAAGTAATGCAACACCACACACTTCCAATGCTTCCATTAATCTGCTCACCAGAGAGCGCTTTCAATCTGCAATAGATGCAGATATGTAGTCAGAGACAGGTGGGCCTTATGATTTAACGGCATGGAATTGGATACATTGCAATTCTCCCAAGGAATTAACTTTGGAGTCCGTGGTGGATCCTCCAGGACACTGACAGGTTTTACAGAACCTAGAAGAGTTGTGTTACACACATGGTGAGAGTTTCTCACAGTTGAGTGGATACAGACTGAAAACAGCAAAGGACAAAGGAGTATGGGAAAAAGTCTAGGAGAAACCAGAAAACATATTTCAGTTTTCCTTTCCAGTGAAGTTGCATTCAAAATGCTTAATTCTCACAGGAACAATTTATGACAAAATGAACAAAGAGATGTTGACCAAGGAAGCTTTTCTGAGTCTTGGCATTATAGATTTTTTTAATGGCAAATCATTCACATAAGAATGGAGTTCTGGGGCAATTTACCACTGCTGCTCAATCTCCAGGTATTATAGAAGTAAAATTAACACAGGATAGCCCAGGACTGATGAACAAAAACTAGCATTGATCATAAATCACATGGTAATCATACACTACATTCTTATTCAAAAAGCTATTCTAAGGGTTTAGAAATTATGTCCAAGAAGCTGCGCTAAGGCCAGTCCTAGGTATCTTTGCAACAGATGGGACTGTAATGTGTAATTTTGAAATGACAACAACAAAACATAACACCATGCGCTCTACTTTTACTCTTAACTAAAAATATTCAAAATACATGATATCCATTTATATAATTTAAGGTGTATTAATCAGCATTCTTCAGAGAAATAGAACCAATAGTATGTGTATATATATATATATATATAGAGAGAGAGAGAGAGAGAGAGAGAGAGAGAAAGAGAGAGAGAGATAATATAGAAAGAATTTTTCCTTTTATTGTGGAGGATTAGCTTACATAATTATTGAAGTTAAGAAATTTTACAATCTTCCTTCTCCAGTCTGGAAGCCCGGAGACTGGGATGTAGCTCCAGTCTAAGTCCCATTTTCTGAGAACCACTGGGACCTATGGTCCCTGTTCAAAAGAGAGAAAATTCACCTTTCTTCCTTTTTATTCTATTCAGGCTTTCAATAAATTGATCTATATCCACACACACAGTGGGTAATCTTTTTTTTTTTTTTTGGAGAGATTTTCACTGTAGGGCGCGTGCGCTCGCCAGACAGACAGAGAGAGACATAGAGACAGAAAGCGAGAAATCACCCCCCAGGGGGAATGGTCACGCTGCAATCCCTTCTCCTCCATTCTCCTCTCAGGATCTTGGGCACGCACGCACATGCGCCCGGCGTGAGTTTTAAGCCACCGGGTCCGGGACACGAACCACAGTCGACTACGTGGGAATCCAGCGACATAGCCATTACGCTAACTGCTGGTTCCCACACAGTGGGTGATCTTTACTCAGTCTACTAATTTAAGTGTTAATCTCTTCTGGAAACACTTCACAAACACACACATATTTTTCTGTTTTATTATTTTCTGCTGCTAATAACAGAAAATATTTGAGTCTAAATAACCTAAGAAAATAGAGGTTTATTCAGTTCATGGCTTAGAAGTCCGAGGTGCAGTGACTGCACCTGAGGGTCTACTCGATGGTAGGAACGTGGTATAGGGCAAAGGTGAGCATGCCTGTGTTCATTTGTCTCTATTCGGGTCTCATTCCTTCTATAAATCTACTAAGAGTCAGTCATAGCTGTCGAAGGGTCTCTATCCTGGCAACTTTAATCCTGATATTCTTTCAAAGGCCTGCCTTTCAACATCATGGATTACATTTTTACCCTTTTAATTCCATCACAACCAAATCTCAACACATGAAATACCCTGTTGTCCTGATTTGCTACTGAAACATATGTAGGTTGATGCAAAAATAGTTCATGGCCTGTATGTATATATTTTTCTCTGGCATTTAAGTACGTGGCACTTGTCATATTTATTTCTATAAGGATCATTGCCTGCCTGTTGCTTGCTAGACACTGTAGCTGTAATTAAGAATTTCATCTTCAAGAGACATTAGAAAAAGATGATGACATTTTATATTTTTAAAATAGGCTCATTTTTAATCTAATACTTTCTGAACAGTAATGTGTTACCCAAAACAAACAAACAAAAAATACCAGAGGAATGAAATCTGAATAACCTGTTTGTGGATTACCAAGCAAGGCTTACATGCAGAAATGAAATTTCACTGTATTTTGAAATAGATAGTAAATAGAGGGATGGGTGAATGGCTACTAAGATAAAATGGTACATTAATAGATACAGGATCTTGGGATCAACAGGTGGCATGGTGGTTAAGGCGCTGGACACTCCCACATGGCTGATCATGGTTCAAGTCCTGGATCTTACTTTTACACTTTCTCTCTCTCTCTCTCTCTCTCTCTCTCTGGTCAAATGAAAATAAATGAATGAATAAATAAAATTAAATAAAATAATTATTAAAAAAATAGATACAGGGTCTCAACATAGATGGTTTTTATTGCTTGTTGCTACTGCTCATTTACAAATCTTTAAAATCTGAGTCTCATTTCACTAAATTATAAGTGAGATAACAAGCAGTATTAATATTTTGATACAATTTCAGTTCTAAGTTTGTTCTCTAAAAAAAGGCAAATAGTACGTACAAGCTCTAGCATTCATATTGACTTCCAAGAAACATACATTTCCTTCAGTAAAGAACCATTTCATTTCATAAGTTCAAATAGTTTTTGAGACCAAAACAAACAGAAATAATCAACATCTATAAGAAATTACTTGATGGTTGTTTTATATATGAAAATAAATGATAGTTTTAGTCATGTTAGTTAATACGAAAGCAAAATTTACACACACTAAAAAAAAAATCTGTGCTTCACAACTCTTTAATTTTCTTAATTTGTTATAGTATCTTCAGGCTATTTGCTCTTTCCAGATGTTCAAGAAAACAAAGCAGCTGGGAGTTGTAAATGAATGCTTCTTAAATTTAAGTAGAGTCTGAAAAGAGGACTGCTGTACCACAATTTTAATTAAATAAATACTTAACAGATTCTTCTCTTCTAATCAAAACTAAAACTCCACATGAAATCCATGTAGAAGCCACACACTTGTTCACGACATTTTCAAGCTACAAAATAAAAGCTTCGAGAATATTGTGACTCGCTTCTTTTGCTATTGCATTTCAGTTAAAGTTGTGATTTAGGCCAGTTGATTTGATTATGTTTTGGTTAGTAGTTTCTTGTGAAAGAGTATCATGTTTCATAGAAATTAAAAATAAATTCCATTAGATATCATTTCTATTTTGTTTGAGTCACTAAGCCATATAATGGCACATTGTCTTAAATGTGGCAATTTCTTAGAATATTTAAAAACAAAGACTTCCTGGAATTAGAGTAAGATAAATGGATTGTGCTTCTGCTCAAGAAAGATGCTGAGCAGGCTTGTAGTGATTCCTATGGCCATGGGTGGTGGCGTACAGTCAGCCCAGAAGAGACCACGTTAGCCATCATCTGTAAAGTTAGAGCGTAGACATCCCTTACTTATTGCTCTATCTAATAGCACACTATCCTTATACGCTCTCCTAATGCTCTGCACCTTCTATGCCCTTTCAATCAGGAATAACACCACCCTTGCTCCATACTTATACGTATGATTTTCTTTCAAATCCACAGATAGCAGCGTTGAGATTTTACTCAAAAACAAAGAGTGTTTTGTATATATATATATATATATACACCCACACATGCATACACACACACACACATATATATGATTATATATATATATATATTATTATTTCGAGAATTGAATTTCCGGGACCAGCAGTTGGCGAAATGGCTATGTCGCTGGACTTTCATGTAGTCAACTGTGGTTCGAGTCCCGGACCCTGTGGCTTAAACTCATACTAAATGCGTGTGTGTGTGTGTGTGTGTGTGTGTGTGCCCAAAATCCCGAGAGGAGAATGGAGGAGAAAGAATTGCAGCGTGGCCATCCCTCATGGGGGCTGATTGCTCGCTTTCTGTCTCTCTGTCTCTCTCTGTCTTTCTGGCAAGCGTACGCACCCTCTAGCAAAAACCTCTCCAAAAAAAAAAAAGAATTAAATTTGTGTTAAACCTTATTTCAGTCAGACTATAGAAACAGATCTATAATTTCTTGCAGTTATTGCTGATAAAACATTTATTTAGAATTTTTAAAATTTATTAAGTTTTAATTAACACTCAGAACTCTTAATATTTCCACAAACTGTCTCTATACACAGTGTGATTATTTTATAAGTGCGTTAATACATATTGAAAAATGCACAAACCACATGATATCCATTCATTAAGAATTTGTTTTCAACTTATGTAGAATGAACTTATTTGCCAAAACTTCCTGTTTTCTATGTTCTGGTTTTACATAATACTTTAAGATTCTCATTTGTAATGAAATGATCATTCAGGGCACTGCACAAACATCGCTCATTATCTCTCAACGTGAGTAATGAAGAGATATTCCCAAGTCACACCACCTTAAAAATACATTTCATGGGCATGAAACTTGTTTTAATATATTTTTTTCAATTTTTAAAGATGTCTTTTAAAGAAGAGCTTTAGAGGTACAGCAGGATTGAGAGGAAGGTGTATATATATAT
>NW_006160215.1:211675-216515 GCF_000334495.1 Tupaia belangeri chinensis
TATATATATATATATACACATATACACACACACACACACACACATGCACACACACACCCCTGTCCCTTCACATAGACAGTTTCCCCAGATATCAGCATCTCCTATCACAGTGGCACTTTTGCTAAAATTGATGAGGCTCCACTGACGTGACTTCCACAGTTTACATTGTGGTTCACTCCTGAAGTTATACATTCTACGGATTTAGACAAATGTTTAATGACATGTATTCACCATTATATTATCAGAGTATTTTCGCTACCCTAAAATTCCTCTGTGTCCTCTCTTGTTATCCCTTTTTTCCCCTAATCCCTGGAAAACTCTGTTCTTTTTACTGTTTAGTTCTGCATTTTCTAGAATATATCACATATTTGCAATGATATAGTACATAGCCTTTTCAGAGTGGCTTCTTTTGCTTAGTAATATGGACTTCAATTTCCTCCAGGTGTTCTCTTGGCCTGATAACTCATTTCTTCTTAGCACCTAAGATAGTATTGTCTGGATATAACCCGGGCTTACTTATTCATTTATTGAAAGACAGACTGGTTGTTTCTACATTTCGGCAAATAGGAGCAAAGCTATTATAAGCATCTGTATATAGGTTATTTTTGTGGACATAAGTTTTTAATTCCTTGGAGTAAATACCAAGGATTATGATTTCCAGATCATATGAGAAGAATATGTTTAACTTTTTTTTTGGGGGGGGAGAGGTTTTCGTTATAGGGTGTGTGTGCGCTTGTCAGAAAGACAGAGAGAGAGACACATAGAGAGAGACAGAAAGCGAGAAATCACTCCCCAGGAGGGGGGATGGCCACACCACAATCCCTTCTCCTCCATTCTCCTCTTGAAAGACACACACACCCGGCATGAGTTTAAGCCACCAGGTCTGGGACTTGAGCCACGGTCGACTATATGGGAGTGCAGCGATATAGCCATTACACCAACTCCTGGTCCAATATAAACTTTTTAAGAAACTACCAAATTGTCTTGCAATGTAGTTATAGCATCTTGTACTTCCTTCATCAACGAACAAAAATTCCTGTAGTCCTTTCAAGCTCGCCAGCATTTGTTGTTGTCAGTGTTTCATTGACACTGACCATTCTGACAGGTGTATAGTGATAGCTTTTTATACTTATTGTCATCTATGTATTTTTTTGGTGATCTTTTATCTATTTTTTAGTAATAATCACCACTTTTCACATGGAATTTATCAGAAATTTGCATTCTATTAATTACTGGGTTCACATAACTAGGTAGTAATATAGGCAGGCTTTATGTTCCTATTATTTTCATAAAAGCAGCATATATCAATTGTGTTAACAAATGCAATTGCACAGTAGGGATAATAGTGAAAAGGAATAATTCTCTCCCACTCCTCCTTACTCCTTATGCCCACTTCTTACTGTATCAACTATGTCCTTTATTTTTCTTGGTCTTCTGGTCATTATTATATAGTTCTATGTAGGTCAACTTAGACAAGACTCATTTTACCTCAAAACCTTAAAGACGTTCTCCCTCCCTTGATCTTTATTATTGTCTATTATTTATTAATATCAAATATCAATACTTTTCCCCAAAAAGGATACTTTAAATAATTTTGTAAGAAGTGCCATCCCTAATATGAGTGTAGCAGACTGAATTTTCTAACATATCTCCCATTAAACATGGTATTCTCATCTGGTCACTCATGTACTTTGTATATGGAGACTATAAATGAAGGATTGGATTTTTGGTCAACTTTTAGTTTAGTTCTCTGCTGTAGCAAGTCTGTGATCTATATAATTGTACTGGCATCGAGTTGGCTATTTCTCTTGAAGCTCCTTCTGCATGTATTTCATCTTGTCATTACTTCCATTTTAAAAGTTATCTATTTTATGATTTATATCAATGTATTGAAATTTCTTGTATACTTGCATCCCTCTATTTTCCTAAGCATATTATGGATTTAAATCTTTGTTATATTTGTAATAATGTTTATTATTTTTAATGCCACTTAAATGAGAACTTCAAAGTAACGAGTCCCATTGGTATGCTCAGTTTAGCATCTTAAACAGGAAGATTTGTATCTTTTTAAACTCATTTTCACTTATTTTGGCAACATTACAGAATTAACTAGAAAGGTTTTGCCCTTTAATTATTATATGTAGCTTAATTAATTATTATTTTTATGACTGAGAGTGTATATGCTGATTAGACTCTCTGTACAGAGGAACAGCTATCATATTTATATTTCTCTGGTAGCATATTACTATTTTCATAAATGGAACAAATTTGTCAGCCTCTACAGAGATTTGGAATTTCCATATGCCATAAAACCCTTTTTACCTCTGTATCCAGAGTGTTTTCATATCGTAAACCCCAATAGGGAATAGCCCAAATTTCCTAGAATTCTAAACTGCTTGTAACATTACAAAACACACTGATTATATGTCATATTAATAGTGACCCTACATATTTTATTAGAAATTATATGACAAAAAAATGAGAGGACATTCAATTGTACCTGCAGAACCTGCAGGTAATTCTAAATTGAGAAGGCAAAAGAAAGTAGAAAATTACGTGAGAGCTTAATGAAAATAATTTGGCTATTTTCAACCACCCATTACATGCAAGGTAACATAAAGTATGCTCTTTCTACACACTGACTGATCTCTGTTCTCTCCCTGGGGCTTCCCTGGTCTGAGGTTTAGGGAATTAGTTGGGAGATTTTACCGGGAGGTAAATCAGATGAATAGCAGTGCTCCCAGCTAAACACACTGCCTATAATTGGCAGTAAGCCTCCAAGTTCTAGTCCTGATTATGAATTTTAATAAACCTGTGCATTGAGTTTTGGAAAAAAATAATTATTGAAAGTAAATTCAAATCAATACACTTTGGGACATTAGAGATTGCATTTCCAGTATTCATTCTTTTTGCATTTAGGAGGCCATCAGATTCTCTTAGGTTGGCTGACAGGTTCTTGAACATTGTGATAAATGTGACAATCAATGTCTTGGCGGTCAGAAATGCTAGATGCAAATATAATGGAATGAATTAATGTTATGATAAGAATCTTATATGTTGCCCTTCTGTGATTATTTGTCTGTAATGATGGAGTAACCTACTATATGGGCCACATTAGATAAACACTAATATTTCCACTTTCTGAATAAAATATACACAAAATGAAGAGATTCAAATCATTGAGAGCATTTAATTACCTATGATTTTCCAAATTTGTTAGGGGCAAGGAGTTACGACTTATTTTAAAATTCCATGACTTAACAGTATATGTTCTACATGACCTATTAAATAGGTAATTTTATTTTATTTATTTAAAGAATTATATATTTCATTTTATTTATTGTTGCTTTCTTTTTTTTTAGAGGTTTTTGCTATAGGGCGTGTGCGCTCGCCAGACAGAGAGAGAGAGAGACAAAGAGACAGAAAGTGAGAAATCACCACTAGGAGGATGGGCCATGCCGCAATCCCTTCTCCTCCATTCTCCTCTCAGGATCTTGGGCATGCACACACGCACACGTGCCCGGTGTGAGTTTAAGCTACCGGATCTGGGACGTGAACCGCGGTTGACTCTGTGGGAGTCCAGTGACACAGTCATTACACTAACTGCTGGTCCCTATTGTTGCTTTCTAAAAAAGTTTTCTATAGGGTATATGTGCTTTTGAAAGAGAGAGAAAATGAAAAAGCAAGCTGCCATGTCCAGGACTCGAATTGCAGTGGGCCACGTTGGAGTTCAGTTCCTTCACCACCACACCACTGCTGGCCCCTCAAAGGTCATTTTAAAATTAAGGCAGGTAATTTTTAAAGAGATTATGTCTAAAATTATAGATATAAGATGTATTTTATCTTAAAAATATTTAATATGGAATATAAATTTGATGTTCTAAATTGTATTTGAAAACTACGATAAGTAAAATCTAAAACAATTCCTAAGGTGATATAAGCTTCAAATTGATAAGTAATGATAAAAAATGAAATAAACAGGGACCAGCAGTAGCATTGGTTAAGGTGGTGGACACCAACATGGTCGGCTGCAATTCTAGTCCCAGACCTGGAGGCTTGAAGCTCATGCCTGACGAATGAATGTGCCCTATAGCAAAAAAAAAAAAAACCTCTAAGAAGAAAGAAAGTATAAAAATTGTTCCCTCTTTCTAATATTTACAGATAGTAAGGTAAATCCTCCTTTGAATGATCATGGATCATATTCTGAAAAATTGATAATACTTACATGTTACATACCAGTTGTGTATCATCATTACATGTGTCAGTGAAAACAAAATAAATGTACTCTAAGTATGCTTTTAAAAATTGGCAAAAAGGGCTAGATGACAGTACAGTAGTAAAATGCGATGCTCTGTAAAGCTGGCACATGTGAGAAGGGCCCAGGTCTGTTTCCTGAGACCTCCCTGCATAACCAGGCACAGATGGGCCCATGATCTGGGGATGGCTGAGGCTGGGATAGCTCACGGCCTCGAGACTCTACTAGGGAGGGCTCTCTCCTCACTCCATCTTTCTCACTCATGGAAAAAATACATAAAGAATATTTTTAAAAATGACAAAGAAAGATTAAAGGCAATGTCTTTATTATAATTAAATATTTCAAGACTATGACAAAGATTTTTGAAAACTCATATTATTTATACATATTAGCAAATGTTTTAAGTCCAGAATTTTTAAACACTCTATTTAGTACCTTCTACTATAACAAGACATAGCTAGTGGCTCTGGACATTGCTATAAATTCCTTTCTATGTCTGAGCTGACACTTTTTTTTAAATATTATTCAGAGAATTCAATTAAGTTAGTATGATGATTTCTCACTCTGACAAACTGCCTGAGTTCA
>NW_006160215.1:216546-232172 GCF_000334495.1 Tupaia belangeri chinensis
CCCTGTAATTACCTTAATGGTTTAGCTGCTGGGTGTTATCCCTGGAAACCTGAGATACTAGTTAAATTTCTCCTGTAAAACTTCTCACTGTAAAAGCTTGTTAACCCCATGTCAAGCCTCATTGAAGGCATTAGGTTAGGCAATAATAAGCTGAAAAAGAAAATATGGTTTCTTGTAAATATCTCTAATTACTAATGTCATGTTAATCACAAATAGCAGTTTATGATGGGAGAAAAAGAGGTCACATCTTTTGTGGCCAGCAGTTCAGATCAGAACAATATTATCTACTTCTCCTTCAGTCTTGTCTAATGTCAAAAGGTTCGATTTATCTAGGCAAGGGTGTAACATCAAATGAACCACACAGAATATAACCTGGGTTAAATATCTGTGCCTTTATTTTATTTTATTTTATTTTTAATATCTGTGCCTATATTTGATGCTTCTAAAAGCTACTGTGTTCATATTTTATCAAATCTATTTAATGTAGAGTGTAAAGATAAAGATAAACTTGGGGCCAGTAGGTGGTATAATGGTTAAGGCACTGGACTCCCACAGGACCAACCTGTAGTTCAAGTACCAAATCCAGCAGTTGAAACTCATGCTAGGTGCCTGCACGTTAGTGCCCAAATTCCTGAGAGGAGGTGAAGAATGCAGTGCGGTCATCCCCTGGGGGGGTGATTGCTCTCTTCCTATTTCTTTGGGTTTCAAGGGAGTGCATGTGCCCTATAGCAAAAATATCTAAAAAGAGAGAGAGAGAAAGAGAGAGAGAGAGAGACATAAACTCAACCTTTACGTTGACGGTCACAAGAATAATTTGAAAGTCACAGGTACAGAAAGTAGAAAAGGAGGAGCAAAATGTCATACGATGGCTTTATTATGAAATAACAGAAGAAAGAAAGCTTTGTTCTTCTGATTATTGAAATAGGAAAAAATGTTTTGATGCTAACAATTTTATAGTGTGAAATTAATAACGATCCATTTTTATAGTTGCATTACTGGCTAGGGCCAGATCATTTGCGCTGTCTAGTCCATCTGCCTGATTTCCAAATTTGTTAGTAAATTATTTCAGATTAATAGCCTCAGGGAAAAAGAATACACAATGTACTGCCAAGAAGTGATAAGTACATTATGGAGGAAATTAGGGAAGGACAAGAGTCATGTCTGGTGGTGATTTTAGATAGGTCTGTGAGTGAAGACCTCTTTGTGGGAATGACAGACAGCATAAACAGAGATAAGAACGAAATGAGAATAGAACTATATGTTTACTGTAAGACACTGTTCAGTCAGAGGAAAATGCAGACTAGCCGTTTTCAGCTCTTTGCCTCAGTAGGCAGAGATAAAATTAATGGCTTCCAAATATATCAATGTCAAGGTTACCATATGACCATTTCTCTAGGTTCTAAGTTCTCACCTATGTGTTCTACTGGAACTCGCCTATATGGTAAATTTCGTATGGGTGAGGACTGCTTGGTGTTTTCCCTTCTCCTCATCATCCTGTTCTATCAGCACCAATAATCCCAAAGTCTTTATCCAGATTAATCTTATTAATCTTTAGGCAGCTTTACACCTACTTGGACCTAAAAGAAACTAATTTATACCTATTGATCAACCTGCCCTTCCACCATACTTGCTAGGTATATTTCTTTTTTCTTCTTCTCCAGGGTCACCATAAGACAACCACCGTAATAGAGCAAAGCATATCTAATTTAAAAAAATCTACACCTCACCTCTTGACCCCCTCCCAAACAAACTGTTCTGTTTTAGTGTATATGTGAGTATAAATAAGCACATATAGGTACACACACACACACACACACACATACACACACATACATGTGTGTATATTTCTACTCTGGCTCTTGGGTAGCATTGTATCCCTTGAATCAATATATGTCTTTATTGACATACTTATTCTTTCTGAACTATTGTAAAACAATTGGAATTCAATTTATTCTGAAGAAAAACAGCCTACCTTGTACTAGAGAACCTTTAAACTGATGCTTCAATGCACAGACAGATTTTAGTATTTGAGCCCAAATTTCTTTCTCTCTCTCTCTTTAATTCTTTTCTTTCTTTCTGTGTTTGTTTGTTATAAGGCATATGGACTTGCCAAGGGATAAAGAGAGAAAATTCAAAAATTCACCTCCCAGGTGGATGGCCACACTGCAATCCTTTCTCTTCTATTCTCCCCTTGGGCATTGGGGCACACATGCACACAGGCACACATACCTGTGATGTTTTCAAGCCACTGGGTCAGGAACTGAAACCACGCCATTGGCCACCTTAACCACCAAGCCTCTAGTTGTTCTGAGAATTTTTTTCTCTTCTACATGAATGTATTCTCCATGTCCCAAATCTTAGAAATAAAACTCTATTTTCTTTTGTTTCTCTCCTGCCTTGATTTACCTTTGCTTTACTGCTGACATGCAGACTACCTAAAAATAAAAATTATGACTAAATGAATGTGAGACTAATTGCCCTACTTGAAAGAAAAAATTAGCAAGATAATACCAATCACTATCTATAACTTACGGAAGCAAAATATACTATTTGTTATTGCTAAAATAGCTAGTCATTCACATTTTAAAAATTTCCTTGATTTGTGCTTATGTGATTTCCTCTGCTTGAGTAACTCTCTTTTAAAATACTTTACTTCTTATGAATTCTATTCATTCTTAAGGTTCTATATCAGTTGGAAAATATCTAAGGAAGATTTTTCTGATTTTTCAACCTAATATAATCTCTCTTTAATCCTGAGTAACACCACATATCTCACTTATTATGATATATATTTTTAAAATATTGGGACCAGCAATTAGCATAATGGCTATGTCGTTGGACTCCCACATAGTCGACCACAGTTTGCATCCCGGACCCGGTGGCTTAAAAAACTCACGCCAGGCGCGTGTGCGTGCATGCCCAAGATCCCAAGAGGAGAATGGAGGAGAAGGGATTGCGGCGTGACCATCCCCACTGGCGGTGATTTCTCACTTTCTGTCTCTATGTCTCTCTCTGTCTGTCTGGCGAGCACAGGTGCCCTATAGCGAAAACCTCTCAAAAAATTATATATACATTTATTACAGGGCCAGCAGGTAGCATGGTGGTTAAGTCACTGAACTCCCACATGGCCAAACACGGTACTAGTCCTAGACCTGGTGGCTTACTTTCTCATTTTCTTTCTCTTTCTCTTTCTAGTGAAAGCATATGTCCTAGAGCAAATTTTTAAAAAAATAATAAAATAGTAAATAAAATTAAATAATTCTTTAAAAATTTACTATGTAGGGGAACCAGCAGTTAGTGTAATGGCTATGTCGCTGGACTCCCACGTAGTCGACCGCGGGTCACATCCCGGACCCGCTGACTTAAAACTCATGCTGGGCGCCTGTGCGTGCATGCCCAAGATCCTGAGAGAAGAATGGAGGAGAAGGGATTGTGGTGTGGCCATCCCCGCTGGGGGGGGTTTTATCGCTTTCTGTCTCTATGTCTCTCTCTGTCTGGCGAGCGCATGCGCCCTATAGGAAAAACCTCTCCAAAAAAAAAGAAAAATTTAGTATGTATCCTGTTCTCTAAGAGTAGTTTCTGCTGGCATCTTCCTTCTAGTAACTCCATATTGTGACCAATTCTACATCTCCAAGGCAGAATTCATTGCTATTAATTTTCCATCATACTCCTCCAATAATTGCTTATCTGTGACCTCTTATCTGCTAATGGCACGGTGTCAGAACTAGCTAGATGTAGCAGGAAAAGGCTGCCTATAACATCTCGCCTCTTTCTCACACCCGAGGACATTCCTCTGTCCCTACTTTGCTTCATACTCCTCTTCCAGTACAGCAAGCACTTCATAAACAGCAAGTTCTTTCAAAAAGGGTTGTGTTTGTTAACTTCTAAATATGCAACCCTACATAATGTTGATTTATAAATTATTAGTGGATTTTAAAAGTTATAGATTTTTCTAAGTATGTTTTTATTTATTTCTTTCATGAGAGAGAAGGACAGAGAGAGGACACAGAGAGGGCACAGCTGAGTCCTCATGACATGATTCTATGCCAAGCCTCAGCCAGACCAGACACAGGCATGTGCAGAGTGAAACCCAGCAATACTAACCCAGAACCTTCCCCTGTGTCCCAAGTATCTCAGAAGGTTACCTTGTTACTGCACTGTACAACTGGCCTTACAAAAGTATCTTCATGTCCTTTCTCTCTTTCATTTCTATTCACCTTGACCTCTTTGAAACATAGTTTTATGTCTGCTTTAGAATTTTTTTGCAATGTTAGTTTCTTCTGCTTGAAATACAAATTTTCAAATGGTTTCCTCTCACTCATATTGTTGTATGTTCTCCTCATAATCTGATATCGTAAGATGTCGTTGTATGTTTGTCTCAGAATTCATGTCTTCATATATTTGTTACACAATGTGACACTATAAGACCCATGAGAATGGGACGTTGCTGTATGCATATATTCACAATAGTATTTAAGCTCTGCAATAATGAAGACTTTTTTTCTTCTTCTACTTCTTTTCTTTTTAAGATAGAGCTTTTTGTTATAGAGTTCATGCATTCTCTGAAGAGACAGAGAGACAGAAAGTGAGAAATCACTCCCCGGGGGAATGGCCACACCACAATCCCTTCTCCTCCATTCTCCTCTTGGGATCTTGGGCATGGACGCACACATGCCCAGAGTGAGTTTTAAGCCACCAGTCCGGGACATGAACTGCAGTCGACTACATGGGAGTCCAATGACATAGTCATTATGCTAACTGCTGGTCCCAAATTTTTTTAATTAATAAGTTAATGATTTTTAAACTGACTGGTTGGTTAAAAATTCTTTACACTCACCTCCATTAATCCAACATCTTTACTTTTTATTTCTCATGTCTGAACGTTTACTATATTTTATCATAAATAAGAAAAGACTTCTAATTTGTCTTTTTCTTATTTATTGGCGGCGTCTGTCCTAGGACTTGGGTCTGGCTGAATCACGATCAGAGGGCTGCTGGTGAAGAAGAGAAAGAGGACAAGAAAGGAAAGCCCTCCATCTTGCCAGGACCGGGGAATTGGAAAGAATGAGACAAAGGGAGAGAGTAGAAATGGACACAGACAGCCTGAGCCTAGGTAGCCCAAGCAACTTGTGCTGCCCAGAAGAACTGGACCTCTTTATTTATAGTACAGGGAGACATTACACATGCATGTTTCACGACACTTCATAGATTGGTTGCCAGGTTACAGACAATAAGAAGCAGTTAACAGATCTATATGGGCTTAGTCATACTGGGCCAGGTGTATCCCTTGGTGATAATCCCATTAAGAGAAAAATCTCATCTTCTTTTCTAATGCAGAGAACTAGCTGTTAGGTGTGGGGAAGGAGCTAAAGAACTTCTCTATAATGAGTGCACCACCACACTCAGAGAAGGCTAAAGAATCTTTCAGATGCAGAGCAGGGATTGGATTTTACTAACTGGGGTCAAGATGTTTCTTGAAGTCCATCAGATGTGTCTGTTGGAATGCCCCTAGTAATTTCCACCCTTGCTCTGTCTGCAGCCAAGGTCAGGGAAAGACAAGTTACAAGGTTCTGCCAAACCCCAAAAGAGCAGGTGGTGTTTGCTCAGAGCATGTTCCCACACCTCAGATTCTCTCTCTTAAATGTGTCCCCACAATTTATTTATTTTTAGGATTTTGTAATAGAATGTATGTGTTTGTTGGAGAGAAAATGAGAACTCATATCCCCACCAAGGGAGGGATGGCTACTCCTTGATCCCTTCTCCTTCATTGTCCTTCTAGGACTTTGGATATGCAAGCATGTGTGCCTGGCATAATTTTCAAGCTGCCAGGTGTAGGACTTGAACTGTGATTTCCCATGTGGAAATCCAGTACCTTAACCATCATGCTACCTACTGACCCCACAATTTGTCTTTCTATCACCCAAATTCTACTCCTTCACACCACCTTTTTATCAGATAATCTTCCACAAGGCTTAGAGTTTGAGCTTTATAAGTATTAAATCAAATTACAACAATATTTTATTTTAACATTTTTTAAAGTTTTACAAAAATTAGATAATTCAAATGTTTTTCTTGTAAATATGTTATTTTTCAAAAGACCTTATCAGTCTGACTCCATCTGTGATAACCACATGAACATTCTCCTACATAGACACATTTGACATCTTTCTATTTCTTGCTTATGGCTAGGGTCTCGCTCACCAGTTGATTCCACTGCTTGGAAACTCTATTACCTCCTCACTGTAGATTTTTAAAATTCTATAAAGCACATTGATTTTCTTGATTCTATATTAATTCTAATAAAATGCAAATATTAATATAAGGATATAGGATCATCATATATATATTAAAATGTAAGCAAAGTTTGAGCTTATAATAGGATAACAGAGACCTTAGTATTCAAGATAAGAATACTAAGAACTGTGAAAGAAAACATTCAAATAACTCAAATAATGATACCACTAATCTTAAATAAATAATTTGTGGAATCAGCAGATGGTGAATGGTTATGTTGCTAGACTCCCACGTAGTTGACGGTGGTCAAGTACTGAACCCAGTGGCTTAAAACGTACACCAGGTGTGTGTGCATGCATGTCCAAATTCCTGAGAGGAGAATGAAAGAGAAGGCACTATGATGTGGCGATCCCCCATGGGGGTGGGCGATTTCTAACTTTCTGTCTCTGTTTCTCTGATGAGATCACATGCTCTATAGCAAAAGTCTCTCTCTAAATAAAGAAATTGATATGAAAGTGAATTTTTTCTTTTTTTAACTTTGCTAAAGGGTATATACACTCAAGGAAGAAAGACCGATTGAAGGAAGAGGAGGGCCATGCTGCTATCCCTTCTTAATTTCTCCTTTCAGGATTTTAAGTATGCACCCACACCTCTAGCATGTGCTTCAGGCTTCTAGGTCCAGCCTTTGAACCATTCTGTCGGTCATGTAGGATCCAGCACCTTAACTACCATGGCACCAGCTGTCCTGAAAGTGAAATCTTGTTCAGTCTGCCCTGCTTTTGCTTTTGTTTGTTTCTAGTACCTCTGAATGTTTTGTGCTTTATAAGCATGTCCAACAAATTAGTTTTTTTTTTCCAGAAAAATAGATGAAGCTTGCATACTTTGATTTTATTGAATACACTGAAGATGTAGGGCTTCAGAGAAATCTTTACACAGATACCTAAGTTGTATACGATAATTCTCTATATTAAAGAATAATAGTTATTGGATTGTAATAAAGCAACACTGAGAGGAGCTTCTCAACTATATTTGTCAAAATCACAAATTCTAATGATCAGTTTACATTATGCATAGTTTATAGCACTTTATTAAAAATTCTATAGAAAGTCACCATGTGTATGAAACAGAAAACAGAACTTTTCCAATTGCAAGAAATATCAGTTTAGTGGCCTTAATCTGCCACCTTGTGGTATGATGGCTTCAGCTCACATTTTCACAAACATTCACCAGACATTACAACTGTTCTCTTAAATATATAGAATAAGTATAGGACTGGATTTCATTTTATACATTTGAAATTTTTTTTCAAATATAACTTTTCTAGAGAAAAATTTAAGCCATGCTATTGTATAGACATCTTTGTCTTGATAATTATGTGTCAGAGGTATTGCTGGTCTAGTTAATATTTGATTTTTAAGTATTTTAGAATTAAATAGAAAAAAAATGAATGTAAGGTAATTTTTTAGAGCCAGGTCATAACAAAGGCATAAAGATAATCAATATTTAATATCGCAAGGCTGGGAGTGAAATTTTTCCCACACATTTTCTTTTGATAGTGTAAATAATAGTTTTCCCTAGGACATACTGATTTTCACCTCAGTAAAACAACCCAAAGGGAACAGTACTACATTTCTGCGGCAATAAATGTATTTTGGCTTCAAATCATGTCTTCCATTATCTGAAATATAATATTCTGTAGTAGGCCAATATTTCACTAGCATCAAAAAGTTGAGTCTTGGAGCCAGCGGTTGGTGAAGTGGTTAAGGCACTGGACTCCCACGTGGCAGACCATGGTTTGAGTTCTGGATTCGAAGGTTTGAAACACACAGGGTATGTGTGCAAGTGTGGCCAAACTCCCGAATGCAGAATGCAAGACAAGAGCCTGTGGTGTGTCCATCTCTCCTGGGGGGTGATTTCTCACTTTCTGTCTCTCAGTCTCTCTCTGTTCCTCCAGTGAGCACACGTGCCTTATAGCACGAATTTGCCCCCTCCAAAAAAAAAGATGAGTCTTAATTATTGCCAAGAACCAGACTTACTCTCTTATTTTACCCTAATTCATTAACTTATCATAAACATAATGTAAGAATGCAATTACAGTGTAAACATAAATAGAACTCTTTTATAATTTAAAGTTATGCTGAAATGCTTTCGTAATAATACAATTACATGAGCAAATGAAAATATGTCCATCATTTACATGAATAAAAAGACTGACTGGATATGTTAAAATGCATTTTGGGAGGAGTGATACTAGCAAAACAATGTAGTTGGAAACACTATACTGCAATCTGTCACTAGAAACATAATAAATAAATAAATAACCAGAAACTTTCATAAGAACTCTGGAAAACAGTCAAGGAATTTTGGCAAAAAAGTGAATGTATAATCAGTAAGAGTCAACTTCAGAAATATCTCTAGAATACAGACTTCAACAAAACGCTTGCTGAGAGGAAGGTAAGCATTTCTCAAAAATATGAGAAAAACGGGGAAAAAAGAGACTACCTTTGTGATCAATTTAAAGACTCTGTATTTACAATGTTAACATTAAGAAGAAGACTCCATATAGGAAAAGCTTTCCACTGATTTCTGTTGCCCTTCTTTTTTACACTTGTAACTATCGAGATAAAAAAAAAAAAAAAAAAAAAACCCTAAGGATGGGGGGCATCTAAATTCCAGAATTACCATATTATAATACACAGATATGCAATTTTCAACCAACACAAGCAAATTCATCTACATAAAGAAATTGAAAAATTTAGCTCATTCAAAAGAAACTTAAAAATTGACATAAATAGTCCCTGAGGAAGCCCACACTTGGGGTTTACTAAGTAAGGACTTTAAATCAACTGCCTTAAATTTGTTTGAAAAGCTAAAGGAAATCATGAAAAAGAACTAAAGAAAATTAGGAAAATGATCTATGAACTAAACAAAAATAACAAGACCAGATATATAAGTTATGTAAAGAAATCAAATAAAACTAACAGACTAAAGAAAGTAACAAAGATGAAAAGCTCACAAGCGGACTTCAACAGGGGAATGAGGAGACTGAAGAAATACTCAATGTAATTTAAAATAGTAGGAATTACACAGGATGACAGAAGAGGAGTGAAAGGAAAAAAAAAAAACTGAGCAGATCATAAGGAACTTGTAGGACATCATCAAGCAAGCCGTATATTCATTATGAAAGTTCCAAAAGAAGCCCTGAGAGAAAACGGGAAAAATAAATTCTTTATAAATCATAGCTGACAAGGTGCAGCCATGTAGCCTAGTGCTTAAAGGAGCCAGAGCCCACATGACTGACTGTAGTTTGAATCTTGGCCCCAGTAGCTTGAAAAACAAACTGGACTTGTCTGCATGTGAGCCCCAAATTGGGACAAGATAAAGAAGTGGAGAAAGAATTGCAATGCGACCATCCCCTATTATGGAGTGCTTTCTTCCTCTTCCTCTCTCTCTCTGTCCTCTCTAGCAAGCACAGGCACCCTTCAACAATTAAAGAAAAAAAAAGTTCAGGAAGAAAAGAAATATTAACTAACAATTGTCTGAACTAGATAAAGAACACTAATCTCTACATCCAAGTTGCTCAACAAACTCCAAGAGATACACACTATAACCCAATTTGAGTCAAACTGTTGAAAGCCAGTGGCTGAAAGAAACGTAAAAGCAGTATGAGAGAGCTGACTTACAAGTGCTAGAGGTTATTGATGTGATTAACAGCTGATTTCTTATCAGAAATAGTGGCGCATAGAGGGCAGGAGGATAACATAAATTACTGAAAATAGGAGAAAAAAGAAAACTGTTGATCAGGAATTCTATATACCACAAAACAATCCTTTAAGAATAAAGGCAAAATAAAACATTATGAGAGGAACCAGCAGATGGTATAACGGTTACATTGCAGGACTCCCACATCATGGACCACGGTTTGAGTCCCAGATGCAGCATCTTGAAACTCACACTGGGTGCACATGTGTGCATGCTCAAGATCTCACGAGGACAATAGAGGAAAAGGGATTGCAGCATGGCCATCTCCTAAGGAATGATTTCTTTCTCTGTCTCTCTGGAGAGCACATGCGCTCTATTGTAAAAAACAAACAAACCAAAAAAAAAAAATTGACATTATGAAGAAAAACTAAACAAGTAGCTGTGTCTTACAAAAATTACTAGAGGGACCACTTCCTGTTAAAATAAAAGAACTCCAGTAAGTAATGGTAAACCATATGAGAATTGAAAAACATTCATTGGTAAATATAACTACATAGGTAAGTATAAAAATCAGCATCACTGTATTTTGGTTTATAACTTCTTTATGCTTTTATATGTGATTTAAAAGGCATGTCTGGGTCAACCAATGGCACAGTTGTTAAGGCAACTGGATCCCACAAGATAGACAGCACAATTCTTCAAGTCCCAGATCCACCATCTTGAAAAACATAGCAGGCATGTGTGCATTGTGCATTCAAAATCCCAACAGGAGGGATAAATGGGTGCAGTATAACCATGCACAAGAAGGGGTGCTTTCTCACTTTCCTTCTCTGTCTCTCTCTCTCTCTCTCTCTCTCTGGTGAGTATACATGACCTCTGATAAAATTTTTAAAAATAAAATAAAAGGCAAAAGCAATACATAATGACTATGAAATTATGTAATAGGCATATGCATGGAGATAATTGACACATAAAACATAAAATAAGTGCATATAAAGGTGTAATTTGTGACGATGACAATATAAAAGGGTAAGAATGGAGATGCATAGCAACAGAGTATTTGAATTCTATTCGAAATGAATTGGGGTCATCTGGTAGCATGGTCATCAAGGTAACCGGATCCCACATGGCCAACTGAGTAGTTTGAGTCCCAGACCTGGCAGCTTGAAAAACATGCTGATTTTAAGTGATCAGAACCCCTAAAGGAATGAGAAACAGAGAAGAAGGGATTGTGGCGTGGCCGTCCTTCATGGAGAGTGCTTTCTCACTTTCTCTCCTTCAGTCTCTCACTTGTGAGTGCATGTGCCTTCTGGAAAATTAAGAACAAAACAAGTAATTTAGTATTATTTAAATTATTACATGTTTAAGATGTTAATATTAATTCCCAAAATAACCACAAAGAAAATAACTAAACATTTACATAAAATTAAAGAAAAGATAAATCAAATGGTACACTACAAAAAGTAAACTGAAAAACAATTAATGAGAGCCAGCAGGTGACATAGTGGTAAAGGCACTGGACTTCCACATGGCCGGCCATGGTTTGAGTCCTGGACCCAGTGGCTTAGAACTCACCATGGGAATGTGTGCGTGTGTCCCCAAAATCCTAAGAGGAAAATGGAGGTGAAGGGATTGCAGTTTGGGTATCTTCCCTAGGGGTTGGGGAGGTGATTTTGTGCTCTCTCTCTTTCTCTGTCTCTGTCTGTGTCTCTGTTAAGCACATGCAGCCTATGGCAACTACCTATAAAAACAAACAGAATACAAAGAAATCAATTTCTTATACATACATGAACCTTGAAGTCAATATGCTAAGTGAAGTAAACCCACACAGCAGTACATAGTTTGTATGACTCCACTTGTGTGAAATATTTCAAATAGGAAAATTCACAGATACAAAATGTGCTTAGAGGTTATCAAAAGCTGAGGATAGGAGAGACTGGGGTAATTGTTGGATGGATCCAGAGATTCTGTTTAAGACAGTAAAAAAAAAAAAAAAAAAAAAAAGAAAATTAGCAACTGGATAGTGGTGATGGTGCATAACTTTGGGAATATAATTCATGGCATTAAATTGTTCACACATAAATGGTTGAAGTGACAAAGTTTATGCTACATCTATTTTACTAAAATAAAAAATGTCTGCTTTTCTGAACAATTTAAAGACTCTGTTTATAATGTTAATATTAAGAGGAAGCCTCTATATAGAAAATGTGTTCAACAGATTTCTGTTCCCCTTCTTTTTCCCAGTTCTCTCCCTTATTGCTTTATTTTCACATTTTGTTCACAAAGATAGATATATTTTTTGAGAAGTTTTTGCTGTAGGGCAACTGTGCTCTCCAGACAGACAGACAGACAGGCAGGCAAAAAGCAGCGAGAAATCACTCCCCAGGGGGGATGGTCAAGCCGCAATCCTTTCTCCTCCATTCTCCTCTCAGGATCTTGGGCATGCACGCACGTGCACCCAGCTCGAGTTTAAGTCACCCGGTCCATGACTTGAACTGCAGTGGACTACAGGGGAGTCCAGTAACATAGCCATTAAGCCAACTGCTGGTCCCTTGCATGTATATTAAAAATTATTCAAGACTTATTTCTTACTTTGATCATTGTTCTAGATTTCATACATAAGTTTCCAGCTGAGTAGTAGACAATTCTGTCTTTTTTTTCATGGATTTTTCTAAATTGACATCTCTAAACTTTACTCTGAAAGTCTTCTGATAACATTCTTCTGTTAGAATATTAATCCTTTCATTTATTTGAGCCACCATCATAATAAAATCCAAAATTCGAAATCTAGAAGCTGTTTATCATTGCCCACATTTAGTTATTTGTAAAGGCCTATTTAATAAAATCCCTAGTGATTTTTCTCTTACTGTTCTTGAGTGAGCATCCTCAATACTTTTATGGATATCTTTAGCAACAATTTGCTGGAACAAATAGCTTAACTTACATGTTATTTTAAATAATGTCAATTCCTTACATCTTTTTTCCATATATGTACATAGAATTTGCCTGACTGTAAATCTTTTTCCATTGATTAAGTAAGGTTCTCTCTTTATCTTCACTCCTCTTTCAGTCCTGAAAAAAAAAAAAAAAGTCCAAACGCAAGAAAATATTTGCATCTATTCCTTTGCTCCTTTGTTCTTGTTTTAAGTGACTCGCTCTGGTAATTCTACCTCTTTCCTTCTCATTAAAATTCAATTTGTGCTCACTTAATAGATAAAAATGAAGTTACCTCTTGATGATAATGTATCTGGTAATGTCTTTGATTTGACTAATATGCACTTTATTCATATTGCACAATGTAAACATATATAGTGATTTAATAAAAATAATCTTGCCAGGTATAGTATTCTTGGTTGAAATTGTTTTTCTTGTTTTTTGTTTGTTTGTTTATTTTAAGAGAGATTTTTGCTAAAGGACTTGTGTGCTTGCCAGAGACACACAGGGAGAGACAGAGAAACAGAAAGCAAGAAATCACCCCTAGGGGTAATGGCCTTTTCCTGCATTCTCCTCTTGGGATTTTGGGAATGCATGCACATGCACCCGGTGTGAGTTTTAAGCCACTGGATCTGAGATGGGACTTAAACCACAGTCAACTACATGGGAGTCATAACATAACCATTACACTATGTGTTAGTCCTGAAATTGGGTTTTTGGTTGTTTTTGTTTGTTTGTTTGTAAACTTTGTAAGTGACTTGACGTTTCTTTCCATGTTTAGAATCTTGTCTTTGTCTGTGATTTTTAGCACTCTGCCCTGGCATGCCATGGAGATGCTCTTTTATGTTGATTCTATGTGGGATTCTTTGTATTTTTAAGTTTTAATGTCTGGGTGCTCCTCTAGATTTGGCAAGTTTTCTGCAAGTATTTCATGGAATAGATTTTCTATGTCCTTTAATTCTTCACCTTCTGGAATACCTATTATTCAGATATTTGGGCATCTAATAGCATCTAGTATTTTCTGTATGTTGTCCTAATTTTTATGAATAATTTTTTTCATCATTTTTTGTGATTTTATCTAAGTCAAAGGTTTTGTCTTCTAGTTCAGAGATTCTGTCTTCTGCATGGTCCAGTCTGCTGTTACTTCCAAGGGAGGTCTTGATTTCCTTTATTACTGTCTTCATCTCTAGAAGTTCTAATTGGTTCCTTTTTATGGTGTCTATCTTCTCCTTCAAATCCTAGAAAAATTTCCACATCTCTGTCACCATGATTATTCTGAATCAATTTCTAATATTCCTGTAAATTATTTTGTGTTGTCTATGGTTGAAGAAGAGTTAGTCTGTTTCGTTGAAGGAGAGTTGTTTCCTCACCCCCTCCCCCCATATTTCTTGTGCTTCTGAAATGGTTTCTAATCATCTTATAGATTATGCATTTCTTCCTACTTTTCTGGTGTCATATCTACAGTGTTGGGGGGGAGAAGAACTCTACTTCTCAGATGTGTTCTTGGTAAACAGCTTTGTCTTCCAGTCAAAGAAGGGTATATATAACCAGTGTTAAGGGTTGATTCCTTTCCCAGTCTCTCAGTACCAGGTACTTGTGGGACTGAACTGGAGAGTTTCAACTAGGGCAGGTGGTAAAAGTCAGAAAACTATAAAACCTGAAAATATTCCTGGGTGTTCAAAAGGCAACTAGAGGCTGCTTCCTGCTCCATGGCTCAGAGGGTAATGGCGGTGAAATGTATATTGGAGGAGCTGGTCTGGCAAGTACCTGGAGCCATTAGAAGGTAGTGGAAGGCCAGAGGCACTTTTCCTGCCTTATTTGTTCTAACAACTGCTGCTTCATTTCATAGCACAGGCTTGGGAGATAAAAATAAATAAATAAATAAATAAAATGAAGTAAATAAATAAATACTCTAATTCTTGCTAAATGCCTTCTATTGATGTAAGATTCTTCTTTTAGTTCTCCCTGAAATTCTCAAAAAAAATTTTATTTTACTTTATTATTTTTAAAGACTTACTTTGTTTAAGTTTATTTATTTATTATTGTTGTTGTTATTATTATTATTTTAATTTGACCAGAGAAAGAGAAAGAGAGGGAAAGTAAGAAAGCAAGGGACCACGTCTGGGACTTGAACTGTAGTAGACTGTGTGAGAGTCCAGCACCTTAAACACCATGGTACCTGTTGGCCCTTATTTATTTATGTTTAATTGCCAGAGGCTACCCATACTTACAAGAGGGAGAGAGAAGGAGAGGGAGAAAGCAATCCCCAATGAGGTGTGGTCATGATATGATTTTTTTTTCTTCCTCCTTTTGGGATTTTGGGCAGGCATGCACATGTGCCTATCATGTTCTTTTAAGCTGCCAGAGCCGGGAATCGAATGTTGGTTGGCCTGTGGAATCAAGTTTCCTTAATTGCTAGGCTACTGAAATTCCCCTATTTTATTTTATTTTATTTTTTTTAATTACCAGAGGATGCATGCACTCACCAGAGAGAGACAGAAAGGGAGAGGGACATGGGACATAGTCATGCCGCAATCCCTGCTCCTCCATTTCTCTCTCCTTTCAGGATTTGAGGTACACATCACATGCTCCTGGTGTGTTTTTCAAGTGGCTAGATAAGACTCCAAACATTTGGTTAGACATATGGGATCCATTCTTTTTAACCACCAAGCCATGAGCTGATCTCTATTTTACAAAAAAAAAAAAAAAAAAAAAAAAAAAAAAAAAAAAAAAAAAAAAAAAAAAAAAAAGAGGAG
>NW_006160215.1:232193-238731 GCF_000334495.1 Tupaia belangeri chinensis
AAAAAAAAGAAAGAAAGAAAGAAAGAAAGAAAGAAAGAAAGAGGAAAAAAAATGTTTAGGTCAGCTCTGTGGCACAGCAGGGGATGCTGAAAGCAGTATGGCATTCTTGACTTGTTTCCCTGGTGAAATCAGCCTGAAAACATGCTAGAAATGCATGTGCGTGTCCATGATCAGATAGCTTGGAGGACTGGAAGGGGAATAAACTCATGATCAACCTTGTGAAGAGTGTACTCTCTCTCACTCACTCTCAGGCTTGCACACATGCGCTCTATGATGGTAAGAGAAAACAAATAAAAATTTAAAAAATATTTTCGGTATTTTCAATAACTGCACATTTTTATAGAGCACAATGTGATTTGTCAGTGCACAAGTATGTCTTCTGATAAAATCAGAATAATTTGTATATCTTTCACCTCAAATATTTGTCATTACTTTGTGTTCGGAGCGTTTACAACCCTCACTTTTAGCTATTTTAAGACACACAATAAATTATTAACCTTTTTTATGCTACTGTGCTGCATTTGATCTATTAATTGTGATTTTGTCATTGTTATTGTTGTTGTTTTTATGCATGGACCTCACCTATTTGATTCAGAGGGAAACTCGAAGACCAAAGTTTAGAGAAGTAGGTACACTATTCCATGTTTTTGGTTTGTGCTTTTTTATATTATGCGTTTCAGTAAGTTAAGTAGATTATAGCCAGGTCTTTCAAAAACAAATAGTGAAAAGAACTACAGGCTGAAGTCAATGTATTTTGAGTGTTTCTAGGAAACAGGATGTCCTGACAACTGTAATGTGTATATTAACAAAGGGGTATAGCTGTAAGTCAAATGTAAAGGGGAGTGACTCACAGTTCCCCAGAGTTTACCAAGATCCCTGCTATGTCCTCATCCTTCTTGAATCTTGTTGGGAATTTCATGTTTCCGCATTTACTTGCAGTTGTCATAAAGTCGGGACTTCTTTTACATTGTGATCTTTAGTTTGGCAGTAATTTTTTAAATCACCAGTAGGTGCCATCTTCCAACACAAAATAAAGAGTTCTAAAGTTTCATAATTTGAAGATAGCAAAGATGAAGACAGAGAAATATAAGATACATGATAGATATAGATAGAAAGATAGATGATGGACAGATGACAGATAAATAGATAGATAGGTGATGGATGGCAGGATAAATGGAAGATTAGATTATTATAAGAGTTCTTAGTTACACGTATAGTCATACATTAAAAAAGGACAAAGAGCCAAACAACATGCTCTAAATATGAGAATACAGATAATCTCTCAGAGATTCATTTCAGCATTTTACACGTTGCTGATAACATCGGGAAGGTTGTTTTCTGATTCTGGCTTTTATAAACAATAACTGGAAGGGGAATAAACTCATGATCAACCTTGTGAAGGGTGTACTCTCTCTCACTCACTCTCAGGCTTGCACGCATGCGCTCTATGATGGTAAGAGAAAACAAATAAAAATTTAAAAAATATTTTCGGTATTTTCAATAACTGCACATTTTTATAGAGCACAATGTGATTTGTCAGTGCACAAGTATGTCTTCTGATAAAATCAGAATAATTTGTATATCTTTCACCTCAAATATTTGTCATTACTTTGTGTTCGGAGCGTTTACAACCCTCACTTTTAGCTATTTTAAGACACACAATAAATTATTAACCTTTTTTATGCTACTGTGCTGCATTTGATCTATTAATTGTGATTTTGTCATTGTTATTGTTGTTGTTTTTATGCATGGACCTCACCTATTTGATTCAGAGGGAAACTCGAAGACCAAAGTTTAGAGAAGTAGGTACACTATTCCATGTTTTTGGTTTGTGCTTTTTTATATTATGCGTTTCAGTAAGTTAAGTAGATTATAGCCAGGTCTTTCAAAAACAAATAGTGAAAAGAACTACAGGCTGAAGTCAATGTATTTTGAGTGTTTCTAGGAAACAGGATGTCCTGACAACTGTAATGTGTATATTAACAAAGGGGTATAGCTGTAAGTCAAATGTAAAGGGGAGAGACTCACAGTTCCCCAGAGTTTACCAAGATCCCTGCTATGTCCTCATCCTTCTTGAATCTTGTTGGGAATTTCATGTTTCCGCATTTACTTGCAGTTGTCATAAAGTCGGGACTTCTTTTACATTGTGATCTTTAGTTTGGCAGTAATTTTTTAAATCACCAGTAGGTGCCATCTTCCAACACAAAATAAAGAGTTCTAAAGTTTCATAATTTGAAGATAGCAAAGATGAAGACAGAGAAATATAAGATACATGATAGATATAGATAGAAAGATAGATGATGGACAGATGACAGATAAATAGATAGATAGGTGATGGATGGCAGGATAAATGGAAGATTAGATTATTATAAGAGTTCTTAGTTACACGTATAGTCATACATTAAAAAAGGACAAAGAGCCAAACAACATGCTCTAAATATGAGAATACAGATAATCTCTCAGAGATTCATTTCAGCATTTTACACGTTGCTGATAACATCGGGAAGGTTGTTTTCTGATTCTGGCTTTTATAAACAATAGGGATTTTTTTGGAAGATGAAAAATGCAGTATTCCACTAGTACTTTTCTGTTCTTTAAACACAATAAACATAGACCACCTCTGGGCTTTTGTTCTTGTTCCTTCTTCTTTAAAATAGTTTTCTCCCCTAGATCCCTTTAGCTAGGTCCTCCTTCTTCAGAATATTGATTAAATATGCATATATCAAAAATAGCCTTGTTTATCATCTACCTGAAAATAGAATTTCTCATATCCCCGTTTCACTTTTCCCTGCTTTTTCTTTGTGTCACTTACCATGATATGATAGACTTCATATTTTATTTTATTTTGAGCCTTTTCTCAAGTGGTTTGGGCTGATATCAGAGATTTGGTTAAACATGGTTATAGGGATTTTGAAAAGCCCTTTTTATCTTTGTAGCATCCACACAAGTGTTTCAGTTCCAGGCAGACAAGTAATTGCCCGAACCTATTTCTACTAAGACATGGTTTTCAAAGCTCATAAAGAGAAGGAATCTTAGTCTACTCCTTTGGGAAATTCTCCCCCAATGGGAGAAGGGCTTTAAGGGGTGTGATAAGAATCAAAAGAGAGATATGAGTCAAATTACCTAGCACAGACCAGAATATTGAAGGTGTTCTTTTAAAAAAATGTATAGCACATTTCCATGAAGATTTTTCTAGTGCTAAAGAGGATTGACAGTCATTTATATTCTATCAGTGAATGGCTAACCACCATGTTTGTCCTGTAGTTTTATCACTTTTGATATTATTTTTACCTTAAACATAGAAAATTCCCTGTTAATTTAAGATTGGTGTTTCAAGGAGGTAAAATGTCTGTAGCTATATAACACTTCACAGAAGAATCAAATTATTAATTAGCAATTTCATTCCATTGGGTCTCTGGACTTAAAGGTCATTTGAAAGATGTTGATTTCCACAGGCTGAATTAGTTAGGAATGATATTTACACTGCTTAGCATGTGTATTACTCTGTATGTATTTTATTTTTCTATATGTTGGGCATTTGCTAGAGGATCTGTTTGCTCATGCCACCCAGGAGTGTCACTTTGGAATTTCACATTGAGCGACGGCAACGAATATTTGGCATTGCTTCTATGCTCTGCTTCAATATCCACTCTGCGAAGTGAATGTGAATTGCTGTCTTTAGGAATCTACATGTAGTATTGCAGATGTTTTTAGAGAAGTAAATGGGGTGTTACTTTAACATGTGTATCATGTGTATATTTACATTAGCAAAAACTGAAGCAGAACATCAAGTTGTTCATTTTTGTTTCTTTTTTTTTTTTTTAAGATTGTTGCTATAGGGTACATGTGCTCACTGGAGAGACAGAGAAAGACAAAGAGACAGAAAGTAAGAAATCACCCCCCAGAGGTGATGGCCACATCACAATCCCTTCACTTGCATTCTCCTCTCAGGATTTTGGACATGCACACATACACAACTGGTGTGAGTTTCAAGCCACTGAATTCCACGCTCGACTATGTGGGATTCTAGCACCTTAAACAGTATGCCACCTGCTGGCCCCTATTTTTAAAATATTAATTCAGTTAATATAAAAAATTCATTCTAATCTCTGAATCAGCAACTCTGCACTACTTTATTCTGAAAACAATTTAAGGATTTAACAGAACAGTTATGCCAGTGTCAAATGATTTCTAATTAAAAAAGGAAAGATAAAACAAACTCTTGAAGGACACTTTTATAATATTCAATTATTAATCACTTTGTCCTGGTAAATGTAGTATAGGTTATAGTTGCAAGATATTCAATGATGAAGATGTTTATTCTATTATATCCTAATACTTTACTTTCTTCATTGTCAGTGTCAAGCCCAGATTGCTGCATAAAATACAGAAAATTATATAATAAGTAACACAGCAGTTTCAGTGTAAAAAGAGTTTAAGGGACTAGTCTTTGCAGAGAGGGTGATGTGGGGTCTCTGCAGCTTTCTGTAGCAATAGCCAGTTTTTTTAGCAGCTGTGAGAAGAGAGAAGTGGACACTCAGTGATTTGAAAAATTGGTATTGAGATACATGTGTCATGAACTTGCTTAAATTATTAACCTCTATCAATCACATATTGATTGGCAAATGGCTCATCCATAGCTATAAAATGTCACTGTGAAATATTCCTACTAAATATAAGTTCCAGTGCCTTCTTCAACTGGAAATTAGAAATATACAATGGGCACTTTGCTTCTTTAAGTGTACATTGATAAAATAATGTTTAATATAATTCCTTAGATTAATTTGATAGTGAGAGTATAACTAATTTCACCTAATGATTATAACTGATTAACCCATTAGTAGATTTACTGGAAATAAGCTTTTGTTTGGCTAAAATACATGTTGACATGATTTTAATTACACAGAAAATGATCTTTTTCTGTAGTTCACTATAATCTATTTAATTCACCTTTTCAGAAATGAGACTGTAATAATTATAATTTTGGTGAGATTTTAACCTTTCCTATTTATATTACAATATTGTATTAAGTACTGTATCTCAGGGTCTTAAAAAATGGCTTTTTGATATAGTTTACTTATCAATTCTGCATCATCACATTTACATATTAGCTTATAGCAAAGAACCTGACACTCTATTTCATATATCTTGTACAACTGAATAAATATTGATGGAAATTATTTATACTTTAAAATTAATTAAAGTGTAGTCATGTCAACAATTGGTAGCATTAGATGATCATTAGTATAGATCATCTAATGAATATACTATGTTCTTTTATTTATTTTTACTTTTTGTGTTTCTTATATATTTTACTTATATTTTCCCTTCGATGCCCTCCCTCTCACCCACTGCTATTTCTCACCCTTCTCCCACACTCTCTCTGGTATCCACAGTTGCTCTTCATGCATTTATACAGTCCAGTATTTCAGTTTCTGCCATAGAGTGCCGACATTCAGTTTTGCAGTTTCTGCCATAGAGTGCAGACATTCAGTTATATTAAATGGGGACATGCAGTAACTTTCTTTCATAGTCTGACTTGCTTTGTTTTGCAATAAATCTTCCATATTCATCTATTCATCCACTTTCTATCAAATCTCAGGCTGTCGTGTGTGTGTGTGTGTGTGTGTGTGTTTTATGGCTTATTCCAAAGTATATATGTGTTGCACTTTTTCAATTCATTCATCTATTTGTGGACATTTGGGTTGGTTCCATGTCTTAGTAATTGTGAAAAGTGCTACACTAAAAATGGATGTGTAAATGTTTTTTTAGCTTAGTGCATTCCTATCCTTTGGGTAGATACCTAGGGGTGGAATTGCTGGGTCTAGTATGTTATAAAAATCAGCTAGGTCATAAGTAGACAATAAAGATTTGAATAATGCTACATATAGAAGTGTGCAAATCTGGGGTAACGCAAGATGATATTGTAGGGGACAGCAGATGGTGTGGTGGTTGAGGTGCTGGATTCCCATATAGCCAACTGCTGTTTGAGTCCTGGACCTGAAGGCTTCCTTTCTCACTTTCCTGTTCCCTCTGTCTCTGTCTCCCTCTGATGAGTACATATGACCTATAGTAAATTTAAAATAACTGTAAATAAACAAATAAATATTTTTAAAAATATATTATTGGGAACCAGCAGTTAGCATAATGGCTATGTCGCTGGACTCCCAAAAAAAAAATCTTCAAAAAAAAAAAAAATATATATATATATATATATGTTATTGTACTGTGAGGAGCAGAAAATACATTATCTATAGCAGGAATCATCTCAATCTTCTCCTCACTCTCTCTCTGTGAGTGTGTGTGCATGTGTGTGAGTATATATGCATATTTGTATAAATGAATATACTTTGTTTTATACTAGAATCTCAATTAATCAGCAATATCTCCATTTCTCTTGACAATTCAGCTCCTAAATGTCCAAGAAAATTAGAATTGTATTTTCAGTGATTTTTTTTTTGTAGAGTTTATTTTTGCTATAGGATGCATGTGCTCACCAGACAGACAGAGAGGGACAGAGAGACAGAAAGCAAGAAAT
>NW_006160215.1:239656-260138 GCF_000334495.1 Tupaia belangeri chinensis
CTCCATTCTCCTCTCAGGATCTTGGGCATGCACGCACACATGCCCAGCGTGAGTTTAAGCCACCGGGTCCGGGATGCAAACCACAGTCGACTATGTGGGAGTCCAGTGACATAGCCATTACGCTAACTGCTGGTCCCAGTTTTTTGGTAGTCTTTATGAGTCAAACTATTCTTCTCTTTAACTATCCTATTTAGTCTGTATAATGACTAAGTTTATGCTATCTAGATTGAGCTGTGGTGGTCAGTTTGGTCTAAAGGTTGTTTTGAAGATACCTTTTAGATGAGATTAACATTTATTTTCTTTGTTTTCAAAAGAATTATTTATTTAATTTTATTTATCATTATTACTTTTTTAATTTGTTACAATTACCAGAGAGAAAGAGAGAGAGAAAATGAGAACGCACGCCACCAAATCCAGGACCAGAACTTTAGTCCAACATATGGGAGTCCAGTGCCCTTACTACCACGCCACTGCTGACCTGAGATAAACATTTAGATCAGCAGGCATTGAGTTAGGAGATTACACTTCCTAATATGGATGAACTTAATGCAATTGATTGATGTATTTAGGAATAAATACTGGGGCACAGCAGGTGGTGTAGAGATTAAAGTGCTGGACTCCCATGTGGCCAACCATAGTTTGAATTCTGGACCTGGTGGCTTGAAACTCATGCCAGGCATGTGTGTGTGCTTGTGCAAAATTCCAAGCTGAAAATGGAGGAGAAGGGATTGCAGGTGTGGCCATCCCCCCTGCAGGGAGATTTCTCGCTCTCTCTCTTTTTCTCTCTCTCTCTCTCTCCAGTGAGAGCATGTACCCTATAGCAAAAATCTCTCTTAAAAAAAAGTGTTGAGGGAAGAGAACAATGAAGACTGATGTTTTCTGGAGCACAAAGTATACTTCTCAAGAGTTCAAGACTATTACATAAAAACCCTTTCTGAAATTCTAGACCTTCTGGACCAATCTGTGAATTTTTGATATAAGACTACCGTACCAACTCTTACCTGCTGGTTTGCCCTATAAAATTTGAACTTGCCAGCTCTCAATTCTCAAAATTACATATGAAAGATGAGAGAAAGAGAGAGAAAAGAGGGAGAGAGCTATCTGTACAGTGTGTGTGTATATATATATATATATATATATATATATATGTAACATGTAACATATTTAGTATGTAATGTGCATAGCATAGAATATGGTCTGGAATCACCTTCATGGACATCATTTCCAGTGAATAGATTCACTTTTCTTAGTGTTGCTCTGAATACCACTATTATAAGAAAACTCTGAATACCACTATTACTATTATAAGAAAAACAGTTAAACTGTGATGTTACAATACCAAGCCTTTGTTTTTATGAGCCTCTTCAAACAAGCAGCATCTCTGTTGCATCAGGAATATTTTCATCAACTTCCAATTAGTCTGCACTAAAGCTGTTTTCTAAGCTGAAGAGACTGCTCATTATTAAATTCCTATAAACGCATACTCTTACTTTAGAGAAATTACCTTCATGGTAGCATCATTTTACTTGTGGTGTACCAATCCTAATGATTGCAGGTACCTGAATAATAAAAACATATTTTTATATCCTGGTTCTGTTATGTAGATATTTCTGGACACTGTAAATTTGTTTCTACTTTTATCGTCCTTTTCCCATCTTTATGTGCTATTCAGACGTGTAGGTTTTTAACGTTACTAACTTGTCATGCTTTATCAAAGAAGTAGTATCTTGTACTTACTAACTGGATGTGGCTCTCCTTACTTGCTCTAACTTGAATTTTTGTTTTATCTGGCTATGTAAAGTAATTTACCCATTAAATGATGTCTGACCCTGCATCACTGACAGATCATAATCAAATTAGAGAAAGACAGTAAGATTATGAAAACCATCAGATCTAAAATGTTATGTAAATTGATTATGATACCCAAAATGAAAATCTTATATGTGAATAAATATGATTTTAGTATGCAAATTCTACAACTCTTTGATTTATTTTTCATTATCTAACTGTTGTTATGTAATATATTTACTTAGGAAATAATTTTTTAGAGGCCAGTGAGTGGCATAGAGGTTAAGGCACTGGATCCCACCTGACCGGACTCAGTGGCTTGAAAATTTCTCAGGACACATGTGTTTCTGCCCCAAAATCCTGAAAGGAGACTGAAAAAGAAGAGATTGTGGTGTGGCCACCCTCTTGATGGGATTATTTCTCACTTTTCCTCTCTCTTTTTTCCCTCCCTCTCTCTGTCTCTCTCGAGAGCACACATGCCCTATAGCAAAAACTTTCAAAAAATGGAAAAAGTAAAAAGAAATATTTATTGAATGCCTGCAAGTGTCAAAATCTACCTAGCTTCTGCAGGTGCATGATTCTCTATTTCTGACTTTTTTTCTGAATATATTAGCATGAATGTCTCAAGTTCTTCAAGTTCCTAAAATCTGCTCCTCTCTGGTTGTCTGAACTTGGAAACTTCCCCACCAACTATCAAACTAAGACAGACACATCTAGGTCAAGTTGTTCTTCCTTTTCTTCACTTTGGAGTTCCTTTCCAATAAAATTAATTATAAAATGATTCTTACTAATGGGACACACAGAAAAGTAATTTTCAGCACCAACATTACCATATTTGATATTCAATATGGTATACTTAGGCACATTTCTTCTTCTATCTCCTTTCCCATACTAGCTTTAGAATTATTTTTTAGTACTTATTTGTTTATCAAGTAATTAGAACTGGAATATGAATGAAAAATTACTACCTTGATTAGGCTGAATATTAGTAGTTCACCTAAACTAAATAACCTATTGCTCACTCCAATATAACAATTATCAAGACATAGATATAGTCTTTCATATCTAATTTAGAATTTTAAAAGGCTGCCATATTATTAATTATGTTTAATCAATACTAAATATAAACTCATTGTAAACATTCAAAACTGACATAATACCTGTCATTTAAAAAAAGTTATCTGACTCAAAATCAGTTACTTTCAGGACTCTCTGTGGTTCCCGGATTTTAGCTTGATATTTTTGATAAGACACACAGTCCTCTGTTACATTGTATAAGACCATTTAGCATTTGAGTCCTACTGTTTCAGGTGCTCCGGCATCATAGCAATTCTACAGCACCATTCTCAGAGTACATTGACCATAAATACCATGTTCTCTGTAGGGTTTAGAGCCATGTTGCAATTTCACACCCTTGCTGGAAAAGGTGCAGTGGTCCCATTATACTCCTAAATCCCCACACCTCTCTACTTGTCACTTATTATCTATCTGTCATCCCAATCCTTATCTATCTCTCTCTGTATATATCCATCTATTGGGTTGTCAGAAATCCATATTATATTTTTTCTGTTTTTTTTATTCTTTTTTTTTTTTTGGAGGTTTTTTGCTATAGGGCATATGTTCTTGCCAGGAACACAGACGAGAGAGACAGAGAGACAGAAATTGAGAAATCAACCCCCCTCCCATGGGGGATGGCCATGCTGCAATCCCTTCTCCTCCATTCTCCTCTAGGGATCTTGGGCGCATAGTCACAAATGCCGGCATGAGTTTAAGCCACAGGGTCTGGGACTCAAACTCCCGTCGGCTACGTGGGAGTCCAGTGATGTAATCATTACATTATCTACTGGTCCCATATTTTTTCTGTTTTTATTTGCAAAAATGTGTCATGACTTTTCCAACAACCCAGTATGTATCTATCTAGCATCCATCATCTATCACCTCTCATCTTATCTATCATCTGAGAGTCTTTTCTCAAAGACTCACCAGTTCTACCTGCTCCTCTTCCTACTCACAACTAATCTGCCTCATATAATCTTGGGATTTACTAATCTAATCTAACATCTTCACGTTTTCTTCTGACTCTAAAATTTTGATCAGAACTTTCCTAATACCCACAGGTTTTAAATAGTGAATCTCTAAATTATAAAATACATATATATATATATATATATATGTGTGTGTGTGCATATTTGTGTGTGTGTGTATGTATGTGTATAAATTTCCTGAGGAATAATTGAAATAGGTTCTCGCTTCAAAAGAGAGAAATAAAATAAGAAGCAGTAGAAAATTGCGTGTTTAGAATTTTTAATATTTCAAAATGAGAATCTCCCCCTTTCATCTGTATTCTTACAATCAACACTATCAAGTCTAGTCTGATGAACTGTTAGGAAGACAAGGGAAAACTTTCTCAAACATGGATCTCCAATTTAAACTTTAAGTCTGACACTACTATTCTTGTTGGGTCTTAAATCTCTCGATTTTTTAAATAAGTAATTTTAAGATTGAAAAAACTATCATGACATTACCAAGACAGTTACTGTTACTTTCCCAGTCATAAAAAAATTCTCTTTTTTATTTAAATTATGCCAATACAATGTTTTATAGAAAAGATTCTGATAACTTATCTATACTTTTATAAGTAAAAAAATGGCAAAATCTATTTTGTGGCCCATAGTTACAATTCTGTTTTGGGAATTCTGCAGTCTGGAATATCCGGTACCTATGACAGTGTGATTTTGCAGTTTTTGAAGCTGATTGAAATAGACTCAACAAGTTAAATAAGTCAGGTAAATTATTTGTTTTTCATTTAAAAATATGTTTAGAAATTGGTTTCTTAAAAGTGACCAAAAGGGGAGTTTATGGAGAGGTCAGTGAATTAGAATGAATACACAATTCTATTTTTTTATAAGGATTTTATAGTATATTAAATTGTTTACAGAGTCAGTGCTTTCTGAGGAAAATAATCAAAATAGAAACATAATAATTATACAAGTTGTAGTATAATTCATGATGTTCTTCTTACTCTTTCACAGCAATCACACTTGTTAAGTCCTCAGCTTTCTCCAGAGGAAAGTACTTCACATACCTAAAAATGGCGAGACAAAGACAAAAACAAAAGAACCCTAAAACTACTCATGCCACTGAAAAACTGTCAGATGTTGTCTAATATAATCCAACTTTATATGAAGATGAACGAGAGACATGAAGAGCAAAGAACTGCTTCATGAGAATACCCTAGATACTCACTGCATTAGAAGTTCCTCTTTTTATGTGAGTACTGACATAAATCTTTTCATATTGAGGAATTACCAAATAATTATTACTTAAATCCTTACTGGCAGAATATAACCAAGCAACGGTAATAACAAAACAAAGTTTTTCCTATGAGAGGAAGCATTGTCACCTGATTCATGCATTCCAAAAACATCACTTTGCTCTTTTTCATTGTGTTCTCAAGAAAATTGCTTTTTATATAAAAGCAAAGGTTCTGTGAATAAAAATGAAATGGATCTGTTCTCAGAAGCTTCCTCCGTATGAGATTCTTCCTAAGCTTTCTAATTTTCCATTTATATAAATCCACAGTTCTGAAATATTACTTATCATACCGTGTGTGTGTGTGTGTGTGTGTGTGTATAATATAACTATCACAAATGATAAAGGTTCCCCTAAAAAGCTAAAGATTCATCCCGTTTATTGTTGCAGCTGCTACAACCTTGAGTATTTCTGTTTTCAATTAAAAAATATATATATTGCAAGATTGGTGGCATTAAAATTTGAATGATATTCCATTTCCATACAGTTTTATAGAGAAATATTTTTCTGTCTGGCAAAAAAATCTTGAATGTCACATTTACATACATGTTTGAAATTCTATATTGGCAAACAAAGCATGAGAACCAATATTTGTATTAAAAAGTCTTGATCTCCTCCACAAATATTTCCACAAAAAATTATAGATTATATTAAGCAGTTGAAAGTTTGTATCACAATTTGTTGAAAAGTTCAAATAAAAATGATTCCTTAGAATGGGAACTAGAGGAGCCAGCATGTGCAGTGATGGTTAAGGTGCTGGACTCCCACATGGTTGACCGTGGTTTAAATCCCAGACCTGGTGGCTTACTTTCTCACTTTCTCTCTCTATCTCTTTTCTTTCTGTTTCTCTTTGGTGAGTGCACATGCCCTTTAGTTAATTTAAAAATAATATAATAAATAAAATTAAATATATTTTTTAAAAAGAACAGGAGCCAGAGAAATAGTGCCTGTGCATTTGAACTTATCTATATCCTTCCAACCAAAGTTCAGTTGAACCTGAGAAGAATATGGTCAATGTCAGACTTAATCAGCCTCGTTAATGCTCATGTACTGAAAATATATATGATGACTCTTTTCTAGATAGGGTGTGACCTTCCAGAAGCACTCTAACAGTGAAACAACCTCAAAATTGTACCGTCTCATGCTGATTTTAGACACCTACACAAGAGACAGTTCTGTCTCCTAGAAATATTATGAGGATTAAATTGCATAGTGAAGCAAAGTGCATGGGAGAGTGCTTTATTTACAAAAAATGAAAATAAGCTATAATTATCACTTACTATAAATAGTAATAGCTCACAAATTGAATGTAAGAGAGAAATCACCTCTGATGTTCTGCTTACTTCAGATCTAAATATGTATCACTTAAACAATAAAACTCAACATTAGACAAAATTTAAACTCATAGCATAAAAATAACTTTTTTCCCTAATAAATTGCCACATTCTACATTTATTCTGAATGCTTGTTAATGAGTTTTCATTATGGATGATGTGAAAAAGAGTATCTTTAAAATACTTTACCTAGTTCCAACTTCCATATAATTGTATGAATGTATCACTCCCTTGAGGTCTTTAGGTCAATACTTTTTTTAAAAAAAAAGTAAATTAGTTCAGTGTCTCAAAGAGAGGTTTATATAAAAATTTCCACAGAGATGTTTAATGGTTGTTTTCAACTTTGTAGGCCTGAATTATTGTTCACAGTTATTTCTCCCTCTTACTGGGGCCATGCTCCCCAAGCATAATAGGCCGGCCCTAACCTTTCAGAGATTGATAAAGAAAGTGTGTGGTGTGGGTGACTCCCTTAAATGCAATGGAATTAGATAAAAATTACTCATTACTCTATTATTTCTTTTTCTACAAATATGGAAATATTTATAGAGATCAGACTTTCAGATGAGTCAAATTTGATCTACTTCCCACTATTTTGTTGATACAAAATTCAGGATCATTATGATTTTTTCTTAGTTGAAATTATGTAATAGAGATAATGCTAAATGTAGAGTGACCTAACTTTCTCCTATTGTTATTTCAGCTCAGAGCTGGGAAACTCATTAGGGTCCATTTGCTTTACCTAATGTTTGATAAATAGCCATAGAAAAATCCACTTAAAACAAAGTGCTACCCATTGGTGTGTTCTCTTTAGAGGCTCTGGAATGTAACAGAATTCTTCTTTGAAAACAAAATGCTTCTTTTTTTTTTTTTTTGGAGGTTTTTTGCTATAGGGCATATGTTCTTGCCAGGAACACAGACGAGAGAGACAGAGAGACAGAAATTGAGAAATCAACCCCCCTCCCATGGGGGATGGCCATGCTGCAATCCCTTCTCCTCCATTCTCCTCTAGGGATCTTGGGCACATAGTCACAAATGCCGGCATGAGTTTAAGCCACAGGGTCTGGGACTCAAACTCCCGTCGGCTACGTGGGAGTCCAGTGATGTAATCATTACATTATCTACTGGTCCCATATTTTTTCTGTTTTTATTTGCAAAAATGTGTCATGACTTTTCCAACAACCCAGTATGTATCTATCTAGCATCCATCATCTATCACCTCTCATCTTATCTATCATCTGAGAGTCTTTTCTCAAAGACTCACCAGTTCTACCTGCTCCTCTTCCTACTCACAACTAATCTGCCTCATATAATCTTGGGATTTACTAATCTAATCTAACATCTTCACGTTTTCTTCTGACTCTAAAATTTTGATCAGAACTTTCCTAATACCCACAGGTTTTAAATAGTGAATCTCTAAATTATAAAATACATATATATATATATATATATGTGTGTGTGTGTGCATATTTGTGTGTGTGTGTATGTATGTGTATAAATTTCCTGAGGAATAATTGAAATAGGTTCTCGCTTCAAAAGAGAGAAATAAAATAAGAAGCAGTAGAAAATTGCGTGTTTAGAATTTTTAATATTTCAAAATGAGAATCTCCCCCTTTCATCTGTATTCTTACAATCAACACTATCAAGTCTAGTCTGATGAACTGTTAGGAAGACAAGGGAAAACTTTCTCAAACATGGATCTCCAATTTAAACTTTAAGTCTGACACTACTATTCTTGTTGGGTCTTAAATCTCTCGATTTTTTAAATAAGTAATTTTAAGATTGAAAAAACTATCATGACATTACCAAGACAGTTACTGTTACTTTCCCAGTCATAAAAAAATTCTCTTTTTTATTTAAATTATGCCAATACAATGTTTTATAGAAAAGATTCTGATAACTTATCTATACTTTTATAAGTAAAAAAATGGCAAAATCTATTTTGTGGCCCATAGTTACAATTCTGTTTTGGGAATTCTGCAGTCTGGAATATCCGGTACCTATGACAGTGTGATTTTGCAGTTTTTGAAGCTGATTGAAATAGACTCAACAAGTTAAATAAGTCAGGTAAATTATTTGTTTTTCATTTAAAAATATGTTTAGAAATTGGTTTCTTAAAAGTGACCAAAAGGGGAGTTTATGGAGAGGTCAGTGAATTAGAATGAATACACAATTCTATTTTTTTATAAGGATTTTATAGTATATTAAATTGTTTACAGAGTCAGTGCTTTCTGAGGAAAATAATCAAAATAGAAACATAATAATTATACAAGTTGTAGTATAATTCATGATGTTCTTCTTACTCTTTCACAGCAATCACACTTGTTAAGTCCTCAGCTTTCTCCAGAGGAAAGTACTTCACATACCTAAAAATGGCGAGACAAAGACAAAAACAAAAGAACCCTAAAACTACTCATGCCACTGAAAAACTGTCAGATGTTGTCTAATATAATCCAACTTTATATGAAGATGAACGAGAGACATGAAGAGCAAAGAACTGCTTCATGAGAATACCCTAGATACTCACTGCATTAGAAGTTCCTCTTTTTATGTGAGTACTGACATAAATCTTTTCATATTGAGGAATTACCAAATAATTATTACTTAAATCCTTACTGGCAGAATATAACCAAGCAACGGTAATAACAAAACAAAGTTTTTCCTATGAGAGGAAGCATTGTCACCTGATTCATGCATTCCAAAAACATCACTTTGCTCTTTTTCATTGTGTTCTCAAGAAAATTGCTTTTTATATAAAAGCAAAGGTTCTGTGAATAAAAATGAAATGGATCTGTTCTCAGAAGCTTCCTCCATATGAGATTCTTCCTAAGCTTTCTAATTTTCCATTTATATAAATCCACAGTTCTGAAATATTACTAATCATACCGTGTGTGTGTGTGTGTGTGTGTGTGTATAATATAAATATCAAACATGATACAGGTTCCTTAAAGATTCATCCCGTTTATTGTTGCAGCTGCTACAACCTTGAGTATTTCTGTTTTCAATTAAAAAATATATATATTGCAAGATTGGTGGCATTAAAATTTGAATGATATTCCATTTCCATACAGTTTTATAGAGAAATATTTTTCTGTCTGGCAAAAAAATCTTGAATGTCACATTTACATACATGTTTGAAATTCTATATTGGCAAACAAAGCATGAGAACCAATATTTGTATTAAAAAGTCTTGATCTCCTCCACAAATATTTCCACAAAAAATTATAGATTATATTAAGCAGTTGAAAGTTTGTATCACAATTTGTTGAAAAGTTCAAATAAAAATGATTCCTTAGAATGGGAACTAGAGGAGCCAGCATGTGCAGTGATGGTTAAGGTGCTGGACTCCCACATGTTGACCGTGGTTTAAATCCCAGACCTGGTGGCTTACTTTCTCACTTTCTCTCTCTATCTCTTTTCTTTCTGTTTCTCTTTGGTGAGTGCACATGCCCTTTAGTTAATTTAAAAATAATATAATAAATAAAATTAAATATATTTTTTAAAAAGAACAGGAGCCAGAGAAATAGTGCCTGTGCATTTGAACTTATCTATATCCTTCCAACCAAAGTTCAGTTGAACCTGAGAAGAATATGGTCAATGTCAGACTTAATCAGCCTCGTTAATGCTCATGTACTGAAAATATATATGATGACTCTTTTCTAGATAGGGTGTGACCTTCCAGAAGCACTCTAACAGTGAAACAACCTCAAAATTGTACCGTCTCATGCTGATTTTAGACACCTACACAAGAGACAGTTCTGTCTCCTAGAAATATTATGAGGATTAAATTGCATAGTGAAGCAAAGTGCATGGGAGAGTGCTTTATTTACAAAAAATGAAAATAAGCTATAATTATCACTTACTATAAATAGTAATAGCTCACAAATTGAATGTAAGAGAGAAATCACCTCTGATGTTCTGCTTACTTCAGATCTAAATATGTATCACTTAAACAATAAAACTCAACATTAGACAAAATTTAAACTCATAGCATAAAAATAACTTTTTTCCCTAATAAATTGCCACATTCTACATTTATTCTGAATGCTTGTTAATGAGTTTTCATTATGGATGATGTGAAAAAGAGTATCTTTAAAATACTTTACCTAGTTCCAACTTCCATATAATTGTATGAATGTATCACTCCCTTGAGGTCTTTAGGTCAATACTTTTTTTAAAAAAAAAGTAAATTAGTTCAGTGTCTCAAAGAGAGGTTTATATAAAAATTTCCACAGAGATGTTTAATGGTTGTTTTCAACTTTGTAGGCCTGAATTATTGTTCACAGTTATTTCTCCCTCTTACTGGGGCCATGCTCCCCAAGCATAATAGGCCGGCCCTAACCTTTCAGAGATTGATAAAGAAAGTGTGTGGTGTGGGTGACTCCCTTAAATGCAATGGAATTAGATAAAAATTACTCATTACTCTATTATTTCTTTTTCTACAAATATGGAAATATTTATAGAGATCAGACTTTCAGATGAGTCAAATTTGATCTACTTCCCACTATTTTGTTGATACAAAATTCAGGATCATTATGATTTTTTCTTAGTTGAAATTATGTAATAGAGATAATGCTAAATGTAGAGTGACCTAACTTTCTCCTATTGTTATTTCAGCTCAGAGCTGGGAAACTCATTAGGGTCCATTTGCTTTACCTAATGTTTGATAAATAGCCATAGAAAAATCCACTTAAAACAAAGTGCTACCCATTGGTGTGTTCTCTTTAGAGGCTCTGGAATGTAACAGAATTCTTCTTTGAAAACAAAATGCTTCTTTAAAAAATAAAGAAATAAATGTAATGGATCACCTGTGACCAAATTACTATAATGTTTATTATTTTCTGTAATTTGTTAATTTACTTAGCTCTTTTCACACGGTGATATAGTTCAGTTTATCAGTTCTAACGCCTGTAACGCACACACATATATGGATAGTCAGAAGAGTCACGACACCTTTTTCATAGAAAAACAGAAAAATACGTCTTGACTTTCCAGATGACCTAATATACTGAGAGGAAGAAAAGGAGAAAGATTTACACTAGTTGAGAAGAAATTTCTTGCAGCTATTTTGTTTGCATCCCAGTCTGGTTTCTTAGCATGTTATATGTAGTATTTACATTTCTGCTTGACAGATAAGCAGCCTGATTGCACACAAACATACTTCTCATCTTGTACACAGTTGAGCTGCTTGGTGTGAGATGTAAATTGTGAAGTTTGTGAGTATTTCTTAATAATGCCCTTTTATAGTTATGATAAGCAAACACCACATTCCTTTTGCTTTAGAGTAGAAATCTCTTCTTGCTTGCGTTCTTAGTTTCTTTACATATATCCTCTTTTGCTTCATTTTATTAGCTTTTTATATATTTTTACTACTTATTTTTAATGAATAACAATCCAGGTTTTTCATTTTCTTATTTATTTTTTGGAGAGGGATTTTTGCTATAGTGCATGTGCACTCTCCAGAGAGGCAGACAGAGAGACAGAGAGACAGAAAACAAGAAATAATTCCCCAAGGAGATGCCCGTGCAGCAATTCCTTCCCCTTCACTTTCTCTTAGGATTTTTGAGCATACACGCACATGTGCCTGCCGTGAGTTTTAAACACCCAGGTCGGGGACTCGAATTGTGGTCAACTACGTGGTAGTCCAGCGACGTAATCATTATGTCATCTGCTGGTCACAGTCAAGTTATTTTTATAATTAATTCATCCCTGTAGTAGCAGGTGGCCATAATACCACATTCTATGTCTTTAGATTTTGCCATAGGGTACATGTGCTCACTGACAGAAGAGAGAGGAAAAGTGAGAAATCACCTCCTGGGGAATGGCATGCTGCAATCCCTTCTCCTCCATTCTCCTTTCGGGATCTTGGGCATGCACACGCACATGCCTGGCATGATTTTCAAGCCTCTGGGACTGGGACTAGAACTGCTTGTCAGTCAAATAGAAATCTAGCACCTTACCCACCATGCCACCTACTAGCCCCAGTTTTTGCTTGTTTATTTTATATTTTGTTTATTTCTTCCATGAGCAAGTGAGAGAATGAAAAAGTCACTTCTAACACAGTACTCACACCACAATACACCTGCAGCTTCAACCAGCCTGGGACAGACAAACATATGTGTTTCCAGGATGCTTAGGGAGAACCTGGAACTAGAACCTAGCACCTACTCCTGAGGTCCAGCATCATGATGTATTATGTTACCACTGCAGTATGACGTTGGATCTTGCAGGGGGGTTTCTTATTTGTTTGGGAGTTTTTGTCTGATTGTTTTGAGAACAGAATCCTAAAATCCTTTTTTTTTTGGAGAGGTTTTCGCTATAGGGAGCGTGCGCTCGCCAGACAGAGACATAGAGACAGAAAGCGAGAAATCACCCCCCAGGGGGGCTGGGCACGCCGCAATCCCTTCTCCTCCATTCTCCTCTCGGGATCTTGGGCACGCACGTACACGCGCCCAGCGTGAGTTTTAAGCCACCAGGTCCAGGACATGAACCGCGGTCGACTACGTGGGAGTGCAGCGACATAGCCATTACACTAACTGCTGGTTCCCAGAATCCTAAAATCTTAAGACACAAATGTGTTAAGTCCAAGGTGGAAAAATTCTTGGCTTTTTTAGTAAAATGCAACTTATTTTTTTCTCAACCTTTCTTATATAACAGTCACAAATCACTATTTCCATGCTGCTGCTGCCCCTTCTTTACAAGTACCCCACCTTTGGAAGCAATAAGTAAAATTCATGTGCTGCCGGAGCCTCAGCCTGCCAAGCCCATTCTTCTCCCCTCCGAAAGGTGATTTGGCACACTGCTGGGGATTTATCCAGGTCCTTCTTAAATAAACTGCAGCAATTGTTTCTTTGAGAGAATTTACAGTCCAGAAATGTTTTGCCCTGTTTTTACTTTTTTCACAAGAGAAACTAGACAGCAACTCAAGAAACTGTGAGTTGAGACCAGCTAAATATGCTTCTATGTCCCCAGGCTAACAATAAATACTGCAGATCCAGAGAAATTATGCCTACTTTGCAAACTTTCCTGTTTATCTTTCCCAGTCTGCCATCACTTGTTTCTAATAACAATATAACTTTTCTCCAAATGGGGAGGCGCTCTGGGTCTATGAATGATGTAAATGTACATAGTTACTAGGAAATTAGTTACATGTGAAATAGCTAAAGCTTTTATTCATTTCTGTAAAACCTACAGAGTTCCTATTTTGCCCTTTATAAATCTAGTACTAGTTTTGCTCATTCCAGTCATCTCTTTAAGTTTTTAAATTATATTTTCTTGCTTTGGGGGCAGAGGAATTATGCTGTTAAATACCCTGTGTAACAAAATGTTAATTTTGTTGTAGCTATAAGCTAGATAATTTTGGTCATGAAAAGAGCAAGCAAACTAGATTTGGCAGAAATTAAAGTAGTCCCGATTCAGCAGTAACCTTACACAAAACCTAGATTCTCGTGTAATCAAATCAGACAAACTAGATTTGGGTATAATTAGATCAGCATAATTAAATTCCCCATCTCTTAGGGAAAATCAAAATGCACATATGTAGGATTCATTATTTTTTCCTTTGGTCCCCAGTTGCAACAATAAAAATCTACACCCAAGAAGAATTCAGCTGGGTCTGCCACTTAAGAAGAGGAGTTCTTATCCGTGGATATTCGTCAGTGTTAACTTTGCTAAAACACTCATTGTAGTTTTTAGAAAAACAGAACTACAATATATCCTGTTAAACTTACCTTGATTCTGTGGTTCACTCACAATTTTAAAGAACAATGTTTTTTATGCAATTAACAATTGGGTGAAGAATGCAAAACTGCACTCTCTTGGGAACCAGCAGTTAGCGTAATGGCTATATTGCTGGACTCCCACGTAGTCGACCGCGGTTTGAGTCCCGGACACGGTGGCTTAAAACTCACGCCAGGCACGTGTGTGTGCATGCCCAAGATCCCAAGAGGAGAATGGAGGAGAAGAGATTGCGGTGTGACCATCCCCTTTGGGGGGTGATTTCTCGCTTTCTGTCTCTATGTCTCTCTCGCTATAGCGAAAGAGACGTGCCCTTCAGCGAAAACCTCTCAAAAAAAAAAAAAAAAAAGAATGCAAAACTGCACTCTCTTTTAATGATTTATTTTTAATAACCAAAGCATTACACTGATACTATTAGTACAAATTTTATGTCTTCCCTATATAGCTCAACTATTAAAAATTAAAGGAAACTCTTTATTAGAAAGTACAAATACAATGAATGTTTTCTGTGTGTCAATTTCCCATTATTTTTACAATCTCCATTTAGATCACCATTATCATTTTGTTTGATAAAGGCATATTATTAAAAGGTCTAAACATAGTTAGCCTAAAATTTACAAGATAACATATACTTTATGAAATTTATAACCAAGATTTATAAACTCTATTGGCCATATTAAGCCACCCAAGTCCAGAATGATATATAAGCAGATACAATGTTTTCAAGAGGACAAAAAACACACATAAACATAAAGTAGATTACATATAAGGTATTTCTTGTGTATATGTGTCATTTAATAGACTTAAGATGAGGCTCATGTTAAATAAATTGGCTCAATTTTATTTAATTTGGTAATGTATGTTTTTTGTTTTTTTTTTTTAACTGCTGGAGGATGCATGTGCTCACCAGAGAGAGAGAGAAAAAGAGAGAAAATCCCCCAATGGGACATGGACACACTGCAGTCTCTTCCACCCACTTCATTTCATCACGACTCTGGTCAGACAGGCACACATGCACCCTGTGTCCCCAGCATGGCATACTGGGACTCTAACTGTGGTTGACTTTGTGGGTTCTGGGTACCCACAGGTGACTGGGTCAATGCTGATAATGCACACTTTTGATAATACTATTCTTCTTGAAAGACCAGGTGGATATTCTAAATATAATCAGTACAGAGTTTCATCTAACATGGTTTTTCTTTTCATTTCACTCCCATTCTTACATCTTGAAAACCTGGTCTTCTGGTTTTATAAATCTGTCATCTCTAGAAAATGATTTGTCTTGTCATATTCTTGAGACAAATACTTCTTTCTCATTATCAGTAAAAGACATCTTTCCTGGTTATCGCTGGACTCCCACATGGTCAACCCTGGTTCAAGTCCTGGACTCGGTGGCTTGAAACTGATGCTGGACACATGTGCATGTGTGCGCAAGATCTCAGGAGGATAATGGAGGAGAAGGGATTGTGGCGTGACCCTCCCTCTTGGGGTGTGATTTCTCACTTTCCCTTTCACTGTCTCTGTCTCTCTCTGGTGAGCACACACACCCTAAGACAGACACCTCTCCAAAAAAATATTTTTCATGGAACTTCAACTTATAACTCTGTGAAGCCTATCAGATTGTTATATCCCCCATGTATCTTGTGCTTCATATTCACAGTACTTACAATTTTAAATACATCGTTTATTTTCTCAGTACTTCTCAAACTATCTATGGTAAAAAATCAATCTCTGCAACAACCACGTTCTGACACTAACACACACCGCACGATGTACCATGCAACTTTAACAACACCCCAACCTTCAGTGAGACCAGTCTATTGACCACATGCTTGACTGCAGGGGCAATATCAAATTGCTTTATAATTTTCTAAGTCTTTCTTCTCAATCTGTGCTTATCTCAACATGGGCTGGTAACAATTTATGGAAAGGTGTTTATCCATTACACATACTGTGAGTGCTGTAAGTTGAGCAACTAAACATGCAATTTAAGTGTTACCCTGCTATGTGGATGTTTGCAACAACCAGAATGTGTGGGTCATCTTTTAACTTTCTCATTAGCTCAGTGACTTTTCTGTATACTAAATAAGGTCCTTCACCAAAAATTACTACAGAATTTGTATTCTAATAATTATATTTTACTAAATATGTTTGAAAATTCTTCAACATGAATATTCAAAATGTTAACTGTGTAGACAGTAGAAAATATAAAAGTTTCCTCAGGACCTGCCACGTGGTAGGGTGATTAAGGATGCTAGATTCCGCATGGCTGACTGTGCAGTTTGAGCCCTGTACCTGGTGGTGGCTTGAAAAACAAGCCAGCTGCGTGAGCATGGATGCCCAAAATCCCAAGAGGAAAATGAAGAAGAAGGGATTGTAGAATGATCATTCTCCCTGACAGGTGTTTTTTCACTTTCTCTCTCTCTCCCTCTGTAACTCCCTCTCCCTTCTCAGGTAGAGTCCACATGACCTATAGAAAACTGGAAAAAAAAATTTAGAATATAATGACTAGACCAGTGGGACATCCATGTAGTCTATTTATATGGGCTTGGTGGGAGGTAAACTAGAAGCATAGTCCAAGATTACATCATAAATATCTTGGAATTCTTGAATAGTTTTAATTTAAATTAATACTGTATTGAGTTGGCCCCATAATATAACACTTAAGTTTCATATATAGGGAGCCGGATCACACATGGCTGGCTCCAGATCGAGCCTAACCCTGGCAGCTTAAAAATATGCCAAGGACATACATGTGTGCCCCAAATCCTGAAGGGATGAGAAATAGGAAATAAAAGGATTGCAGCATGAACAATTTCATTAGGAGGTGCTTTCTGTCTTTGTCTCTCTCTCTTTCTGACAAGTGAATGTACCTTCTGGCACTTAGAAAAAAAAGGAAAGAAAGAAGAAAAAGATTGGTAAGTAATAAGGAGATTCCTGACAAGGATTATACACAGTCAGAGGTAGTCTTCAGACAATTTAGCGAGTTGGGTTAGGCCATCTAGTGGTGTTGTGGTGAAGGTGGCTGGATCCCTCAGGGAAACCTGCATGGTTCAAGTCCTGTACCCAGAAGCTTGAGAAGCATTCTGGGTGCATGTGTATGCATGTCCAAAATTCTAAAAGGAGAAATGGAGGAAAAGGGATGTAATGTGAACACTCCTTAAAAGGGGAGTGCTTTCTCACTTTCCTTCTCTCTCTCTCTGTGTCACTATCTGGGAAATAAATGTTTCTTCAGGCAAAATAAAAAAAAAAGAGAAGAAAAGAGAAGATAACTTAGGTTAGTTGTTGAATAGATTTAAATGGAAAATTAAGAAAAAAATAAAGAGTGCTTCATCACATAAACTTGCAGAATTACTTGGGTTAGAAATATTCACAAAACTCTTATACAATTACTTAGTTACTTATTATTTTTATGGTCATAAGAGGATAGAGAAAGATAGCAAGAGAGCAAATAGAGAGGCAGGACGTTAGTGAGAAACAGATATGGCTTATTACCTGTTGATGATGACAGGTATAGTATCCTCAACTGGATTGGTCTGAGAAGTATTTCATGATGGGTAAAGTCTTTTTACAAGCAAAATGAGAAATAGTGATTGACTGTTTTAAAAAATAATTAGAATAATAATAATAATGATTGGGAAAAACATAGAAAAGATACTGAATGTTGAAGCGGGGAGATTAATGTCTCTGTATTGACTGACATGTATGGCATTCCCTTTTGAAAAAGCAATATAATACACTGTAAAGTTATATGTAATCCAATGTAATATAAAGAAGATTATGATGATAATAAAAATTAAAAATAAACAAACAAATAAATAAATTTTATTTTACTTTTTCATAACTAATTCTTCTTAACATTTTCTTCCCATGGGGAACCAGCAGTTAGCGTAATGGCCATGTCGCTGGACTCCCACATAGTCGACCGTGGTTCGCATCCTGGACCTGGTGGCTTAAAACTCACGCCGGGCATGTGTGCGTGCGTGCCCAAGATCCTGAGAGGAGAATGGAGGAGAAGGGATTGCGGTGTGACCATCCCCCTTGGAGGGGGTGACTTCTCGCTTTCTGTCTCTATGTCTCTCTCTGTCTGTCTGGCGAGCACACGTGCCCTATAGCGAAAACCTCTCAAAAAAAAAAAATCATTTTCTTCCCATGGACATCACATTTCGTATTTGATTGATAATACAGTATTTAGGGACCAGCAGTTAGCATAATGGCTATGTCGCTGGACTCCTACGTAGTCGACTGCGGTTCAAGTCCTGGACCCGGCAGCTTAAACTCACGCCGGGCACGTGTGCGTGTGTACCCAAGGTCCCAAGAGGAGATGGAGGAGAAGGGATTGTGGAGTGGCCATCCCTCTTGGGGGGTGATTTCTCGCTTTCTAACTCCTGTCTCTCTCTTTCTGGCGAGCGCACATGCCCTCTAGTGAAAACCTCTAAAAAAAAAAAAAAGATAATACAGTATTTATTGTACCTGGTGAATGAGAAGTAGAAATACCTAAAGGCCTTCTCGTAAGGTTCATGCATACCAGAATTTAGAAGTAATCTTCATAGTCTAGATATTCACATTTCTCTGAGGTTGTCCAATACTCTTTGTGACTTGAGGTCTCTGAAATCACAGACAAGCTGCTTAATTTTGCCTTTCACAACTCTAGGAAATAGAAAAGAATGCTTAATGGCCTTTCTGTATTCTGGTGTCAATATATGCTGCAAAGTGTAATGTAGGATAAATAAGTCACTATGCTCTTACATATCCATTTATTTAAAGTTTATTTATTTAACTTTTTCTATAAGAGGGAGATTAAATGAGATAGGCACTCCAGCAAGCTTTTCATGACATGATCTACCTCCAGTATCAGCCGACCCAAGTAGCAATTGCACTTGTCTGGTGTTCTCAGAAAGACCCAAGGATGTGAACCCAGGAAGTTTCCCATGTTCGACAATTGCATTTCCAGTGTTCTACCACCTTCCCACTTAAATTATTTAGATAAAATAATAGACATTTTTAACATCTATTTTTTTACATTTATTCATTTACTTCTTCCACAAGAAAAAAAGAGAGAGAGAGAGAGTAAGAAACAGAGAGATAGAGAAGGAGATTCAGTTACCACGTTTTGTGCAGAGCCCCACATAGGAGGAGGTTACTGAAGTTGTTCAAAGACATACTTCTCATCTCTATCTGGGTCTAATGACCCACACTCAATGTTTTTTCCAAGTTATTATGGGAAATAGAAAGTTCTAAGTTTAATCGAGTAGAATTGCTGTGTAAACTCACAAAGCTATCTGCATGTAACAATAACTATTTTCAGAAATATTTCTGCCCATGCAACTGGACCCTGACAGGGACTAAATATTCCTGATACTGGAGGGAAAAATAAATAGATAAAAATAACTTGATGCCCTTAAATAGTCTTAGCAGTCTTTTACTGAGAGATCCATCAAGGCATAAATTTTGGCATAGAAAGCGGCACTCCATAATGAAGTAGAAGATGATACAGGACATAGGGTATTTGCAAGTTCAAAAGACAGAGTAAGTTATTTGTGATGGTTACCTTCTTCCACATGCTAAAAGCATTGCCACCGCTCTCAACTAACCCTATAAACTTACATAAAATTCCCTTTAAGAAGTTGAAGATAGAAGAACAGATATATCTCTGGTTTACGTATGGGTAATATATGTTTAAATAGACATTCTCATGTGAACTGAGGCAGTCTTGTAGCATTGTCTACCTAGAGTCATGAAAAATGGTGGGGGGATGGGGTGGGTAAATGCTTACATGAGATAGATCTTTGTTGATACAATTGATTGTCAATCTTCTCTTAATAGACGAGGGTTCAGGGCTACTGACATTTGGGCCAGATGCTTATTTGTTTTGAAGGGTTGTCACATGCACAGTTCAATGTTTAGCAGTAAATTTGCTTCTTCTTACTAAAACATCTATAGCACCCACTCAATTCTAAAAACAATATTAAACAAAATAAAATAAAAAATACTCCCTCTCATATTCAGAAGTACTGATTTACACTATTATTGGGCTGTGGCTAATTGATAAGCTGGGTGGCCAGGTACTTGGAAGGCATGAGACAGTCTGGGAAAGTATATCTGAATGTATCTTATAGAATCAGCATTGAGTGTATATTTGTGCTCTTCGAACCAGACCCACCTCAGAGCAGTCCCTGAGTAATTCAGTGGACGACCTGGATGCTGATGAATTTCTTTTTCTTTCTCTTTCTCTTTCTTTCTCTTCCTTTCTTTCTTTCTTTCTTTCTTTCTTTCTTTCTCTTTTTCTTTCTTTCTTAAATTATTTTCTTTAT
>NW_006160215.1:262977-263914 GCF_000334495.1 Tupaia belangeri chinensis
TCTTTCTTTCTTTCTTTCTTTCTTTCTTTCTTTCTTTCTTTCTCTTTTTTCTTTCTTTCTTTCTTTCTTTTCTTTCTTTCTTCTTTCTCTTTCTTTCTTTCTTTTAAATTATTAATTTAATTTTCTTTATTATTTTAATTTGCTATGGCTACCAGAGTGAGACAGGTTGGGGGAGGTGAGAAAGCAAGCTGTCAAGCCTGGGACTTGAACCATGGTCAGCCATGGGAGAGTTCAACACTTTTTTTTTAAATTTTATTTTCTTTTATACAGTCAATCACATTATTTACTTACAAAATGAATATTTCATAATGTGAACATCTCTCCCTAGTCCAGTTGACTAAACTACAAAATATCTTTAGCAGAAATTGGCACATTTCTTTGTCCCATTAATGGTTTTCCTCCCCATTTTTCTTCTAATTGTTTTTCCTTAAACCCTACTATTTCATACACACTATACCCGTATTTACATCTGTTTACTGTGCTTCTGTATCCTTCAGCCAATCCTTTTCAGTCATAGAGTGAGGACACTCGGTATATATTAAGTGGGGGCATAAAATGTCTCTCCTTCATAGCCTGGCTTGCTTCACTCAGCAGTAAATCTTCCATATTTATCCACTTTCTTTCAAAAGCCAGGGTTTTGTTGTTTTTTATGGCTGAATAATATTTCATAGAGAATATGCACCACAGTTTTTCAGTCCATTCATTTGTTTGTGGACATTTGGGTTGTTTCCATGTCTTGTCAATTGTGAATAGTGCCTCAGTAAACATTGATGTGCAAGCACTTTTCTGATTAAGAATTCTGTCATTTGGGTAGATACCAAGGAATGGGATTGCTGGATCATGTGGTAGTTCTATTTGTAGATTTTTGAGGAATCTCCAAATTGTTCTCCACAATGGCTGGACCAATTTACATTTCCACCAGCAGTGTAAGAGAGTT
>NW_006160215.1:263972-307164 GCF_000334495.1 Tupaia belangeri chinensis
TCATTCTGACTGGGGTTAGGTGGTATCTCATTGTTGTTTTGATCTGCATTTCCTTACAATGAAGAATGTGGAGCATTTTTTCTAAGATTTTTTTTTTTTAATTTTTTTGCTACAGGGTGTGTGTGCTTGGCAGAGAGACAGAGAGGGAAAGCAAGAAATTATCCCTAGGTGGCATAGCTACACTGCAATCCCTTCTCCTCTAGTCTCCTCTTGGTATTTTGGGCTTGCACACACACAGGCCCAGTGTAACTGTTTTTTGGGTTTTTTTAATTTAATTTTATTTATTTTTTTGTGAGTTTTTTGCTATAAGGTGTGTGTGCTCACTGGACAGACAGAGACAGAGACGGAAAGTGAGAAATCATCCCCCAGGAGGGATACCTATGCCTCAATCCCTTCTCCTCCTTTCTCCTCTTGGGATTTTTAGACACACGTGAACACGTACCTGGTGTGAGTTTCACGCCACTAGGTGCACAACTTGAACTGTGGTTTACTACCTGTGAGTCCAGTGACATAGCCATTACACCATCTGCTGCCCCCTCCAGTGTATTTCTTTATGTAGCCCCCTCAGTTTATTCAATAGGCTGATGAATGAGCACAGAGAGTAATGAATGGAGATTTTCGTCTGCATTCTCTACCTACATAAGGCTAATATGGGATGCATCCAACTTCTCATGGAAGACCAAGCTGCTAATAAATCACAGTTCCCAAGGGATATTAGTCAGCCAGCTGATGGCAGAATGACACTGGGTCCTTCCCATAGTTAATGAAGCAAGTATTTGTCCTGGAAGAGACAGAGTCTGCATCTAGATTTATTATTTTTTCTTGTCCTTTCCCTTCTGTTATGCTTCCATTAGCATTATTGTCTTTTGATGTATTTTGTACCTTATTGTCCATCTAATAACACCCAAATTATTATTTCTTACCATAGAACATAATACACTATAGTTTTCTATGAGACTAATTGAATTCACCAAATATCTGATTCAGAATCTGCTGGCCTTATAGAATGTTAGGATATCAGTTAAACTCCCTTTTAAAGTTAGCTTGAGTTTCTTTGGTAGCTAATATTAATCAAATGCAGCAATTCAATACACACAGAAATACAGATTTAGATCATTTCACCAGCAAAACATCTACTAAGGTATAGAAACAAGACAAACTACAAAGGATAGATAGGTTGTCAGGTAAAGAGAGGATTGTAGAAACATAAACACGTAATGCTGTGTTCTTCCTTTATCATATCATAATTTATTGTATATTTCACAAATATTTTTATTTTTATTCCATTCTTTTTCCTTAGTCCTATTACATCACTCACCTCCAAACACAGACAAGGCATTTTTGGGAGTCTATTCTGTTTTTACATTGAACTTCTACTTAAAGTTTACTCGTTATGTGTCTAAATCTTTATTTAACTTTTCATTTCTTTTTAACATGCATGAGCTTGTGTGTGTGTGCATATAGTGGGGAAGCCATTGGTGAGGTATTCTCACTTTTGATATCATATCTAACAAATCTTTGCCTACAAAGTCACTTAGTTATTTTCATTTTCTTTTCCTTTTTTGAGGGATTTTTGTTATAGGGAACATGTACTTCCTGGAGACACAGAGAGAGACAAAGAGACAGAAAGTAAGAAATCATCAGCATCCGTCCCAAGGGCAGATGGCCACACTGCAATCCCTTCTTCTCCATTCTTTTCTAGGGATTTTGGGTATGCATGCATACACACCTGGCATGAGTTTCAAGGCACCAGGTCCAGGACTTGAACTGTAGTTGGCTATGTAGGAATCTAGCACCTTAACCACTATGCCACCTGCTGGCTCCTATTAGTTATTTTCTTTCAGAAATTCTGTAGTTTTAGCCCTTATATTTAGATTTATGACATATTTTGAGTTACTTTTCATGTGTACCAAGTTAAAAGGGCCTAACAAGCACCTTCTGACAATTAAAAATATTAAATTTGATTTAAAAATAGTAAAAACAATGTTTAGTATCCCAGAGGTAAGTTTGGCAAATTATAGTAAATTGAGATATTCTTTTAAATGTCTGCATACTTTGAAAATTTAAAATATACAAAAGTTCTCAAAAAGATATACTTCACTGAACTGAAATAAAATGCTTTTTATGTAAAGGTAAATGTATGAAATGTTCAACCAATATAATAAATGGAGAAAGTATGTAAAAACTACCTCCATAACTCTGAAACAATTAGTATGCCACTCCACAAAAGCTTCTCAAGTATAAAATTAGATCTATGGTTTTACTGAAGGAAACTCTGTTAAGTGTGACCACAGAGAAGTTAGTATAAACTAGGGACACATTTGTGTAACTGAGAGGAAGTTTCAGGTGAAATTCCCAACAAATTTAATTGCCAATATGCTTTTTCTTGAAATCTCCTTTGTCCTGCAATTGTCCTGTCATCATGAGCATGTGAAACCAATAGTTGAAGATTACAAAGAACAGTCAGTCAATGCATGACTGTTCACGTATCCTTAAGGGGAAAATATAGTTTTACACACAAAAAGAGCCAGAAGGACTCACACACAACCTTTCGCAAATTCCACATCAGGATAGATTTATATCTAAACCATTTGAGGCAGGCAGAATTATGATAAAAATCAAGGATTTCCCAGGAAGGTATCTTCAATTTGACTGAGAATTTTGCTTAGTAAATTTTATCAGAAGGATATAACTTCATCTTGATTTATTTATAAAGTAATTAAAAAAGCCTCTACAGGATAGATTTATATCTAAACCATTTGAGGCAGGCAGAATTATGATAAAAATCAAGGATTTCCCAGGAAGGTATCTTCAATTTGACTGAGAATTTTGCTTAGTAAATTTTATCAGAAGGATATAACTTCATGCTTGATTTATTTATAAAGTAATTAAAAAAATAAGCCTCTATTTTAACTTCCAGTCATATAAAGTTATTTTTTCTCCCTCAATATTAGTCAAATCAGATTCTTCCTGGAAACCTCTCTTTATATTTCTCCTTCAATAGGCAGATAAGTGAAATACTGTTATGAAATCTCGAAGTGAAATCACAGGTAAATTTGAGAGAGAGAGAGAAATTAAATAGAGGTCAGATAAGGCTCTATTGTGAAAGATAAGTGGTAACCTGTTAGGGGAAGAGTAGGAGAAAAGTAGTTTTCTCCCAAGCCGAGAAAGAGTAAATGAAAATCTTTCCATACAGTTTTGACTTTCTAGGTCCAAGACCAAATAGGTATTGAGTTTGTATTATGTATCTCACAGAAAGATGTTGGAGATTTTTAAAGCAAGGCAGGTATATAATTACATTTAAAAATATGATTCTACATGGCCTTGTGGTTAACGCAGCTTGATCTCACATGGCTGATGGTGTGATTCAAGTCCCAGAGCCAACAGCTTAAGAAACACAGAAGGCAGGACCAGCAGATGGCATAGCAGTTGCATTGCTGGACTCCCACATGGCTAACTGCTACTCAAGTCCTGGCCAACTACCTTGAAAATGATGCCAGGCACATTGTCTGTGTGCAAGATCCCAAGAGGAGATTGAAGAGGGATTGTGTTGTGGCTTTTCCCCCAGAAGGAGGGTTTTCACTTTTCCTCTCGTTGTCAGTCTCTCTCTCTCTCCAGCCAGCACATGTGCCCTAAGGCAAAACTGATTCAGAATCTGCTGGCCTTATAGAATGTTAGGATATCAGTTAAACTCCCTTTTAAAGTTAGCTTGAGTTTCTTTGGTAGCTAATATTAATCAAATGCAGCAATTCAATACACACAGAAATACAGATTTAGATCATTTCACCAGCAAAACATCTACTAAGGTATAGAAACAAGACAAACTACAAAGGATAGATAGGTTGTCAGGTAAAGAGAGGATTGTAGAAACATAAACACGTAATGCTGTGTTCTTCCTTTATCATATCATAATTTATTGTATATTTCACAAATATTTTTATTTTTATTCCATTCTTTTTCCTTAGTCCTATTACATCACTCACCTCCAAACACAGACAAGGCATTTTTGGGAGTCTATTCTGTTTTTACATTGAACTTCTACTTAAAGTTTACTCGTTATGTGTCTAAATCTTTATTTAACTTTTCATTTCTTTTTAACATGCATGAGCTTGTGTGTGTGTGCATATAGTGGGGAAGCCATTGGTGAGGTATTCTCACTTTTGATATCATATCTAACAAATCTTTGCCTACAAAGTCACTTAGTTATTTTCATTTTCTTTTCCTTTTTTGAGGGATTTTTGTTATAGGGAACATGTACTTCCTGGAGACACAGAGAGAGACAAAGAGACAGAAAGTAAGAAATCATCAGCATCCGTCCCAAGGGCAGATGGCCACACTGCAATCCCTTCTTCTCCATTCTTTTCTAGGGATTTTGGGTGTGCATGCATACACACCTGGCATGAGTTTCAAGGCACCAGGTCCAGGACTTGAACTGTAGTTGGCTATGTAGGAATCTAGCACCTTAACCACTATGCCACCTGCTGGCTCCTATTAGTTATTTTCTTTCAGAAATTCTGTAGTTTTAGCCCTTATATTTAGATTTATGACATATTTTGAGTTACTTTTCATGTGTACCAAGTTAAAAGGGCCTAACAAGCACCTTCTGACAATTAAAAATATTAAATTTGATTTAAAAATAGTAAAAACAATGTTTAGTATCCCAGAGGTAAGTTTGGCAAATTATAGTAAATTGAGATATTCTTTTAAATGTCTGCATACTTTGAAAATTTAAAATATACAAAAGTTCTCAAAAAGATATACTTCACTGAACTGAAATAAAATGCTTTTTATGTAAAGGTAAATGTATGAAATGTTCAACCAATATAATAAATGGAGAAAGTATGTAAAAACTACCTCCATAACTCTGAAACAATTAGTATGCCACTCCACAAAAGCTTCTCAAGTATAAAATTAGATCTATGGTTTTACTGAAGGAAACTCTGTTAAGTGTGACCACAGAGAAGTTAGTATAAACTAGGGACACATTTGTGTAACTGAGAGGAAGTTTCAGGTGAAATTCCCAACAAATTTAATTGCCAATATGCTTTTTCTTGAAATCTCCTTTGCCCTGCAATTGTCCTGTCATCATGAGCATGTGAAACCAATAGTTGAAGATTACAAAGAACAGTCAGTCAATGCATGACTGTTCACGTATCCTTAAGGGGAAAATATAGTTTTACACACAAAAAGAGCCAGAAGGACTCACACACAACCTTTCGCAAATTCCACATCAGGATAGATTTATATCTAAACCATTTGAGGCAGGCAGAATTATGATAAAAATCAAGGATTTCCCAGGAAGGTATCTTCAATTTGACTGAGAATTTTGCTTAGTAAATTTTATCAGAAGGATATAACTTCATGCTTGATTTATTTATAAAGTAATTAAAAAAATAAGCCTCTATTTTAACTTCCAGTCATATAAAGTTATTTTTTCTCCCTCAATATTAGTCAAATCAGATTCTTCCTGGAAACCTCTCTTTATATTTCTCCTTCAATAGGCAGATAAGTGAAATACTGTTATGAAATCTCGAAGTGAAATCACAGGTAAATTTGAGAGAGAGAGAGAAATTAAATAGAGGTCAGATAAGGCTCTATTGTGAAAGATAAGTGGTAACCTGTTAGGGGAAGAGTAGGAGAAAAGTAGTTTTCTCCCAAGCCGAGAAAGAGTAAATGAAAATCTTTCCATACAGTTTTGACTTTCTAGGTCCAAGACCAAATAGGTATTGAGTTTGTATTATGTATCTCACAGAAAGATGTTGAAGATTTTTAAAGCAAGGCAGGTATATAATTACATTTAAAAATATGATTCTACATGGCCTTGTGGTTAACGCAGCTTGATCTCACATGGCTGATGGTGTGATTCAAGTCCCAGAGCCAATAGCTTAAGAAACACAGAAGGCAGGACCAGCAGATGGCATAGCAGTTGCATTGCTGGACTCCCACATGGCTAACTGCTACTCAAGTCCTGGCCAACTACCTTGAAAATGATGCCAGGCACATTGTCTGTGTGCAAGATCCCAAGGGGAGATTGAAGAGGGATTGTGTTGTGGCTTTTCCCCCAGAAGGAGGGTTTTCACTTTTCCTCTCGTTGTCAGTCTCTCTCTCTCTCCAGCCAGCACATGTGCCCTAAGGCAAAAAGCTGTTAGAAGAAGAAGAAGAAGAAGAAGAAGAAGAAGAAGAAGAAGAAGAAGAAGAAGAAGAAGAAGAAGAAGAAGAAGAAGAAGAAGAAGAAGAAGAAGAAGAAGAAGAAGAAGAAGAAGAAGAAGAAGAAGAAGAAGAAGAAGAAGAAGAAGAAGAAGAAGAAGAAGGTGGTGAGAAAGAAAGAAAGAAAGAAAGAAAGAAAAAGAAACACATGAGGCATGTGTGTGTGCATGTCCAAATTCCAAAAGGAGGAAGAAATGAAGGAGAAATTGTAACATGATCATTACTTATGGGGATGTGTTCTTTCCCTCTTTCTGTTTCTCTCTGGCAAATGTGTGTATTCTCCAGTAGAAAACAAACATACAAATAAAACAATGATTCTGAAAATACACAAAGTATGGAAACTAAACAACCTACTCCTGAATGACTTTCAAACTAGTGGAAAAATTAAGACTGAAATCAAAAGATTCATTGAAACCAATGGTAATGAACACATTACTCTCCATAACCTTTGGAACACAATGAAAGCAAGCATAATAAGGAAGTTCATAGACATTAGAGCTCAAAACAAGAAAAAAATGCAGAAGTGGCAAATAAATAACTGAACATATTATCTTAAGAATCTTAAGAAGCAACAACAAAAACAAACAAAAATAAAAGAACAAAAGAAATAGTAAAGATTAGAGCTGAGGGACCAGCCATTAGCGTAATGACTATGTCGTTGACCTTCCATGTAGTCGACCATGGTTTGAGTCCCAGACCCGGTGGCTTAAACTCACGCCAGGCACATGTGTGTGCATGCCCAAGATACTGAGAGAATGGAGGAGAAGGGATTGTGGTGTGGCCATCCCCCCTGGGGGAGGGGAGTGGGTTCTCACTTTCTATCTCTCTGTCTCTGTCTTTCTAGCAAGTGCATGTGCCCTATAGCAAAAACCTCCCACCCACCCCCCAAAAAAAAGATTAGAGCTGAAATAAATTAAATAGAGACAAAAAGAACTATGCAAACAGTCTATGAAATAAAAAGTTGTGTTTTTTTTTTTGAGAGAATAAACAAAATTTATAAACCACTAACTAACCAAGAAAATAGAGAAAACAACCAGATAGGTATACTTAATAATGAAGCTGTAAATATTAAAACCGATACATCAGGAATATAAAAAAAAATTGTGAGATAATACTATGAGCAAATATATATCAATGAATTAGAAAATCTAGATGAGATGAACAAATTTTTGAATATGTACAAGTTACCTAGGTTAAATGAGGCTGATATAGCAAGCCTGAATAGACCTTTGAAAAATAAGATTGAACTAATAAAGACTCAAACAAAACCAAACATTATTGCTATTATTGGACAACAGGTTGTGCAGAGAAGAAAATGTACACAGACTGGCTAGAATAATAAGGTAGAACAGGTGAGATCTGACAGGAGTTGAACAGGAATGATAACAATGGAGATGGAGAAAATTAAAGAATTTATGTCATTTGATCGTGAAATATCCAACTGCACTTGAGAATAGACTGCACAGAGAGTAAAGGAAGGCAGTTGATAATGGTGTGATAAATCTTTATCTTGCTAAATTAATTATATTATGGTGATTTTTACTCTGATTGGCAAATCTGAGTATCACAAAATTTATTATATTATAGTGAAAGAGTGAATTTTTATGTTTTCCTGGTTCCTCTATTACATATTAGACTATATCCTATATTCCTGGGCCAAACAAAACTTAAAAAAAAAAAAAAAAAAAAAGTTTGTTATATATCTATTACACAGAAATTAATTCACTTATAATGTAAACTGTGAATGCATATGAGGGCTATATTTTTATCTTAAAATGGCATAATGACCAGCAATTCAGGTCTCCCAGACATTAGGAATCCACACTCTAAGGAAACCAGGATAAGTTGGGAAAAGGTTCAGAACTCTGTAGAAACAAGAATAGGCATTAAGAAACTATTCCTCTGGCAGGATGGTGGTGTACTAGTTAAGGTGATGTGGAAGAGTAGGGCCTGAGGAAGGACATTTAGAAGAAAAATACAGAGGCAAAGCACTAATGGGACAAAGAAATGTGGTACTATCTGTTGAAGATAGTTTATAGTTTAACCAACTGGACTAGGGAGAAATGTTCACATAGTGAAATATTCACTTTGTAAACTAAATACTGTGATTGAATGTATAAAAGAAAATTAAATAAAACAAACAAACAAACAAAAGACGAATTTTTGTGGACAAAACAAAGGAAACATTTTTGGGATGATATTTATGTTTGTTTTATTGATCAAAATGATGGTTGCAGAAGGTATGTAATGTCAGATTTATCAAGTTGTATACTTTAATATGTGCAGTTTATTTTATGTCAATTACATCTCAATAAAGAGTTCAGGGAATCACACAGCTTTGAGGAATAATAATAAACATTTATCAACTACTTTAAAAAAAAAAAAGGTGGCTGGATCCCACCTGGCCATCTACAGGTTTGAGTCCTGGATAAAGTATCTTTTTTTTTTTTTCCTTTTGTGTATCTCCTACAGGCAATTTATTTGTGGTGAGAAGTACATAAAAATATGGTAATTACATAAAATGTCTTAAAGTTATAACAATCTATTTTAATAACAATTTCATTGCTTACTGTTTTGAATCATGTATACTTTTCCATGGAGAATTCTCATACATTGCCTGTGGAATGTAAACAGATACACCAGATCCAGGGTCTTGAAATACACACTAGGCATATGTGCATGTCAGCCTACAATCCCAAGAGAATGGAGGAGAAGGGATTGAGGTGTGGTCATCCTCCCTGGGGGGTACTTTGTTTCCCCGCCCCTGTCTGCCTCGTTCTCTCTCCAGTGAGTGCACTCAACCTATAGCAAATTTAAAACAAAACTGGGGGGTACTTTGTTTCCCCGCCCCTGTCTGTCTCGTTCTCTCTCCAGTGAGTGCGCTCAACCTATAGCAAATTTAAAACAAAATAAAAACGAATCACTCCTCTTCAAATAACAAGAGACTCTTTATCTCAGGCATATTTCTTCATTGCTGATCTTTGATTTTCTATTACAAAAAAAGACAAGTATCTCAGACCCCTTATTCTCAGCAGTTCCCACATCAAACATCCAGAAAGTGTCTGATGCTCTCAACATGTCTCTAAATCTAGACAATGTTCATCACATGGTTAAATATCCTTGAACCTCATGATCCAAAAACAGCTCACACACATATTATTCCTGAAAGGAACAGTGTACTAAGTTCTAATTACTAAGTGTGCCAATGCCTCATTTGAGCTTCTTGTTAAGCAACCAAGAGACTTAAGCATGCATTATTTTTCTAGTTTGTATACATAAAACATCTGAAGGTCAGAGGGGTGATGACACAAGTCACAAAGTTTAGCTACAAAGTGGCTGAGTCAGATTCAAATAGACACTTTCATGGTCCAAGTACATCAATCTTTTCTCTACATCCTCTACCTAGGAAAATAAAATAGTTGGGCAGGATTGCATGCCTTGACCCCTCATTAGGGCAAGAAATTTCTCTTACAAATTATTTTATCTAGAGGTTACATTCACTATAGTCATCCAAAGGCTGGATCGGCTCACCTCACAGCCCAAACGTTAATAGGAGTTTTGAACCCAAGAAATATCAGGCGCTTTGCTATTTTGACCATAGGTCACAGATATATTGCATTATTTAAAAATGAATGAAAATATACATATCATCATCATCTTCACATTTTATTATTTTAAATATCACTTATAAAAAACAGCAATGCTAAAATTTAAAATTATATAACCTCTGAATTTTGTCTTATTTGAAATAACTCAGCTCTAGTTAAAATCACATGAACACCATTATTTTTTCAGAGAATTGGTGTCACTATTTCCCCTGTATGTATGTGACATACATACATAGGAGGATACAAAATTAGTCTAAATCTCTCTAAGCTTAAATACTTGGTTGAAAAAATGTAGTGAAAATGAAAACCATTCTAATGTGACCATTTATTTTATATCAACTTCCTAATTCTAAGATTTTTGCGGTGAATGGTGGATGTCAGTATATAGCCTCTTAGGGAGCAAGGAGAAGAATGATAGCAGATGACAGGAGAAGCAGGGGCTCACCTCACAGCCCAAACGTTAATAGGAGTTTTGAACCCAAGAAATATCAGGCGCTTTGCTATTTTGACCATAGGTCACAGATATATTGCATTATTTAAAAATGAATGAAAATATACATATCATCATCATCTTCACATTTTATTATTTTAAATATCACTTATAAAAAACAGCAATGCTAAAATTTAAAATTATATAACCTCTGAATTTTGTCTTATTTGAAATAACTCAGCTCTAGTTAAAATCACATGAACACCATTATTTTTTCAGAGAATTGGTGTCACTATTTCCCCTGTATGTATGTGACATACATACATAGGAGGATACAAAATTAGTCTAAATCTCTCTAAGCTTAAATACTTGGTTGAAAAAATGTAGTGAAAATGAAAACCATTCTAATGTGAGCATTTATTTTATATCAACTTCCTAATTCTAAGATTTTTGCGGTGAATGGTGGATGTCAGTATATAGACTCTTAGGGAGCAAGAAGAATGATAGCAGATGACAAGAGAAGCAGACAGAGTCAGACTATGGCTCATTGCTGCGATCTGATGAGGACCTTTGATTTTATTCTAGATCAAAGCAAGCCAAGCAGAAAGAGTTTCAACAGTAGATTGAGATAATCTAATTTTAGTTTTTTAAAAAGAAACTATCCATTGGAAGTCTTTGGAGACACTGGTAAGAGTTGTTTTAGTGAGTGACATAGACAGTGAAATATCGGCCTGTGTGGTTTGGTGGTTAAGACTGCTGGATCCTATGTATTCGATGGGCCAGTTGGAGTCCTGGGGTCTTGAGAAACACACTGGGTGTATGTGCAGGTGTCCAAAATCCTGAAAGGAGGGACAGTGGTAGAGAAGAGATTGAGGCATGATTATTCCCAATTGGGGTGGGGGGGTTCTTTCTTTCTCTCCCTCTCTCTCCATCTCTGTCTCATTCTGCTGATCATGTGAGCCCACTAGCAAAAAGAAGAAAGAAAAAAGAAAGAAAAGAAAAGAAGAGAAAAGAAAAGAGAAAATAAAAGAAAAAGGAAGAAACTCGAACTATAGTGGGTTGAACTGTGACAATATATATGGCAAGAAAGAAAGCAAAAAGTCGTCTCTTTGGAGTCATGTTTTATTGTTTTGTTTTCTTGAAAGTACATAAAGGAATTAGAAACTATAAGCGATGTAAGTCAAAGTAAAATAAAACTCTGTGTGTATCTTTGTTAAAATGATAGATACTAAGGCATGTTTTTGAGAATTATCCAGTATACAGTAAGTATTGATATGTTGCAATATAGTCTACAAGGAGTGAGAGGCCTTGAGATTTGAAGCACAGATACAACTTCAAAAACAGGTACAGGAGCACTTCAATGAATTTCAACTTTGGAATCAGACAACCCAGACAGTATACCAAATTCAGGTAGCAGTACTGGATCTGGCGCAAATTGCTGTATAATCAATTTCAAGTGTTTTCTCTCCTCTTTCTGCAATGTTCACAGCCTTCAACTCTGTTTTGAAACTGACCAGGATAGTTCTTCCTTGATTCTGAGGCCTTGGGTCCTCAACTTCCCCAAGGTTCTTATTTTAACCATTCTATTTGTTGTATTTGTTTAGAATGACTTAAGTGATATCACATTTATTTAATTACTATTATGAAATTACCAGATTATTTTTAAGAGGTTTTTGCCTTAGGGCATGTGCACTTGCTGGAGAGAGAGAGTGAAAGGCAACAGAGACAGTGAAAGGGAAAGTGAGAAATCACACATTCCTCCCCCACCCCCAATCCCAGGGGAGATGGCCAAGCCTCCCCCACCCCCAATCCCAGGGGAGATGGCAAAGCCACAATCTCTTCTTCATTCTCCTCCTGGGTTTTTGGACATGCATGCACACTCACCCAGCATGATTTTCAAGCCATCAGTCTGGGACTTAAACTGTGGTTGGCCATGTGGGAATCCAGCAATGTAATCACTACACCATCTGCTGGCCCTAAGATTATCAGATTCTTATAAATTAATAGATGACCCACAAATGTCTAATAGATGCCTCTTAAAATCAAGAACTTATTAAAACATACACAAATCTACAACAAGAGTTTCCAAATGTTGTGTTGTCAGAAGAGTCATAACATAGTTTTTCTATGTCTTTCTGCACAAAAATGTGTTATGACTTTTTCAACAACCATTTTGAAGTATGAGGACTTAATTAAGATGACTTCATCTTCCCTCAGATGGCACAATGTTTACTTTCTAAGCTTGAGTTTTTTTTAATTTATTTATTTCTTTTTGTGAGAGAGAGAGAGAGATACCCCACAACAGGGTACTCATTCCACAAACCATCTCCAGTTTCAGTCAGCCAAAATCATGTGTGTGTGTTTGTGTGTGTGTGTATGTGTGTGTGCTTGGTGTGTACTAGAGATCTCAGACCACGAACCTGGGACCCTCCATGGGCTTCAGCATAGTGGATCTTACATTACTGCGGAGCGGCCATGACTGGTTTCTAAATTTGATTTATATATAGATTTGACACATACATAAACTCTGGAAAACAAGTATTTGTACAATATTTAAAAAGGAGCACATCAATTCTAAATTTGATTTATATATAGATTTGACACATATATAAACTCTGGAAAACAAGTATTTGTACAGTATTTAAAAAGGGGCACATCAATTGAAAGTGTCAGTTTAAAAAGAAAGCTGAGGCATAATAAAGTGAAATAAGAGAGTTTGAGTGGGGCCTTAAGATGCATCATCTAGGGGACCCACAGATGGCTTAATGGTTACATCACTGAACTCCCACATAGTGAACCATGGTTTAATTCCCAGACCCAGAAGCTTAAAATTCACACTGGGTGTGTATGCATGCGTGCCCAAGATCCCAAGAGGAGAATGGAGTAGAAGGGATTGCGGCGTGGCCATCTCTCCTAGGGCTGATTTTTGACTTTCTATCTTTCTGTCTCTCTGTGTCTCCAGTGATGCCACTTGCCTTATAGCAAAAATCTCAGTAAAAAGACAAGAAAAAAAAAAAAAGATGAAGAATCACCCAGATGAGCAAATATCTAGTTCTTCAGACATGTGTTCAGCCAAATGGCAACCAAGAAAGCTTGTTTCTATAGCAAAGACAGAGGACAGAAAAGGGTCAAGAGTTTATATTGGGTCATTAAAATAATGAAGCCGTCTGATTGGCTGAAATTTATTCTTTAAACTTGAGAAAACAAGAATTCTGAGAAGGAAGAATAATCTATAAGGTTTTAGCAGCTTCATAGCTGGTATATTATAAACTTACACATACTTTTTTGGCAATATCCTTGATCCCGTGATCTATAAGATTTAAATGGAGCTTGTATTCTACCCATGGTTCAGAGCTGCTCTTCTTTCACAGAAGAGCAGTAATAAACCTATTGGAAATCACTTAGAGAAGCTTAAAATATGATTAGACATTTTAATAATGGACTCATAAAACAAGGGGATGTACTGTATAAAAATGGCCAATGGAGCATTCAAGAGTAGAAAAAGTGTAAAGTGTAGTGGAGACAAAGCTTTTTAGTGCTAATAAAACTTAAAGATTTTTGTAATTAAATTTTTCAGGATTAATAGGAAAATACATGAAAATTAAAGGAAATGTGAGTTTTGTGGGGAGCTTTTTTGGGGATTTGTGGTTAAAATGCATTTAGATTCTCAGGCATATGTTTTATATTCTTTAACAGAAAAGCATATGTATGTTTTATATATTTGTATACCATATAATCATACATACACACACACACATATATATACATTCATGGACCTGTGTGTTTGTGTGCATGCACTACTATGTGCTATGCCAATATGTCTCTAAATATGATCCATATAGAAATACTATTTCTTGTTAAAATTCAGTTTCTTTTCAAATCTGGCAAGAAGTTTCAGTAAAGAATCCTTTAAAGGATAATGATAGAGAATGAAATCACTCAATTTTAGGAATATCTAAAATTGAAAGTTAACATTTTTTTCCCAACAAAAGTAGAAGAGTCATTAAGGAAATATAAAAATTTCTTCAAGCAAGAGTTGAAAATTAAGGCTCTTGGGATGTGCAAACTGTCACTTATGTGTTGATCCTATTAGTCTTTAGCTTTGGGCATTACTTGAGAACTTTTTCTATTGCTATCAATATTTTATTACAAGTGTCCTCAAAGCGTGTTCCTATTTATAAACACATTCACACATGTGCTATCAATATTATACAACACAACCTTGAAATCTATAACAACCCAATGTAAAATACAAAGTTCAGGCCTTAGATTAAAATTTTGGCTACACTTCATATAATTTTGTGGATTGAAAAAAAAATAGATATCGGTAGAAAAGATATATATATTTTTTTCTTTTTTTTCCCTGTAGCTTCCAGCTATAGGGGAAAAATAAAATTAAGTTTTTGTTGTTGTTGTTGTTTTTCCCCAAGAGAAAAAGGAAAGTTTACTGAGTGAAAGTGAACCGGGGTGCTGAAGCCAGTGGTGATTCAGCCCACTCCACCAATGAGATATGATGTATTTATATGGGAGGGGTGAGGGGGTAGGGTCATGAAAATGACCGGTACTTTGATTAACTTACTTGCCACTGTGACTATCTGTTCATCTATGGGCATTAGCTGCCAGTAATAGAAAACTCTAGCTGGAGGATTTTGGCCAAAGTACACTGCAGCCATTTCCTTATTTTCTGACACAAAATTACCTAAAGGCCATTCAGGGGCCAATCTAACATTTCCAGTGTTTATCTTTTATTAAAAAAAAAATAGATGGGATGTATGTGGAGCTGCTTCAAGCTGAGAAGGGGTGTTGTACTTTAGAGTGATGAGAAAGGGTGTGGGTGTTCTGGCGGCAGGCATGAATACTGTACCATCTGGAGGAGCAAGATGCGTTCAACCTGTTTTGGGGCCAATTGTTGGATGGTGTCTCGGATGAAGAGGTTTGGTGGAATGGAGGTCCTGTAGAAACTAAGAGAAGAATTGTTGGGGGCAACCAGGAGAAGGATAAAAGTAGCACTCTTCCAGAAAGAGACAGAGACCCCCCTTATCCTGCTATGAGAAAGTTTCAACCTCTTTGGTTTTAGAGAGTTACATACGTCATGGAATCTACTTGGTCTTTAATCTGTAAGAGACGTGGGGGTATTTCTTCTAGGCTTTGTTGAAGGTTGAAGAAAAGAGTTATAAAGTAGTGAAGAAATGTAGACCAAGGTGCATATTCCAGTCCAGTTAGTAGGTAGACATAGGTTAAGAAGAGGAGCCATAGTAAAAGAACAGGCTACTATTAAAAAGGCAGATTGAAATGTGAAGAGAGAATAGCTGTGTCCGAACTTGATTTCTTCCCTCAGGTTCTCCCTCTTAAACTCTTAGGGTGTTTGTCTAAGTAGCCTCAGGGAGAGACTGGATAGGTGGTAGGCTTTATGAAATAACATTTTTTCCGAACATAACCGTGGAGTCAATTTTAACAACAATATTTCAGCTTAATAGAGGGTAAAGACAATCTGACATAACAAGGAAACTAGTCTACATTTTAGAAATGACCTTTACCTCTGATTTAGGTAAAAGTTAGTATCTCAAAGAACACACCTTATTTGTCACTTGAAGGTTTACCTGAGGCTTGTCCAGTGAGATTTTCAGATGTCTATGGGGAGCCACTTGGGTCTCAGGCCCTGTCAATTCTCAATTCTAGAGGCCAGCATGGACTCAGAAGTCTCTTTGGGGCTTGGGCATTTCCATTCCTAGTGGCTTCATTGTGGACAAGGCACCAGTAGGGACAGGCAGATCTTAGTTATGGGCATTGTCCAGTGCTCAAGCCTTCCACACTGGAAACATTTAGTCTCTTCTAAGGCAGAAGCTCTGATCTGCACTTTTCTAGATCCAGCCCTCAGATGGAACTTCTTTCCAGACTTCAGGATTACCAGGAGTGACTCAGGTGGCAGTGGACACAGGCAGTTCAAGCTTTTTTGTTTATCTTTCTAAGTAAATCAAAAGCTAAGATATATTGTTGAATTAATTATAGCGATATCTAAGAATTTCCTTAGATCCATTATTATCTGTGAGAGATAAGCTGCACTGAGAAGAGAACCTAAACTCCAGTGATCCTTGTGTTTTCTTGTTTTGTTTTGTTTGTATTTTGTTTTTTTTTGTTTGTTTGTTTGTTTGTTTTTTAATCCTGTAGGGAGCAGCTGAGTATCACCAGAAGCATAGAGCCCAGTATGCAGGTTTGGTTTCTTTAGTAGCATCATAAGACAATTAGTAATGTCATTTTATTTTGTATTATAAATATTAAAAATAATAAAGTACAGAAAAGTATTGAATTATTCTTATAAAAAACTTTTTAAAATTATTTATTTTATTTATCATTACTATTTTTATTTAAATTTGTTAAAGGGTACATGTGCTCACCAGAGACATACACACACACACACACACACACACACACACACACACGGGTGGGGGGGGGGGGAGGAGAAAGCAAGCCACCAGTCATTGGGTCCAGGACTCAAATCATGGTTGGCCATGTGGGAGTCCAGTGCCTTAACTATCATGGCATCTGATGGCCCCCTAATTTTTTTAAAAGAGATTCAATCTCTTCAAAAAAAATGATTTATAAGGGGTTTGTTAAATCTATGATGCTTTTATATGATTTTTTTTCTTTTAACAGTTTAAAATATTCTTTTGGGGAATATAGTTGAAGTTTCCAAAAACTTTATGAGTATATCAGACACTTCTAATTTGGCCATGTCAAATTTATGAATAGTGCTGATTGTGAACAGTGCATTATACAAGATTGAGGGGAAGGAAATCCTATACCCTGGTTACTCTAACAATTTGTGTGTGTGTGTGTGCATGTGCAGTGTGACTACTAGAGAAGTACTAAGAAACCAGCTGCTGTTTAAATCCTGTTGTGTGGTTCAAGGATGTTTCATTGATAAGTCTAATGAATTGTGTAAATTGGCCTTTTTATTTAACTAAATAAAAATCTAAGCTGGGACCAGAAGATGGCATAATAGTGACATCACCGGACTCCCACATGGCTGATCACAGTTCTAGCTCCAGATCTAGAAGCTTGAAACTCATGCTGAGCATGTGTGAGTCCATGCCCAAAATCCAAAGAGGAAAAAGGAGGAGAGGGGATTGTAGCATGGCAATCTCCCATGGGAGGTGATTTCTCACTCTCTGTCTGTCTTTCTTCTTCAAGCGTACATGCACCCTGTAGCAGAAATTTCTCTTAAAAAAAAAAATCTAAGCAGATATGAATTAAATTTTTAAAAAAAGAAAGAAGAAAATTATTTAGATTTTTAATTTGAATAAAGATCATTCTGGCTGTTCGGTATAGTAGCGTACATGCACCCTGTAGCAGAAATTTCTCTTAAAAAAAAAAAATCTAAGCAGATATGAATTAAATTTTTTAAAAAAAGAAAGAAGAAAATGATTTAGATTTTTAATTTGAATAAAGATCGTTCTGGCTGTTCAGTATAGTAGTAATGCCCTGTTTAATTGAAGTTGTATCTTACATAGAGGCTAAGGTTCTAATCCTCAGCCTGGACAGCCTGATTCATGTTGGGCATATGCTTGAATACCCAGGAACTGATAAATTGGAGGACTGGATGCAGATATCAGCATGACCAGGCCCTACGGAAGGTGCTTCTTACTATCTCTCTCACAAGCATATGCACATATTCTACATTAAAAAAAATTAAAAATGTAAAGATTCTTGCCTTTTTAAATGAGTTTTGTTTTAGATAGTGTCCATGTACACTAACCAGAGAAAGACAGTGATAGAGAGAGAAGGAGAAAGGAAAAAGCATTCCTCAATGAGGCATGGTCACCTTGCAATTCCTTCTCTTCCATCTCCTTAAAATGTCAGGTTCATGCCAGGTACAATTTTTCAAGCCACAGTCTTGGACTTAAACCATGAGATTGACTATACAAAATCTGATTCCATTAACCACCAGGCTGTGAACTGGCCCACAGACTGGTCTGAGGGAAAATTTTTAACCTTTATGTCCTTTCTTGTGTAGAAATATGAAAGGAAAATTAAATATATATTATTATCATTATCAAATATTTATTTCTGTTATTTGAGGATATTTATATTATCTCTTAAAGAACCTATTCTTACAAATGTCCAGAGTAAGGATGATTGCATAAACTTAAGACAATATAAAAAGTATAAATTTATTATTAATAAAATGAAATAGACAGGAACAAATGAGGGCTAATTCAGAACAACTTAATGGTTTTTGAATTGTGAGGTCAGATGGAGGAATTCAGGGGTTCTGAGTTACACTTTTACTGAATGTGGGAATTTCAGTGGTTATATCTCTGGTATATCATTGTTTCATCTTACATCTTCTTCCACCCTTTATCTGTTTCTATCACCTCTATCTTCATCTCTACCTTTATTTTTGCTTTTTAATACTTTATAATTTTTAAAGTCAGCTTCTGTACCCTTATAAGATCATTTAAGGGAGGAAGATCCTAATCTAAATTTTAATAGGCAAACTGAATAGCTGCTCTGCTGTCTGCCTTACTCTGTTGCTGGCTTTGATTTTATCCTATGATGTTTCCAAAATATATTATTCACTGACTTTTTTTTTTTTAAGAGGTTTTTGCCTTCGGTCATGTGTATGCACTGGGGAAGAAAGAGAGAGACAGTGAGAGGGAAAATAAGAAATCACCTGCCTTGGGATCAGTAGTTAGCGTAATGACTATGTTGCTGAACTCCCATGTGGTCGACCACAGTTCGAATTGCGGACCCGGTGGCTTAAACTCATGCTGGCTGTGTGTGCATGCGTGAGTGCGTAAGATCCTGAGAGGAAAATTGAGGAGAAGGAATTACCCTGTTGCCATCCCACCAGGGGATGATTTCTCGCTTTTTGTCTCTCTGTCTCTCTCTGTCTCTCCGGCAAGCGCACATGCCTATAGCAAGAACCTCTCCCCAAAAAAGAAAAAAAAAAGAAATCACCCACTCCCAGGGAGGATGGCCACACCAAAATCTCTTCTCCTCCAGGGATCTTGGGCATGTGCAGCACGCGCACACACACTCAGCATGATTTCAAGCCACTGGGTCTGAAACTCCAACTGCAATTGGCCATATGGGACTCCAGCAATGTAACTGCTACGCCATCTGCTAACCCTCACTGACTTAATTTTAACAGATTTTTAACTATGCTGAACACCAAGAAGGAAAACAATGACATTTTTACCTCCCCTAAAAGAGCTTTATAAATTTCTTTAACAGAGAAGCTGAGTTGACAAAATCCGTGCTTATCATAGCACCAGAGCACTTCAATACAGCCAGGAAGGGCCAGCCTGGCTTGAGCTTTACTTGGCCCAAAGTGATGTTCATGCTCAATTTCAAACGTGTATCAGGGTTTCTTCACTTGAAAACTCTTGGAAGTGCAGACAAACGCATTTCAAGAAGAAAGAACAGCCAAATAAAAGGCCCAGAGGAAAAAAAAAAAAAAACCGACTACTCCAGGGTGATTGTAGATGGTTCACTTTGTGGCAAGATGCGAATGGGTGTAGGTTAGGTGACTGGGAGAGAGACGGCTGAAGAGATACACAAAGGTAATATCAGTGGAAGGTTCCAACGTCAGGGTCACAGATTTGGAAATTCAATTAAAAATTTTAGGAAATCTTTAGAAAGAGACACTCTTAAAAAGTATTTTCAGTTTGGGGACCAGCAGATGGTGTAATGGTTACATCGCTGGACTCCCACATTACACATAGTCTACCACTATTTGAGTCTGGAACCAGTGACTTAAAACTCATGCTGAATGCGTGAGTGTGTGTGCCCAAGATCCTGAGAGGAGAATGGAGGAGAAGGGATTGTTGCATGGCCATCCCCTTTGGTGGTGACTTCTTGTTTTCTGTCTCCCTCTGTCTCTCCAGCGAGTGCAGGCACCCTATAGCAAAAATCTCTCTTTAAAAAGGAAGGGGAGTGCAGGCACGCAGTTAGCATAATGGCTATGTCGCTGGACTCCCACGTAGTGGACCGCGGTTCCCGTCTCGGACCCGGTGGCTTAAATCTCATGCTGGGCGCGTGTGCGTGCGTGCCCAAGATCCTGAGAGGAGAATGGAGGAGAAGGGATTGCGGCGTGACCATCCCCCCTGAGGGGGGATTTCTCGCTTTCTGTCTCTATGTCTCTGTCTGTCTGGCGAGCGCACGCGCCCTATAGCGAAAACCTCTCCAACAAAAAAAAAAAAGGAAGGGGAAAAAAAGTCCAGTTTTAACATGGAAAATGGATTAGAATGGCCGCTCAGTGGGGTCAATGTGCCCCCCAGAGGACTTTCGACCATATTCACAGACAGTTTTGGTTGTCAGAGCTGGTAGGTAGGGGAGATGTGACTGCATCTCACGAGCAGAGGCCAGGGATTCTGCTACTCATCCTTTAATACCCAGGACAGACATGAATTGCTATGGGACATTCTGCAAGAGAAACAAGACCCCAAGGCTTTAGCAGAAAAAAAAAGCAGTGTATTTGTGTGCTAGCATTGACTCAGTGGATACACATCCAAAGGCTGAACCCCCAATTCTTTGGGGCTCCCCTTTCTATTGTTTTGGCTTCTTTGTTTCCCATATATAGTTCTACTTTTACATGCTTTTGATCAGGTAAAATACAATAACTGAATTATACAGGCATGTACTGGGCTACCAGGCTGTTAGATATGCAGGCACACTTGAAGTGATAGAGTTGTTAGGTTGTTATCAGGGCTACTAGGTCACTAAGAATTGCTAAGCTGCTGTGGGGAAAGGGTTACAAGACTGTGCGTGCGATTTTAGGTTCTAAGCATGCCTGTTACCTTACTTTGTCATTCAGGCCCACGTATCACACCCCACAGCCAAAAATAGTCAGGTCTCCAATGTCAGTAGCAGAGAGATATACAAAAGCCTGCACTAATTTAGGGTGGCTCTAAGGTCTGCTAAACCGAGTTAGAAGGCTATTCCTTAAATCAAGATAAACTAAGAGGATTAAGAAAGATGGCTGAAACAAGTATTATGGAAAAGCAATGAATTATAAATGTATCATCAAAACTTGATGAGTGATTGAATTTGAATATAGACAGCTGAAAGAATAAATTAGGATAAAACTGTTTCCTAATAGCCAAATGTGAATAGGGATTGCATAAAAGATCTGAACTAAAAATGTCTGAGATGTAGCAGAGGGATAATACTTTTTCTTTCTTACATGCTTTCTGTGGCAACATATACCTTTTTTTTTTTTTTTTGAGAGGTTTTTCACTATAGGGCGTGTGCACTCGCCAGACAGACAGAGAGAGACAGAGAGACAGAAAGCGAGAAATCATCCCCCAGAGGGGATGGCCACACCGCAATCCCTTCTCCTCCATTCTCCTCTCAGGATCTTGGGCACGCACGCACACGTGCCCGGCATAGGTTTTAAGCCACCGGGTCCAGGACGCAAACTGCGGTCGACTACATGGGAGTCCAGCGACATAGCCATTATACTAACTGCTGGTTCCCTGTGGCAACATATACTTTTTGAGACTAGGGTCAATCCATGTGCTTTCATCTACTGTTTACCTCATCCCTGTGCCGTAGTTATAAAAAGAAAATAGGGGGATGCAGCAGAGGGGATAATCATTAACATCACTGGATTCCTACATGGCTGACTGTGGTTTGAGTCCTGGACTTGGTGGTTTGAAACTCATGCCGACCACATGTGTATATGCCCAGGATCTTAGGAAGAGAATGGAAGAGAAAGGGTCACAGTGTTGCCATCCTCCCTGGGGGCTTGATTTCTCACTTTCTCTCTAACTGTCTGTCTCTCTACTCTCTCCACTCTCTCACCTCCTCATGAGTGCATGTACCCTAAGACAAAACCCTCCTTAAAAAACACAAAACAATTTTTTAAAAAACCTCGATTCTTTTATTTATTTATTTATTTATTTTTTAACAAGGTTACTGTAAGGTTACTGAAGCATCTCAAGGAATAATCACTCCATAATATCTCACTCAAATTTTATATTAACTATTTTTCAAAGTTTCTTTCTTTCATGATGGAAAGAACAGAGAGAGTGAGACACAGAGAGACAGCACCCTTAATTAAATTGTCACATCATGGTCCACCTCTAGCCAGGATCCACCTCCAGCCTCAGCTGGCCACGGCCTGACATGATCAGAGAAGTGTCAGGAAACAAACCCAGCACCTATTCCATGTGGGTCTGGTGTGTTACTTCTGTGCCACTATCTTGTACCCATATGATTTTTGTATTGTTTTATTTAGTATTATTTCTAGAAAATACTACCTGTGCTTGCTAGAAAGATAGAGAGAGACAGAAAGCACTGGCCCAATCCTCGATGAGGTGTGATCATGCCACAGTCCTTGTCCTCCATTTCTTCTTGCCCCCAGGATTTTGAGAACACAAACGCAAATTCCTGAAATGTTTTCAAGCTACTAGGGCCAGGGTTCAACCCATAGCCAGGTGAGATCTGGTTCCCTATTCTCAAGGCTTTATCTTTGCACTACAGAGCTGATTCTCTGTTTTTGGTTGTTTGTTTCTTTTTAATTAACATAAATGCCAATAAAAGTTTAAAAGGATCCCCTTCACCATATAAGCTGACTTTAAAAATGCTTTCATGGGACCAGCAGTTAGCGTAATGGCTATGTCGCTGGACTCCCACGTAGTCAACTGCGGTTCGAGTCCTGGACCCGGTGGCTTAAACTCACGCAGGGTACGTGTGCGTGCGTGCCCAAGATCCCAAGAGGAGAATGGAGGAGAAGGGATTGCGGTGTGGCCATCCCCCCCGGGGGGTGATTTCTCGCTTTCTGTCTCTCTGTCTCTCTCTCTCTGTCTGGCGAGCGCACGCGCCCTATAGCAAAAACCTCTAAAAAAAAAAAAATGCTTTCATAATAAACTACAAGTAGTAAGTTTTCTTGCCAGAAAATTTTCATCTTCATATACCACATATATTGTGGAGCCAGACTGCTATATACAAATTATTGACATTTTTTCCAGAGCCTTTTAATCTAATGAAAGTTGCTTAATCACTCTGTGATATAATTTCTTCATCATATAAATGAGCATATGTACAAGAAACAGCAGATCAAATCATAATGAAAGATCTGGTTACCCACCTGAAACAAGGTATTCTCTGCAGCTATATTATGTATCATCTATCTATCCATCATCTACTTATCTGTCTGTATTTGTGTATGCATACACATACACATATGTAGTATCTAAAAATCTCTATAACTTTCTATTTTCCATCTGTAAATTTTCTATCTAAATATACTAAATATATTTATTCAAAAACAATTGACCATCTTCAGAGATAACCAGAGATATGATACTTATGAGCTAATTTATTAAATGGGTCTGAGGGGGATAATTAACTTCGGACAATTATATCTTCAGACATTGTGTAAACTTCCCCTACTCGGATATCCCCAGAATATCATTAAATCAAATATACAGACATAGATATTGACTATATTGATGACAACATATACAAGATTCAGGATTGAGATGTACTACAATTTCCAGTAGGCAGTATATCTCTAATGTCCTTCTCATTTTATGCTTCGTTCCCCAAGTGTTTCTTCTAACTTTACCATCATCTTGCAAAAATACATAGAAAACTGATTCTTACTAAAATAAAATATGTTAGATTTGTGTTCCCTATAGGAATATTTATAATTTAAGAGATGATTATAAAATATTGATAACACTTCATGATCTTATAGTGATATTTAAGACAACATGACAAGTGAAAATGTGTTTTAGAGTAGGGAAGATAGGTATATTTCTGACACCTCTAGATAAAGTAATCTTTGTCAAATACTCTGAATATAAAAAAAAAATTATAGATGACAAGCCAGAACTAATTTGCTCTGTGACTGAATTTTAGGAACACAAATTCACTACCATAAACCATCATGGGAATTTCTTGAATTGGTATCCTATGGCCAATAATAGAAGTCTTTCTACTAAGCAGTGTTCTGGGACTTTGTTTTCAGAGAGCATGTCCTAATTTGACTAAGTATGAGAAACCATTTTTTTTTTCAATTTGCCAGAGGGTACATATGCTCGTTTTAGAGAGATAGTAAGAGAGAGGGAGAGAGAAAGAGAGAGAGAAGAAAGTAACTTATGCCCTTGGGAAACAGTCACTGCAATCTCTTTTCTCCCATTTCTCTTTTCAAGTTTTTGAGCATTCATGCACATCCACCTGGCCTGTTTGTCAAGCCACAAAGTCCGGGACTTGAATGGCGTGATTGGCCATATGGGTTCCAGTCACCTTAACCACTATGCCCTGCTTGGCCTCAGCTATCACTTTTTAGTCAGCTCTTAATTTCTTAAATGGAAAAATAAATCAGTTCTAAAAATACTTACTTGGTTGGTTTCATAGCCTTGTGTTTAGGTAAACTAGATCCCACGTGGTCTACTGCACAGATTGAATTCCAGCATTCCAGCTCCCCTGACTTGCAAAACATTCCAGGATTCAGTGTGTGAGTGCCCTGAGTCCTAACACGGAGAAGTGGAGGAGAGATTGTGGTGTGACCACAACCCATTGAGGGATTCTCTCTCTCTCTCTCTCTCATCTATCTATCTCTCTGAGTCTCTGTCTCTAACAAGCACACATACCCTCAGGCAAATTAAAAGGAAAAAGAAAAAAATCATTAGTGGTTATATCTTAGATGTACCTTTCAAGTTTATGCCCTTCTCATCAGCCCATTACTCCCTCCTGCGTAATTGCCATGTTTTACCTGCACCACTATTACAAACTTCTTAAATTTAACTGTTTGTTTATCTGTTCTAAAGAAAGATTTTGGGAGCCAATAGTCGATTCCGTGGTTAAGATACTGAATTCCCACATGTCTGATTGTAGTTCGAGTTCCATACCTGGAGGCCTGCTTTCTCACTTTCCTTCGCTCTCTCTCTCTCTCTCTGTCTCTCTCTATCTCTCTCTCTCTCGTGAACACATATGGTCTGTAACAAACTATAAAATAATAATAATGATAAATAAAATTAAATAAATATTTTATTAATAGAAATAGAGATTTTTGCTATAAGGGCACATAACTTGCCAGAGAGACAGAAAGTGAGAAATCATCCCCCAGAGAGGATGCCCATGCCAAAATCCCTTCTCCTTCATTCCCTTCACACTCATCCAGCATGAGTTTTAAGCCAACAAGTCTGGGACTTGACCTGCTGTCAATTGCACGGCAATCTAGTGAGGTAACCATTACACCATCTGCTGGTCCCACAAACTTCTAAAATTTAATTCTAAAAATAAATACATTTTATACTTTTATTGTAATTATACTATTAATTTCTGGGTTATTTTTGTATGCAGTGACTAATATCCTGACTCTCAGCTTCTACCATAATTTTTCTCCAATTTTATTAAGGTATTATTAAAAAATAAAATTGTATATATTTAAAGTGTACAATATGATTTCTTTCTTTTTTTTTTTTTTGGAGAGGTTTTTGCTGTAGGGAGCATGTGCTTGCCAAAAAGACAGAGAGACAGAAAGCAAGAAATCACCCCCCAGGGGGGACTGCCATGCCGCAATCCCTTCTCCTCCGTTCTCCTCCATTCTCCTCTCAGGATCTTGGGCTCGCAGGCACATACCCGGCATTAGTTTAAGCCACCAAGTCCAGGACTCGAACCGCAATCGACTACATGGGAGTCCAGTGACATAGCCAGTGCGCTAACTGCTGGTCCCAACAGTATGATTTTTTTGATCTACGTATGTATTGTAACATGGTTAGATCATTTTTATTAATTTTTGTAGTGAGAAAATTTAAGATCTACAAGTTTAACATTGACGTCTATATTCATCCATGTCTTCCCATTGCAAAGGCACTTAATCCTTCTTCACTTGTCTACAAGGACAGGGATTTCTTTGCACAGCCTCAAAAGACCTGTGATGAAAGCTTAAATTTCCTTTCCAGGAGAAGCAGTTACCTCTTCTGCACCTTCAATATCGCATCAACTGTGATAACATTTTTCCAAGGTGTTCTTCCCACACTGTTACCCACATGTAAGCATCTTCTGTGTGTCTCATTGTCCCCCTCTTCCAGCACTTAGAAAATTCGTACTATTAAAGTAAAATGTCACCACCATAATAAAACTTCCCTACATTTCCTGAATTCCTGAGTTATATCGATATGCATTTTAGCATCTCAATATACCGATAGGTGTATTGATAGGCTTAAGAATATTATGTTAACTTTGTAAAAACCTAGATTTTGTTTTCTAGATTTCATACCACAAAACGTCAGTTCATTCAGCCTTACTGATAGGTTCGAGGTTGATATATGTATTGATTCACTGATTACAAACAGTCCCATTTTTGGAGAGGAATTTACCATATGTTCTGGTGTCCTACAAAAAGATAAATGACATTCCTCCATTTCCTTGTAGGTGCCCACTGGTGAGTTTAGCTGTTATTGTCCTCTTCCTCTTATTTAGGGAGTCTTTTCTCAATAAATTTGGTAATCACTGACAAGTGACAGTTATACATCCACCACTAATGCTGCTTGTATCGATCAATTTTTAGACCATTTCATCTCCCCTGTGCAGAAGAAACATTTCAACCAAGGTTTTAGGCACAATTGATAAATAGTTCTTCCATCTTCCCTGAAATACAGCCCACATGGAAGAGCTAAACAATGGCATTTGAGTTTTCTGTCATGGAGAAATGGCCATGCTCTAAACTTCTTTACTGATGACAATCCTTTTCCATTGACTATTATTTACGGATGCAACAAAGAATAATGCTGGAGAAGTGGAAAATACCTGGCAAAATTCACATTTTAATTTACTTTTGTTATTATCATTTTCTTTTATCCATTTAATCGCTATGTATCATTTGGCTTGTAAAGATAATTTATGCAACATGAAAAACTCCTAAGACCAGTCCAGTTGAGAATACTGTAATGTTATCATTAACAGGAAATAAACTGTGTCCTCTTGCAAAATTCATGTCTGACACCTGTGGAGCCAAACAGGTGGTTTGAATAATTATCAAATTCAAGATTACGGAAATGATGTTTTTAATAAATTTTTAAAAATCAACATTTAAGACACAAAATAAATAAGGTACACCTATTAAGTTTTTTTCTAGCTTAATAAATAACACATCAAAACTAATATGGAAGTGAGGGCAGCTGGATACCACATGGCAGACTGACTGATTAGGACTGTGGATCCCATGGTTAGAAAAGCAGGTATATGTGATTACATGCACAATGTATCAGGAGGAAAATGGAGGAGAAAAGATTGTTCTATGGCCATTCCTCTTTGGTGATGCTTTCACTCTCTCTCTTTCTCTCCTCTCTCTCTGTCAAATGCATGTGCCCTATAGCAAGATTTTTTGTTTTTTAAATGTATTACCTGAAGACCACTGTTTTCTTTGTAATAGACTTTTATGTTTCTTCCATCATCTCTCCAATATGTAGAAGTGATCATGTTGAATGTAGGGTTAATGTCTAGGTGCCATAATTTTACTATATTTAAATGTGTCTTACATAATGTATGGTACACGATAGCATGTTGTGTATATTTTGCATGATATAATCATGAAGGTGCTTTCCACAACATGCTTTATTTGCTCAAACAAGTTTTCATAAGCTTTGATAATCTTGTTGTTTGTAGCTCCTTCTTCAATGTTGTATAATAATTTATGATATGACTATAGTTCGATCCTGAAATCTAGATTGTATTTAATCTTTCACTATTATACCTATTATAATGAAAAATAATTCAGTTTATATCTTCTGGGGGATATTTTGACAAAATATTTTCTAGAACGCATACAAAGAATTAAAATTATTTCCACAGATTATGAAATATTCTGTAGCTACTTATAAGGAATTCTTGAAACTCCTAGATTAATCAATAAATTTATCAAGAACACATGATATGGGACCGGCAGTTAGTGTAATGGCTATGTTGCTGAACTCCCATGTAGTTGACCACGGTTCGAGTCCTGGACCCAGTGGCTTAAACTCAAGCCGGGTGCATGTGCGTGCGTGCCCAAGATTCCGAGAGGAGAATGGGGGAGAAGGGATTGCAGCATGCCATCACCCCTGGGAGGTGATTTCTCACTTTCTATCTCTCTGTCTCTTGTCTTTCTGGTTAGTACATGCGCCCTATAGCAGAAACCTCTCCAAAAAATTTTAAAAATTAAAAAAGAACACATGATATAAGATCATGCATAAAATTTAATCCTGATTCCATATGTTAGCAATAAATGATTATCAGGTAGAATATATGGGATATATATATATATATATATATTGAGAAGGAAAATAATTTATAAAGCTAAAATGAATGCTGATATATATTGTCAACCTAAAAAAGTTAAACTGAGTCAAATTATATAAAGCAAAACTAATTTATCTTGGCATAAATATCTGGACTGCAGCCAGCTTGCATTCAGTTTAAACATATTTCAGTAGCATTAAACATATATGGGATATATATATATATATATATATTGAGAAGGAAAATAATTTATAAAGCTAAAATGAATGCTGATATATATTGTCAACCTAAAAAAGTTAAACTGAGTCAAATTATATAAAGCAAAACTAATTTATCTTGGCATAAATATCTGGACTGCAGCCAGCTTGCATTCAGTTTAAACATATTTCAGTAGCATTAAACATATACACCAAGTTTTTACAGAGACAAATTATAAAGAAAAAATACAAAACCTAAGTGGGAGTGGAGGGAGTAAAGCGATTATATCAGTTGCTTGAAGCAATTATCTTTAGCTACCAGGATTGATCATGAGGATGGCATTGGACAAAAGTTAGCCAGGTGGTCTCTGGGCAGATGCTCCTGCAAAATAGTCGTGGTGTCAGGTTGTAGTAGTCTTGGTGCAAGGGCTTGGTTCTCACAGAGTTCTTTAATGGTTCTTGTTATCAGGCATACTAGTATGAGAAAACAACTCTTCCATGGCCTTCCTGTCTCATTTTAGTCAGGATTGACGCAAATGATTCCATGTTGATTCTGAAAAACTTTGACATTGCATATTCACAGATTGGAAGCTAAGTATTAATATACCAATTCCTCCCAGTTGACCTATATAGGTTTAAAATAGTTTTAATTTAAATCATAGCAGAATTTATCATGAAAATAGAGATCTAAAAATATCTCAATGAAGAACAATGAGTTCTGGAAATGGACTTACACTTTTATAACTAATTTTTGATGAAGATGTAAAGAAATTCAGTGAAGAAGGTATATATATATTTTTTTTTCAACAAACAGTAATGGAGAAATTAGAAATCAAGATACAATAAAAGAATCTTGGCCTAAGGGTCAGCAGATGACATGGACCTTGAGGAAACTGGATCCTAAATGTTCAAATACCAGACCTAGATTCTGTGACTTGAAAAATGTGCTGAGTACATGCATGTATGTCCTCAAAATTGTAATAGAAGAATGGAGGACAAGGTATGGTGGCATGGTAATTTCCCATGGGTAATGCTTTCTCACATTCCATCTCTTGCTCTGTCTGTCTTCAGCAAGGCCACATGCCCTCTAACCAAAAGTTAAAAAAAAAAAAAAAAAAAACTTTGAACTAAACTTTACATCTTATTAAAATTCATTGAAAAATGATTATAAATCTAAATGTAGAATGATAATATTTTTAAAAGAAAACATAGAAAAAAATCTTCATGACTTGGTTAGGGAAAGAATTTTTAGATATAATTCTAAGAGCACATTAATAACTTGTGCTAGTTCTCTTTCTGTGCCTGACTTATTTCACTTACTGTAATGTCCTCCAGGCGCTCCCATTTAATCTCAAATGACAGTGTGGAGAATATAGATGGCAACAACTTGCTATGTATCTCAAAGAAAGTAAAAAGGGAGATTTGGAGTGTTCCCAACACAAGTATTATAAAATGGTTGAGCTCATGGGCATGCTGATCATCCCAATGAGTCATAACACATTGTATTCCTGTAGTTAAAATCACATTGGATCCCCATAAAATATGTACTGTCACTATATGCCATTACATTTTTAATAAACTAATTTAAAAATAAACATATATTAATAAAAAGAAAATATTGACTTCAAATAAAACTTAAAATAATTCTCTGTTTAGAAAGACAATGTTAAGAGAATAAAAGAACAAGCAAGAAATTTAGAATAAGTTGCATATCTTTCCAAGGATGTGTATCTACAGTATATTAAAATCTCTCAAAATACTGGACCAAAAGTAGGCGTAATGGCTATGTCACTGGACTCCCACGTAGTCTACTGCAGTTTGAGGCCTGGGCCCAGTGACTTAAACTCACGCTAGGAGTGTGTGAGTGTGTGCCCAAGCTTCTGAGAGGAGAATGGAAGAGAAAAGATTGCAGCATGGTCATCACCCTGGGGGGTGATTTCTCGCTTTCTGTCTCTCTGTCTCTCTCTGTCTTTGGGCGAGAGCACATACCCTATAGCAAAAACCTATAGCGGGAACCAGCAGTTAGCGTAATGGCTATGTCGCTGAACTCCCACGTAGTCGACCGCGGTTCACGTCCCAGACCCGGTGGCTTAAAACTCACGCCGGGCGCATGTGCGTGCGTGCCCAAGATCCCGAGAGGAGAATGGAGGAGAAGGGATTGCGGCGTGACCATCCCCCCTGGGGGGTGATTTCTCGCTTTCTGTCTCTATGTCTCGCTCTGTCTGTCTGGCGAGCGCACGCGCCCTACAGTGAAAATCTCTCCAAAAAAAAAAAAAAAAAACAAAACCTATAGCAAAACAAAGTGAAACAAAAACTCTCAAAAAAAAAAAAAAAGGAAAAGAAAAGAAAAACACAGGTAAGTCGATTTTTTTTTTTTCTTTTTCTTTTCTTTTTACGCCTTTGCAGTTTCTTTCTTTCTTTTTTTTTTTTTTTTTTTTTTGTTGGAGAGGTTTTTGCTATAGGGCACATGCACTCTCCAGACAGACAGAGAGAGACAGAGAGATAGAAAGCGAGAAATCACCCCCCAGAGGGGATAGCCATCTTGCAATTCCTTCTCCATTCTCCTCTCAAGATCTTGGGCACGCACGCAAACGCACCCGGTGTGAGTTTAAGCCACCGAGTCCAGGACTTGAACCGCGGTCTACTGCGTGGGAAGTCCAGCGACATAGCCATTACACTAACTGCTGGTCCCAGTAAGTCAACTTTTAAATAAACAAATTATTGAGTATACATTTTACCCAAGTGCAAACAAAAGCATTTTTAAAAATACTGAATTTAGGGGCCAGCAGGTGGCATGGTGTTTAAGGGCACTGAACTCCCACATGGCTGATTACAGTTAAAGTCTCAGACCTGGCAACTTTCTCTCTCTCTCTTTCTCTCTCTCTCTGTCTCCCTTTCTCTCCCCTTTACCTCTCTGGTTAAATTAAAATAAATAAATAAAGTTAAACAAATAATTCTTTTAAAAAAGAAAAAAAATACTCTATATATTACCATAGAGAAATACAAATTCAAACTATGATTAGACAACCCAAGATAGCTAATAGGATGTGTAATATGAACTTTCAAAGCACTGGTAACTCCAAACCTTAACAATGACGTACAGTAGCTGGGACTCTAATATGTGTCCAGCAAGAATGCAGAACAGTATACACACTCTGGCAAGCAGTTTGACAGGTTCTTGTAGAGTTAGGTATACATCTGCCCTATGACCCAGAAATCTCTTTCAAGGTTTTACACTACAGAGCTAAAATCTTATTTCCATTCTAAAGTGTGTACACAAATATTGACAGTTGAATTCATAATTGCCTGATAAAGGAAATAGCCCAAATGTCCTTGTCCTTTAATAAACTTTATTGTCCTTAATTGAATTGACTATGTAAAATGTGGCATACCCATGCAATAGAAAGCTACTCAGCAATTAAAAAAAAAATAATGAACTTATGCTGCATGCACCAACTTGAGTGAATCCCAAAGCATTGGGCTAAGAAAAAAAGCTCATCTTTAAGGCTATAGGATGCATGATTGCCTGTATTGACCATTCCAGAAAATTACAAAATTATAGGATCAGAGAATCTCAAGCTGAATGGCTTGAAAAACATGGCAGGCGTGTATATGTCCGCGCCCAAAATTATGAAAGGAAGGAGAAATGAAAGAGAAGGAATTGTGATATTACCATGCCCCATTTTGGGAGAGGCTGTTTTCCTCTCCCTCACTTTATCTCTGTCTCTCTGGCAAGAAGATACACTATCTGGAAATTTAAAAAAATAATAATAAAATAAAAATGTTATAAATAGAAGAGTCAAAATAAAAGATGGTATCACACTTTCACCTGCATTTATACATACTATGCATTTGTCCATGAACTCATTTAATATATGTAAAATATACATATGCAATGTTACTGTGAATTTCAACAAGTTCATAAGAATGGAATTTATATATGAGTTTATATTGGTGCAAAAATTGTTGAAATCCATGCATAGTTTTTGTAACCAACATTTTCAGTGAAATTTTTGAAGGTTTTTGCCATAGTATTTGTGCAGAGAGAAAAGAGACAGAGACAGTGAGAGGGGAAAGTGAGATATCAACCCCCAGGAGGGTTGGCCACACCACAATCCTTTCTTCTCCTGAAATTTTGGACATGCATGCATACATGCCTGGCATGAGTTTCAAGTCTCTGTGTCTAGGACTTGATCGTGGTGGGCCATTTGTGAGTCCAGTGCTGTATGAAGTACACCACCTGCTGACCATATTGTTGAGATTTTTGAAGGCTCCTTGTATGTGACCTAAATCTTTTTTTGTTTTTTTGAGAGGTTTTTGCTATAGGGCGTGTGCACTCGCCAGACAGACAGAGAGAGACAGAGAGACAGAAAGTGAGAAATCCCTTCTCCTCCATTCTCCTCTTGGGATCTTGGGTATGCACGCACACGCACCTGGCATGAGTTTAAGCCATCGGGTCCAGGTACGAACCACGGTCGACTACATGGGAATCCAGGAGTCCAGCGACATAGCCATTATGCTAACTGCTGGTCACTATGTTAACTAAATCTTTTTTTTTTTTTAAGAGGTTTTTGCTATAGGGCACGTGCCCTCGCCAGACAGAGAGAGAGAGAGACAGAGAGACAGAAAGTGAGAAATCCCTTACCCTCCATTCTCCTCTTGGGATCTTGGGTATGCACGCACACGCACCTGGCATGAGTTTAAGCCATCGGGTCCAGGTACGAACCACGGTCGACTACATGGGAGTCCAGTGACATAGCCATTACACTAACTGCTGGTCCCTACCTAAATCTTGATAGACATCCAATCCTTAAACTATTTAGACTTCTAGGCACAGTCTCTGTGGCACAGTTGATAGTCTACTGGATCAAAGAGCTGAAAGCCACTTGTCAGCCTTGGTTCTGGTTGTGACTTGGTCAGCCTGCAAATATGCCGGGTACATGTAACCAGGAACCTGGAGAGCTAGAGTGGAGAATGCAAGGGATTGTGCTGTGATTGAATTCTGTAAAGGGTGCTTTTCTCTATCACATGCTCTATAATAAATATATATATATATTTATATACACACACATATACACATATATATGTGTGTGTGTATATGTGCATATGTATATATGTACATATACATTTATGTATATGTGTATATATATAAATATTTAATTTTTCCATAGAAGAAAATCTAAGATGTTGCCATATGCTATGTATAGTCATTACACATTAGTTTGGCAATCTTTCTGCAGAGTACATACTTAGACAGACTGTTACCAGTGTCCAGAAAACAATGGAAAGCCAATGCAAGGTGTAGGTATGATGTATATGGATCACTGAAGGGTACAGAGCTTTGTAGTATATTCTCCTGGAAGATGGCAGAGACCAAATACTGAATGATATAAGCTGTGTAGACTGGTGTTATCATTCAGTAAAGACCAACACTTTAGATATGATTGACAAAGACAGAATCATTGACTCTTGAGCATGCACATACTCATGATGAAATACATTTTTTAAATGATTGATTTAGTTAATCTTGTTGTTGTTATTATTTTTTTTTTTTAATTTGACAAGAGACAGGGAGAGAAAGGGAAAATGAGAAAGTAAGTGTGAGTGTTTTGGATCTATTCTGCAAGTGAATTATTAAGGCATTCTTGCTGTGAAGGATGTCCTGTATAATCTGGTAACTAACAATTGAATTTTTTTTTTTTTAAATTTATGATCACATGCCAGCAGTTGGAGAGGAGGTTAAGGTGGCTGGATTCCACTTGGCCAACCTTGCAGTTCAAGTACTGAATCCAGTAGTTTGAAAATCACACCAGGTGCATGTGTGTGCATGCCCAAAATCCCAAGAGAAGTAGGGAGAAGGAATTTCAGTGTGGTCATCACTCTAGAACAGTGATCTCTCTTTCTCTCTCTTTCTAGCAAGCTCATTGACCCTTTTGCAAAACTAACTAAATAAATAATAAAAATGTATGACCACATCATATAATAAGAAGCTCTGAAATGATTTTGTGCCTTGAACAGAATGGTTTTGTAAAATGCCTTCTGCACTACATCACCACCTGCTTTGAAATGTTTGTTAAAATTTTTCTTCCAGAAAACTACCTATTTTATATATTTTGCCTACTAGGTCTCAAGGAAAAAATGTAAATATATGTTTACCACCTCATTATATACTTTAAGTCACAGATTTGACTAATATTATTGCATTTATTGCACATTCTTTTCTAAGTCATCATGTGTACTAATAAGCTCTAACTGTGACAAACATTCTAATTGAATTTTGTGCTGAATAAATATGTGAATGAATATATGAATAATGAATGAATGAAAAGTGGACCAAATATTTGAATTACTGAAAATTACAAGAGAGTTTCACACTCTAAATAACTTTTATTCTTTTAGCCAGGGAACTTATTCTTCAAAATAAAGTGAATATTCACAACACATCAATATTTATATGTAACATTTTATAAAATAAGAAAATATTTTCTTAAAATTTTGAAGTTAAATTTAACAACACAATATTTCAATATATAGTTTTCCTCTCTCTCTGTCCTCCATGTCTGTGTATAGTATATATATGGCATATATGGTGGGATTAATACACATGGGCTTGGTATGTGTATACACATAAATAAGGAAGTGTATGTGTATGTGCATGTGTGTATGTACACGCATGTATACACAGTTATGGGTCACTTATGACAGGGGTACCTTCTCAGCAAAACAACATTAGATGATTTTTTTCATTGTGCAAACCTCATAGAGTGTACTTATACAAATCCAGATGGTATAGTCTACCACACACCTAGGTTATGTAGAATATTATTATGGAAAGATAATTATATATGCAGTTTGTTGTTATCCAAAACATCCTTATGGGACACACAATACATCCACTGTACTTATACACACATATGTAAGCATACACTCATGTTATTCTAAAGTTTATTAATTTTCTCTCCCATAAGATAAACAAAGTGAGAAAGACATAGAGACAGAGAAGAAGAGAGGGAAACAAAATCACCCCTATCAGAGTCTTTCACTGTGATCCACTCCCAGATCCATTTCGGGTCTCAGCCAGTCCAGATCGAGGAGGTTCAGAAATGTAAACCCACAACATTTTCCACATGGGTACAGTTCTGTTACCATTGTGCCACTGCCTGTCCCCATACACTCAAATTTTTGAAGGAAAGTTAGAATAATACAGATTGACAACATGCTTTTGTCTTCTTTCTAAGCTACAAAATGTCATCAAGCATTCTCATATATTGATTTTATATATAGCAGTTCACCTAATATTCAATTACGGGGTTATAAAATTGCTTATTTGGACATTCAGACCTTTTATATTTTCAGTGATAAATTATTCTTTGACTGTTGTCATGTACTTGATTGTTAAAGCTCCCACTGATTCAGTGGTACGTTTTGGCTTTAGAATTAAATGACACCACAATTAGATTTAAGTATGAGGTATTTTACTTCTTTCTATCCTTACCGCATACTTTCAATAAACAGTGTCAAAACTAATTCAAATAATTTACTTTGCCCAATTTATCTTTTTCCATGTCTAATTTATCTTTTCCCCCACACTTAAAATACTATCATGATAAATTAATGTCAGAAACTTTTATTTGACATATCTCAAGGAAGTCAAATAAATCATATTTAGATTCAAATCTATGTGGCTGAAATTAGGAGTGATCTGATTTTTTAAAAAATACTAACAATTTATTGTTGAAGTATGTTAAAAATAATTAATTCATTATTAGAGTAATAACATTCCTTAAATATATTAATGAGTTACAGACATATCTAGTTTCTTCTCCACCTCTCCTCTGTTCATTGATCTTCCCTACATCCGGTTTTCACTACATATACCCTGTATGTGTGTTTGTTTGTGTACATTTTTGCATGTGCACACGTGTGTGCATTTGTGCATGCACGCATGTGGGTGCATGTGTGTATGTATGTCAATTTCTGAGTGCATGCATGTGTGTGTTTGTGTATGCATGTGTATGTGTATGCATTTGTGCATGCATGCATGTGTGTGTGTTTGTGCATGTGTGTGCACATTTCTGCCTGTGTGTATGTGTGTGAATTTGTGACCTGCCATCCCTGATATTTCAAATATAGGATGAGTTACAAATCTCATCATGTAATGAGAAACTACAAGTAACATTACATATAGCTCTTGCCAATATTAGATGTTTAACTTCTTTTTTTATATACATTTAATTGCTGTGTATCATTACAGCATACTAAATGAATTTTCCAATCATGAATACACTGCATATCAGTCCAGTCAAATACATTACCATAAATATTATAATCAATAGCTTCTAATAAAGCAAAATATATGATTTTGAGAAATAACTATAATATTCAAATAGTCATCATTTTAAACACTGTGTGAGCAGAATTAAGAAAATATAGTTACTAGCTCTATTAACCATTAAGTGTTTGTAAGTAAACCATAAACTTTCTAAGCAACTTTTCAAATATTAATAACAGTAATAAATATGATGACATATATGTATATTACTTTGTGCCAAATTTGAGAGCAAGAATTGCTGAAAAGGAGTGCCATGATTCCAGCTTTATGTTTAAGAAAGCGGAAGTGCGGAGTGGTTAGGATATTTGTCAGAGAAAACATAAGATGTAGTTAATTCTGGGATTCTAAGTCTCTGGTTCCTTCTACGAGATAAACTCTGCTCAAGGGCATTTCGGGTTGTAAAGAGATTTTTTATTTTTGTATTTTTTTATTTCAATTTCTTTTATACATTCACTCACGTTATTTAGCTTGCAAAGTGAATATTCCAACATGTGTACATTTCTCACCAGTCCAGTTGACAATACTGTGAATTTATCTTCAATAGATAATAACCCATTTCTTTGTCTCATAAATGCCTTGCCTCTCTATTTTTCTCCTTAATGTCCTTCCTCAGACTCTACTCCTTCTCCCACCCTCTTTCCACGCTATCTGGTGTTCACAACCATTTACTATGTTTCTATATCCTTTAGTCATTCAGTTTCAGTTAGAGTGCGGACACTCGGCATATTTTAAGTGGAGATATACAATGTCTCTCTTTTATAGCCTGGCTTGCTTCACTCAGCAATAAGTCTTCCATGTTCATCCACTTTCTGTCAAAAGCCAGAGTCTTGTTGTTTTTTTATGTCTGAGTAGTATTCCATAAAGTATGTGGAACTTGTTCGGTCTGGATTAAATTTCTCAACTGCTGAGCCCCTGAATTCTATGGCAATGCAGTGGGCTCCTTCCTCACTAGCACAGGGCACTTTTCTTTTAGAGCCAGAACACAGCTCAAGTGGACCTATATTTGTTCAGGTAGGAGTTTTAATGCTTTCTATTTTACAGTTTTTCTTTCTTTAATTATTTTATGTATGAGAGAGACAGAGAAAGAGATGCAGCGCCCCCAACAAGGACCTGACAGTAATCCAACCCCACTCTCTGCCAGTTCAAGAGGATAATGGGCATAGGTGTGTCCAGCATACTCAGGATGGCTTCCTAAGGCACAAGGCAACCTTTCCATGTGGTAAGTCTCACAGAGCATCATGCCCTACTGGTGTGCCACCACACAGTCCCCAGAAGATTTAGAACTTTTACATTACTTTTTAATGTCAGTTTGACTGAAAAACATTCATGAATCAGCTCTTCTTACCAATTATTTCACTAAAAATAATGAACTTCACACTTCTTTAGAATTTTGGGGGTTAGGTTTGGACAAAAGAATTAAAAATATTTTGATAAATTAATTAAATATGTTTTTCACCTCTCCAAACATCTGGAACACTCTTCTAAAGTTAATTGATTTTTTCTTTTCTTTTTAAAAGAATTATTTATTATTTTTTTACTTTGACCAGAGAGAGAGAGAAAGGGGAAGTGAGAAAGCAAGCCACTAGGTACAGGACACTAACCATGGTTGCCATGTGAGAGTCCTGCACCTTAACCACCATGCCACCTTTTGGCCACTTTTTTTTTTAAATTTTATATTTAATCATTGTACATCCTACAACATACAATATGGATTCTCAATACCTAAATACATTGTCAGGCAAGGCAAAGAGATTACTATACCCAATAACTTTCCATTCTTGTGCATTAATTTTTTTCTCACTGAATCCCTCTCTCCCATTCCCAGCTGACTACGCCTTCCTATACTTTTTTATTACCATAAAACATTATAAGTATTTGTTGTTTTATAGGTTATTAGTACAAGCTCTGTTGTTTTACAGGTTATCAGTACAAGCTCTGCTTTGAGTAGATGTTGAAGAGACACAAACCATGAAGTATGTTTTGCCTCAAAGTCAGTTAATATTTTTAAGGCAGTCTTGAAGAGACCTGCCCCTTCTGGCCCCTAAAGGTTTACATTTTTAAATATTCCAAAGTAATTTTTTTTTCTTTTTAGGTATTGACAGTGATAATCTTTTTTGAGTTATTTACTATATGTTTTCCAATCCTAGTACATTGCTTATATTTTCTCAATAAAATTTCACAACTGGTTTTAATCGAAGACACTAAGTTTGAGATCCCTTTATTTACCCAAGTTCAGAGTTGTAGTTTTTAGAAATAGAGCATGAATTTGAATTTGTAGAACTTCAATGTATTTTCCTTAAAATAATGCTGTAATTCCTGTACATACGTTGGCAGTTTTCTGTGTGAAACTCATTACTTTAGGCCTACAATACACTTACGATCATGTATTTAAAAAGAAAATTTTATTTATAAAACTTCTACATCAAATCAAAGACTCTACCAAAAAGTAAAATGAAATATTGCTATATTTCTTCCATGTTACATTCCTAGGGATATTATGTCTAACAACGCTAGACAGGATTATAAATCATATACAGAGATTAACTAAGGTTCACCAATCCTTCACTGTCGTAGAGCATTCACTTGACCGTAGATAAGATCTTCTAAGTAACAAGACTTACTGTGTTATTATATAGATATATGAAGTCCCACATTACCATACAAAATAAGGCAGATGGCAGATGTTCTCAGTTATACATGATGGCATTAACATGACAAAATCCATATTGGACCTGCAGCTCATCTAAAATTCCATTACCTCATTATTGATTAATTGCTCCAACTTTAAATTTACTTGAAATGAACTTGACTTATACATCTACTTCGTCTATTTATTCCAAAATGTTCTACCTGTCAAAATGAAGGAATCTGAGGATTTTTGCAATGAGGACAAAGTATGTACTAGAAAATTTGGCCTTGATTATTGAGACAACATGTCCACAACAGCCTTATTTATATTAACAAAGACAAATTGCACATGTAACAATTATGCATGCAATTGTTTCCCCGTGACTAAAATAATGGAATTTTTTTTTTAATTTTAGAGACATTTAACATCCTTTTCCTATTTTCTCTTTTTTATTTTTGATCCAAGCAGAAAACTCTAAGGAAGTAAAACCACTGTGTCTTAAATATTATAGACATTTTTTGAAAATTTCTTATACGGAAACATTAAAGTACTTGTGAGGTTTTTTTGGTTATTATTTTGTTTATGCTTGCAGCATTGAAGATGGTATGTTATATATGTTTGGTTTTCTAGATTCTCATTTGAGAGATTACAGCTATTTATATTTTTCTATTATCACAAACTTATAGACATGCTGCACTGTTTCATATGTGTATGCATATATGTGAGGACCATTAGGGCAGGTATTTATTCAATAGATAATATCTCTTTTTATTAAAGGGCAGATAAAGCTTTAAAGTCAAAAGAAATTGTTAATGCACTTTGAAGTATATCCATTAATCAAATAGTTAGGGATGAGGAGCTAGAATGTCTTAGTAAGGTGAATCACTCACTTAAAGTGTGATGATCATAAAATTATAAAGTAGTTCAATGAAGATACATGATTAAGTGTTCCTGGAGGAGAGAATTTAGCTTGGTAGGAGTAGGCTTATCATGAAGAGTTGGAAGCTGGAACAGGTAAGTTAGGTTTTGGTTATGAAAAACAAAACAATATGTTCAGTTGACATTTATTATAGATTCACTTGACTCTGCCATATTTTCATTCTTTTAGTATTTTAGGTCATTTAAACCTTGAATCTTCTTAAGGGACATATGATACTAATTCACAAAGGAAGAAGTAGAGAAAACCTCCCCTACAACTACTGTTGCTACTTTCTGCAGGACAATTACCTCGCTGCCACCACCACCAGTGATACTCTAATCCACCACCACCACTACTCCCAGGACCATACCCATAACTACCCTGCTCAGTACTAACACCCTAACCACCACTGCCACCCTAATCTGTACCACAGCAATATCAACCTGATTTAAGGTAGCGTCAACTCTTCATTATGTAACTATCATTATTATCCTAATGGGTACCATAACTGCTACTAACATTTCTCAAATCTATTTTCTATACAAAAGACACAGAAATTTAAGATAAAATTTTGACCAAATTAATTTACCAGTTAAAAATCTAGTGTCATTCCCTGGTGGCCTAGTGGTTAAGGTGGGTAGATGCTACATGGCCAACACCGTGGTTGAATCTTGTTGCCTGGAGCTTGGAAAACATGGCTTGTGCATGTGTGTAAGTTCCTAGAATCCTGAAAGGAAAAATGAAAGATTAGCGATTGTGGTGTGACCCTTCCCCATAACGAGTACTTTCTCATTTCCCAGCCTCTGTCTCTCTTCTGCCAGCACACATGTTCTCTGGAAAAATTAAACTAACAACAACAAAAAACCTTCCCATTCTATTAACATTAAATCCAGATTTTTCATTAATCTTTCTAAATTCCTATATGATCCTCCAAATTATGTCTTGCCATATTTTCCTTCCTTTACTTCACCAACTAATTTATTTTTTTCCACTTTTCTCGAATACATAATGCTCCTTTTACCTCAGGAACTTTCTTAAATTTAGTTTTAGTTTTTGTTTGTTTTGTCATAGGTCAAAGAGACAAGAGAAGAGCAGAGAGAGGGGAAATGATAAATCATTCTCCAGGGAAGATGGGCACACCACAGTCTCTTCTGCTTTATTCTCTTCTTAGGATTTTGGCAACCACACACATGAGCCTGACATAATTTTCAAGCCACCAGATCTGAGACTTGAGCTATGGTCAGCAATGTGGGAATCCAGTGACTTAACTACCATGACACCTGCTGGCTCCATTTCAAGAAGTTTTTAGTTCCTATTGTTTCTGACTAGAATAATTTATCCCTAACTTTTCCATCACTCTATCCTGGCATCTGTTAAAGATTCATTTCAGACAAAATGTTTTCTTGACTTAATACTAAATTGATGCTTCTTTCAGAATGCTTATTATTTCTTTTCTCTTTGATTCTTTCTCATTTTAAATTTTACTTTATATTACCTATAGTACTTTTATTTTCACAATGAAGTTGTGAGTTATTCTTGTGTGCTAGGCTCTGAAGTTATAGCAATGAAAACATGAGAACTATCTTGAGAAAGACTTGGAAGGAAGAAAAAGAGACTCATCTTTGCTAGCAGATAGTATATCACAGAATACTTGGTAGACAAGGCTGAATTGAGAAGGTTTATGTGTGACTAGTATGCTGGGCATTTGCTTTTCAACAATTTGAGAAGTTGATATGTAAATATTTTCTCAAAAGTAGTTAAAACCCTACTGTTTCTGTTATAGAGTCACAGACAAAATTATACAAAATTATAAGAAATACTTTTACATTATCTTTAAAATTCAATTTTTTGAAATTTTGATAGTTGTTTACTATTAATGTCAGGAACTACGGAGTATGAACAAAAATTTTTTTGGTATGTAAAGTAAATATTTGTGGAAAAAATGTAAAAATAAATAAATAAAAAAATGAAAAAGAAGGAAAAAATGCAAAATTCTACCTTAATGAAGCATATATTCTAATCTCCAGAAAGAAAACAAAAAATTGTAAAATCTTGGGTGGACTAGAAATGAAATTCTTGGAGCCAGCAGGTGGCGTGGTGATTAAGGATGCTGGACTCCCACATGGCCAACCACAGTTTGAGTCCTGGACCTGGTGGCTTGCTCTCTCTCTCGCTCACTCTGTCCCTCCCTGGTCAAATTAAAATAAATAAATAAAGTTAAATAAAATAATTCTTTAAAAACAAAGAAAAAATAAATTAAATACTTATTTATTTTCTATCTGCAGCATTAGGATATAAGTTCCAGAAAAAAGTAATTTGTGTACAAAATTGTGATTTGCAACAGAAACATCCAGTTTTCTTGGACCTACTGGATCACTGGGACAAGATACAGTGTACTTCCTACTAGTTCCTCTCACGTTTTTATTAGCAGGATGCAATCACAGTAAGAGTCACCACAATATCCCATACAATAAATAGTGTTACCTCTGTACAGATAAAACTGACACAGTGCCTTAACATTTATGCATTTCCATGATTATGCTGCAAAAGTGTATCAAGGTTCTTATTATTCCTTTTACTATGTTATTATTATTTAATTTGTCAGATGGCTACATGCATTCACTAGAAAGAGA
>NW_006160215.1:310618-367983 GCF_000334495.1 Tupaia belangeri chinensis
ACTGTGCAGTCAGCCATGTGAGATCTAGCTGTTTTAACTATCATGCCATCGGATTGCCCTTCTCTTATTATTTTAATTATCTGAATGTAGAAAAATAAATTTATATAGATTAGTAGCTATATATCAGGTCTCAGGTAAATTTGCTAGCTTATATTCCCTTAAATACACTAAAACATACCAAACACATTAGTAGGAGCAGCTGAGTGTGTTTATGAAGATCCATAGAAATTACCTAATCTGTTTTTTACAAGAGCAAAATAAAACAAATAGCAAATAGTACACATTTTCACATGTCTGACAGGGGCCCTAATCCTTACTTTTTGAGAAGTTCAGTAAAAGCTTTGTCCTATTCTTTCAGTAGGAAGAGAGATCCCAAGACTTCCACGTGACTCTAACTAATGATGAATCAGAAAGGCAATGTCGGGATTCTTTAAGATGCTGAGCAAAATAATTCCTACTTTCCAATCGGGAACTAGGTACATAATAAAGATCATACTCAGCAAAATGATAGATGCATCTTCAGTTCTACTTGATTAAAACTTACATTAACTTTCTTGATCCCCTGGCAAATATGTATGTTGCTTATCTGACAATGGCACACTCGTTCTCATTTATTTGTGTTACCTAGAGAGATTTCCAATAATGACTAACCTTTCTGAAGAGTTTCCAGTCTCTTGTGTCTAATTACTCAGACAATTGCCCATTCATATCTTTGAGGAAGGCTAGACGGAGTATTTATACACCTGTCATGTTTATATATATTTCTTTTCTTTTTTTTTTTTCTTTTTTTTTCGGAGAGATTTTCTCTATAGGGCGCGTGCGCTCGCCAGACAGACAGAGAGAGACATAGAGACAGAAAGCGAGAAATCACCCCCCAGGGGGGATGGTCACGCCGCAATCCCTTCTCCTCCATTCAGATTAGTAGCTATATATCAGGTCTCAGGTAAATTTGCTAGCTTATATTCCCTTAAATACACTAAAACATACCAAATACATTAGTAGGAGCAGCTGAGTGTGTTTATGAAGATCCACAGAAATTACCTAATCTGTATTTTGCAAGAGCAAAATAAAACAAATAGCAAATAGTACACATTTTCACATGTCTGACAGGGGCCCTAATCCTTACTTTTTGAGAAGTTCAGTAAAAGCTTTGTCCTATTCTTTCAGTAGGAAGAGAGATCCCAAGACTTCCACGTGACTCTAACTAATGATGAATCAGAAAGGCAATGTCGGGATTCTTTAAGATGCTGAGCAAAATAATTCCTACTTTCCAATCGGGAACTAGGTACATAATAAAGATCATACTCAGCAAAATGATAGATGCATCTTCAGTTCTACTTGATTAAAACTTACATTAACTTTCTTGATCCCCTGGCAAATATGTATGTTGCTTATCTGACAATGGCACACTCGTTCTCATTTATTTGTGTTACCTAGAGAGATTTCCAATAATGACTAACCTTTCTGAAGAGTTTCCAGTCTCTTGTGTCTAATTACTCAGACAATTGCCCATTCATATCTTTGAGGAAGGCTAGACGGAGTATTTATACACCTGTCATGTTTATATATATTTCTTTTCTTTTTTTTTTTCGGAGAGATTTTCTCTATAGGGCGCGTGCGCTCGCCAGACAGACAGAGAGAGACATAGAGACAGAAAGCGAGAAATCACCCCCCAGGGGGGATGGTCACGCCACAATCCCTTCTCCTCCATTCTCCTCTCGGGATCTTAGGCACGCACACACACAAGCCAGGCATGAGTTCTAAGACACTGGGTCTGGGACGCGAACAGCGGTCGACTACATGGGAGTCCAGCGACACAGCATTACGCTAACAGCTGGTTCCCTATATATATTTCTAATGAAGACAGTTATAAGCTTCATTCAAGAGTCATTAGGACTGTATGATGGAATTATGAATTTTCAATAATTGAACTGAAGTCCAAGAACTGGGCAAAAGATCATAATGATAGTGTAAGGCTGGATTATCTTCACCCTCTCACTAGACATAAAGTCCACTCCTTAATTATTCACCCAACATACAATGGGGCCTCTATAATTAGTTTGGTAGTTTAGGGGAAGCTGTTATCAATTCTTTCCTGAGCTTTTGAGTATCTTCTCAAAGAATGCTTGTGATTTCAAACTCATTTAGCTTTTATTTTCTCTGAAGAAAAGATTTCAGTCAAGCATGGAGGCATTCATAGTTACTGGTAAGGCTTGAGCAAGCACAACTACAATCTACAGGTCAAGTCTACTACAGCCCACGGGTCACGCACAGCCCGCTACCTTTCTTTTTAAGTAAGGTTTTAGTAGAATAATAAATAACCTTATTAGCCAATTCCTTCATGTATTTTTATAGCTATTGTGTCATTGGGAAATTCCTGACATATTTTGCATAGAAAAATACATTATGACTTTCATAATGACCTAATATTTTCTGGTTTTAAGTAGTTATGACAAAAATCATATGGTCTGAAAAGTTTAAAATATTCACAATTTTGCCTTTGACAGAGAAAGTTATACCTAACTATTGTATTGACTTCAGAATCTCTGAAGGTGTGTGTGTTGTATATTTCCATATCACTTTTTATACCATGCTATGTTCTTAAAACTATAAAGTCCATAAGATCCATTTTCTACATACATTTTCTATATTTTTGGATATGTGTGTATGTGTATATAATATCTTCTAGCATAATTTTGCAATTATTTTAAATTTTATTTTAGGTTCATTCTACTTCAACCACTCTCATGCAAACAGGAACCATCTTGAGTTTAAAATTAGAGGCAATACACTGAATAATGGGAGATCGAGTAAGGGTTGAAGAATATTGACACACTTGGTGAGGCACTCATCTGAGATGGGTTATTGTAGGGCATTTAAACAACATAAAAACAGGTAGATTAGATAGAAGATAGAGAAACACATAACTAGATAGAGAGGTAGTAGATAGATACATAGATAGAGATGGATGATAGATAAAAGATAACTGTTTCTGGCCATAAAAGTTTAATAAGGTTCAGAGATTTTGACTAATCTGTACTTCCCATATTGTCCCATTCCTATTCCTAAGGTCTCATGTTTGTACAGTAATTTTCTGAGTTTCAAGTAAAAGACTTGGTGAAGCTATCACTTTAAATAATATTATAATTCTGCAATGTTTGACTTTAAATTTTGGCTACTTTAGCTCCTAAGTTACTTAGAGATAAATTCTTTCAGCATAGCCATAGAAAACTCCTATTTATCTATCATCCCAAGAGTTGAGAAATTAAGGAAGCAGTCATTATCCTTCTCTAATGTTACAGTACTATTAGAAGCAATCAACTGATTCTGCCAAACTCCGATTCCTCATGCCAATATCATATCTCTAGAAACTTTACATATAGAGAAATAGTATTAGTAACCATAGTTATGAAATTTAAATAACTATTTTTTTCTACTGTCTGCCAGAGATAGTCAGAATCTCCTCCTTCAATATGAGCTGGTCACACAATCAGGTCGGATATCTAGCCCTGGGTTTTCATTTCTTCAAGGTTCTGTTGTCTGTAATCATGTTTGGCATCAATTTCTTATACATTGGTGATACTTGGAAGAAGAAGGAGAAGAAAAAGAAAAAAATCTATTTAATTGAAATAAACATGGAATTTACTGAAAGATATTTTCATCTCTGGGAGGGCACTGAAGTCATATGCTGAGTATACTACCCAGTCACAAATACCACTGCGAGAACATTGGTGCAACTGACATCTGTATGGAGTCTCTGCAGTTCACTGTGGATGTGGGCACTGGATGCCAGAAACACGCTTCATTCTTGGCCCTGATGTCCAGGTGGCCCTACCTTTACTCTTGCCAGACAGACACTTATGGTATTTGCTGCCCACATGGCTCTTTTCCAGATGAGAGAACCATATTTAGAATTGGGAACATGGAGCTACTGCAAAGTATTCTAGCTGCTAACAAGGCGAGGAAAGCACATTTCTGACTTTGCCTTGGTAAGAAGTGAGTCATAGTGTGAAAACTCCTTAAACATGTATAAGAGGCATTCAGAAGTTGCTGTGTAACTAAACACAGGACAGATTTCCGCCATACCTTCTGGAAAGAGGCTGGAGCAATGAAACATCATTTTGACAACTTCATAATTGTTTCCGTGTATGCACTCTGGAAATGATAATGGGCTTGCTACTCTTGGGTGAACCATAAAACTCCACATCTGTTCCTTAAAGAACCTGACATGATCTGGCTCAGTAATTTTTACATAGCGATTGTTGTTCTTTTTAAAAACATCAGTGAACATATTGCAATGCTAATACTGAATGTCTGTGATATAGCCACTTTGATTTTGTATTGATTACAAAGAGGTGCTCTAGCTCTTATTTCCATAACAGGTAGCATGTACATCCATATGGCTTAAGTAGTAATTAAAAATCTTTTGAATAAATCTGAAACAAAGCTGTTTAACTCACAGCTTGTTCTGTGTATACAGATTCTGTGTACACATATATTCATATGTGTATGTATATCTAATATATATATATAAATATATATAATCTTTAATATAATGATGAGCTAAAATGTCTTAATGATAAAAAAATTTAATATTTGATTTTTAGTTTAATTAATTTTAATGCAGAACACAGTAATCTTATAATTGGTGTTGAGAAGAGAAGGCAACACATAGGAACACATTCTTTTTTGGGCTTCTTGATTAAAAAAAACCTAAAACATTAAGCCATCTTTAATTAATTCTTGGATTGCTATATCTTCTCCCTCATACTAATTTAGCATTCATTTCAGTATCCATTCCACAGATTCTTAGTGTACTTAATTGTTGATGTGTAGTGATATTTTGCTGGTGAAGGAAATAAGAATGGAAGAAAACATGTAAACAAGAAGACTAGGTTATGAAAAGCTGTACTACAAAAAAATTAAAAAGGTTATTGACTAACATTTATATCCAAAAGATTTAGAGGTGTGCATATCAAATGTGCACAACATAATGCAATGCTCAATGTTGAAGATGATGAATATGTTCATACCATTCATTTGATTATTGCACACATACCCATGCTTTGAAAAACTGTGATATATGTAAATCAGAAAGTCTAAAATTCTTTGCAAAATAAAGTCATAAGGTAAAGGCAGAAGTTGTTTTCAGTTGTTAAATGTGTTTTCATTAAATACTAGTTTCAATCTTCAATTTAGACTGTTAAAGAGTTTGACCTATGAAGTAGATAGAATATATTTCCTTCTTTCTTGCTTGTATATTTTTGTCTGTCAAATAAACACTTATCTAATTAATATCTGTAGTACTAATTACAAGGTAAGCACAGTTGATTAAACTTGAAATTCAATTTAAAAAATTTTTATCTTTAGCACACAAAAAAAATTTTAAGAGGTTTTTGCTATACGGTGCATGCACTCGCCAGAAAAGCAGAGAGGCAGAGAGACAGAAAGCAAGAAATTACCCTCCAAGGGGGATGGTCACGCCGTAATCCCTTCTTCTCCATTCTCCTCTTGGGATCTTGGGCATGCATGCACACGCACCCGGAGTGAGTTAAGCCACTGGGTCTGAGACTCAAACTGCAGTTGACTACATGGGAGTCCAGCAACATAGCCATTTGCCAACTGTTGGTCCCTTTAGCATACATTATAACAAGCCTTAACAAGTCATTATATTTAATAGTAGGATAGCATAAAATCACACACACACACACAGGAGTAGTCAGAAAAGTCATGACATATTTTTCTATGGAAAAATGCATCATGACTTCTGATAACCCAGTACACACACACACACACACACACACACACACACACACATATATATGGTGCACTGTCTGTTCTGGATAGTTCAATCATTTAATTCAGGTTTACTTTTAAGTTGAACCTTATGACATAGCCACTTTTTTGATAGTTTAGCATACATAAAGGTCAACTTTCAGTGGTTTAATGAATCTGAAATCATAATTATGTCAGATTTATATGATAGTCATATCAAAAGTTTTGTCTTTGTATTCAAATTTTGGCTTTTATAACTGCAGTAATTAGTAAAAATTAAAAGGCATGTTTTATAGAATGAAACATTTAAGAGTTTCTGTTTTAAAATGCTTCCACCAGTTTATTGTACATTATTTTTATGAAAAGAGAAACCTTTCTATTACTCATCTGATTATTACCACTCTTACTTGCTTGCTTTGCGTAAATAAAATTGACTGAGGATATCATGTATACTGACATTACCCCCAAAATAGATAATGTCTCTGGAAGGCAGTACAATTTTAGGAGAAATGTGTTTGCAAAGGGAATGAAAGGAAGACAAGGGAAGTGTAAAATTGAGATTAGTCTACCTTTGATAACATTTCCTTTCCAGCATGAAACATGAGAAAATAAATTTAGGATAAGTCCCAACAAACAGCTTATACTTAATTCAATCTGGGGACAATTTTCTGTGTGACTGCATTTCAAATATTGCATTTTCTCCCTAGTCGTTTTTTTCTGTTTATCTAATTGGCTTAACTATGCCAAAATAATGTTTTCTAACATGACTCACTGTGTCTTTTTTACCCATGGGGGAAAATGAGATAGCATGTAGCATTCCTCTGTTTATAAATGTAGAAAATTGATAACAGATCTCCTGACTAGGAATGCTCTAGATGCTATACCTTTTTTTTTTACCCCACTCATTTGCTACCAACTCAAATGATTTCTTTGCTTGACTCTACATTTGACCTGGTTTCCTCACGTAGGGGCCTTGCAACATTTTCTTGTGTGGTTTTGTTTGTGGGCCCCTCCTGTGTGGTGGGGTGAGCGATCATTGGTTATAGAGCTCCCCTTGGGAAGAGAGCTTTCCCTTATGTTTGTTTTGCCCCATGGGTGTCAATCACTGAATAATTCCCTTTATAAATGCTGTCTCCCCATTTCCTGCCTAATTTCAGAAGGTCTTCTAATAAAAGTGTGCTGAAGTGCATGTAAGAAACTTCTCAAAGGTGGCCAAAGGTATCAACTCCATGTATTTCTGTGCACATAGAATTATGATGATATTCATTATAGTTCCAATAATTTTCATAATGAACATTGCTTAGCTTTGAAGTGACAATGAAAATACTGTGATAGTCTGAATGTATCTCATATTTTAGATATTTTGCAATGTCTGAGTTATTTTGGTTATTTTATAGTCCCGGAAATATGCTAAATCCTAAAGTACTCAGCATCCAACTTGAAATTCATATCAGAAGTGATATTCTCACTGTTTCTGTTTCCATTATGATTTATTTTATTCCATGGGGGAAATGAACTAATTTCAGGTGAATTATAATAATTTAAAGTTTTCAGATAGGGACCAGCAGTTAGGATAATGGCTATGTCGCTGGACTCCCATGTAGTTGGCCGCGGTTCGCGTCCCGGACCTCGTGGCTTAAGACTCACGCCGGGCGTGTGTGCATGCGTGCCCAAGATCCCGAGAGGAGAATGGAAGAGAAGGGATTGTGGCGTGACCATCCCCCCTGGGGGGTGATTTCTCGCTTTCTGTCTCTCTGTCTCTCTCTGTCTTTCTGGAGAGCGCATGTGCCCTATAGCAAAAATCTCTCCAAAAAAAAAAAACGTTTTCAGATAACTGTATACTTGTTGAAGAAATTTCATGTAGGAAAAATAAGGGGTTCAAAAACTATAGAAGATATGCATTATGGCACATAACAATACAACTACATAAAAATAAAGTCAAATTATTTTATCAAAATGACAGAATTAATTGTAGTGTACTTCAGTTAACTGTCTTATTTTCTCTGTTATCAATAGTTTCAAACATAATATACTGAAGTCCTGTAACTGGTTATTTTATAGTCCCGGAAATATGCTAAATCCTAAAGTACTCAGCATCCAACTTGAAATTCATATCAGAAGTGATATTCTCACTGTTTCTGTTTCCATTATGATTTATTTTATTCCATGGGGGAAATGAACTAATTTCAGGTGAATTATAATAATTTAAAGTTTTCAGATAGGGACCAGCAGTTAGGATAATGGCTATGTCGCTGGACTCCCATGTAGTTGGCCGCGGTTCGCGTCCCGGACCTCGTGGCTTAAGACTCACGCCGGGCGTGTGTGCATGCGTGCCCAAGATCCCGAGAGGAGAATGGAAGAGAAGGGATTGTGGCGTGACCATCCCCCCTGGGGGGTGATTTCTCGCTTTCTGTCTCTCTGTCTCTCTCTGTCTTTCTGGAGAGCGCATGTGCCCTATAGCAAAAATCTCTCCAAAAAAAAAAAAACGTTTTCAGATAACTGTATACTTGTTGAAGAAATTTCATGTAGGAAAAATAAGGGGTTCAAAAACTATAGAAGATATGCATTATGGCACATAACAATACAACTACATAAAAATAAAGTCAAATTATTTTATCAAAATGACAGAATTAATTGTAGTGTACTTCAGTTAACTGTCTTATTTTCTCTGTTATCAATAGTTTCAAACATAATATACTGAAGTCCTGTAACTGGTTATTTTAAGTTTCTTTAAAAACTATACTAAAAACAGGTAAAACAACTATTCCAGTTTTATTTAACAATCTCACATCCGATTTCAAGTGCTTTAAGCCATTGATCCCTGTTTATACTTGAACTGGAGACCTGAAGAAAGGCAGGGCTGTGTATGGCTTATTTTGTACTGTGAGGTGTGTCTTCATTCTTCCACCCGCATCCTCCAGGGCCATAGGTTGAAGGAAGAGGACTAGTAAAATATGCACATTTTTAAATGACTGGTACTATTGTGATCTGACCATGTGTGTCTTTATTTACTCATTTATTTATTTGTGATAGGCAGGAAACTGCTACTTTTGTCTCTTTCCTAGTCACAGATATGACGGAATTATCCTACTACTTCTACTTATTCTAAATAGCATACCTCCAGATTTTTTCTTACACATTTTCTCACCAAAGCACACATTCCTGAGCAAAATCATGTCAAGAGTACTTTCTATAAATTTCAGTGAGGCCAGCACAAGGCTCAGAAGCAGCATCCTGAATCTTTGCAATCTGAATAAGAGAATCTTCACTGGTCCCTGCTCTTTCTCTGAACTCATGAACAATTTCAATAGCTGCTCGCTTTAATATTTTCTATCTAAAAATTAAAAACAAGGATAGTAGTGCTCCCTCTCTCCATCCTGGGAACACATGTTCCTAAACTTCTCACCAGTTTCTCTCTCATAGAAATAAATAGTAAATAGTAAGGCGTTATTCTCTTCCAAGAGTCTTCTTGTCATTAAGGTTTTCCTTTGACCTTTTTTTTAACTTAAATTCAAGGGGAGCACTTTCCTGTCTCATGGTTTAAGAGGTTAACATAGCTGTTCTTCCTTCTGAGAGGAACCCTTCAATTAACTTATTTTCAGGGTCTATCCTTATACAGACTATTCCTTCAGACACCCATTACCCTGATTTTACTGTTTGATTGAGTCCTGCATGTATTGTATATCTCTGCTTAAAGATATTGCTTCTCATAACACTTATCCGTAATTTGATAAAATTAAAAATATACAGAAATTCCTCTTCTCCATCTTATTATAATATTCAGTTGTCTAGAAAATCATGACAAATTTCTCTAAGAATTTTTGAAGAATTATTTAATTTATTTTAATTATTTATTTTAAAATTTTGACCAGAGAGGGACAGAGCAAGAAAGGAAGAGAGGGAAGGAGAGGAAGTGAGAAAGCACACCAACAGGTTTGGGACATAAAACACGGTTGACCATGTGGGAGTTCAGCACCCTTAACCACCATGCCACCTGCCAGCTCCATTTTCTATGTTTTTCTATGTAAATAAAAAAAAATCATCATGACTTTCCTGTTGACCCAATAGATTTGGCCAGATTATGGGCCCATTTAAAGAATCACACAGGGGCTTTAAAATGGCACACTGGTGGCACCCTGCTCTGCAAGGTTGATTCATGAGCAAGGTCCTGGGTTCATATCTAGCATCTCTTGAATGTGCTGGAAGTGTGTGTCCTTGATCCGGAGCTGGCTGAGGGTGGAGGTGGATTGTGGTGTGAAGACCCTGTTCATGACATGCCTGTCTGTCTATCTGAGACACCATCACTCTTTCTCTCTTCATCATAGAAGAAACAAATAAATAAATAAAAACTAATTCTATGACCAGCAGGTGGCCTGATGATTAAGGTGCTGGATTCCTACAGGAATGACTACAGTTTGATTTCCAGACCTGTTGACTTGAGGATCACACCGGGCATGTGTACATATGTGCCCAGGATCCCAGGAGGAGAGTGGAATAGAAGGGATTGTGGTCTGACTATTCCTTCTGGGGATGATTTCTTATTACCCTCTCACTGTCTATTTCTCTGTCTCTCACTGACAAGTACACATGCTCTATTACATGGAAAAAGTGTACAAGGCATTCAAGTAGGGACAGAGAGGTAAACCTATCTCTATGTGCAGATGAAATAATTGTATACATAAAAGACTCAAAATATCCATGAAAAATCTTCCAGGAATAAATAAAGGAATACAGTAAAGTGGCCGGATACAAAATCAACATTTCTGTATACAATTAACAAGCAAAGCAAATTAGAACTGAAGAAAATAATCCCATGTACATAGCCACAAAAATGTATAAATTACCCAGGAATACATCTAACCAAAGAAGTCAAAATACTCTACAAGGAAAATTATGAAAATCTAAAAAATAAATAAATAATACAAAAATGTGGAAGGACATCCTATGTTCCTGGATTAGAAGAATTAATATAATCAAAATAGCAATTCTACCCAAATAAATATACATATTTAATGCAACCCAAAAAAAATTACCAGAAATGTTCTTCATAGATTTAGAAATGACAATCATAGAATTTGTCTGGAATCATAAAAGACCCTGTATTGCCAAAGCAATCCTGCACAAGAAGAGTGGAATAGGAAACATCTCACTTTCTAATCCCCAAATATATTACTAAGCTGTGGAAATCAAAACAGCATGCTATTGGCACCAAAACAGATATGTGGGGACCAGCAGATGGTGTAATGGTTACGTCACTGGCTGGACTCCCACATATTTGAATGCAGTTTGAGTCCAGACCTGGCAGTTTAAAACTCACGCTGGGTGCTTATGAGTACATGTCCCAAGTCCCAAGAGGTGAATAGAGGAGAAGGGATTGTGGCATGGCCATTTCTACTGGGGGGTGATTTCTTGCTTCCTGTCCCTCTATCTCTCTCTGTCTCTTTAGCAAGCGCAGGCACCCTATAGCAAAGATCTCTCTCTCAAAAAAAAAAAAAAAAGACCTAAAGACCAATGGAACAGAATGGAGACCCCAGGAATAAACCCAAAAACATATAGCCCACTGATTTTTTACCTAAGACACCAGTCAATACAGTAGAAAAAAAAGAAAACCTCCTTAGAAAATGGTGCTGGCAAATCTGGGTATTCACCTACAGAAAGATGAATCTGGACTCCTATCTCTAACCATTAAAAAAAAAAAATAACTAAAAGTGGATCAAAGATCTAAACCTAAGAACTCAAACTGCAAAACTACTGGTTGGAAACACTAGAAACTCTGGGGGACATCAGAGCAGACAAAGACTTCTTAAACAAGACCTCCAAAACACAGAAAATAATCTCAAAAATAGACAAGTGGGATTCCATCCGATTAAAAAGTTTTCTGCATAACAAAAGACACATAATTAGTATAAATTGATAACCTTAGAATTGAAGAATATTTTTGAAAACTGCTTTAGATAAGAAATAATAACCAGAATACACAGGGAATGCAAGTGACTTACCTGAAAAAATAAGAAAAAAGTAAAGAAAAGATCAACCCAGTTAAAAGGTGGGAAAATTAGCTAAACAAACAACTCTTTAAAGAAGACATATGTCTTCATATGCCAAAAGTCATATGAAAAAATGCTCAACACATCCTTCATCATAAGGCAGATGCAAATCAAAACCACAATGAGATACCATTTGACTCTAGTCAGAATAGCTCAGATTAAAAAAAAAAAAATGGTAAGTGCTTGAGAGACTGTGGTGAAAAGAGAACCCTCTTACACTGTTGGTGGGAATATGGATTAAGCTAGTCACTGTAGAGAACAATATTGACATACCTCGACCTACAGGTAGAACTACCATATGATCCAGCAATTCTATTCTTTGTTATCTACCCATAGGATAGGAAAATGCTCAGTCAGAAGAGTGCTTGCACATCTATGTTTAGTGGCATTATTCACAATTGCTAAGACATGGAACCAACCCAAATGTACAGAAACAGATGGATGGATTGAAAAAGTGTAGCTCATATACTCTATGGAAAACTACTAAGCCATAAAAAGCAAGAAGACCCTGGAGTTTGATAGAAAGTGAAAGAATATGGAAGATATATGACTGAGTGAAATAAGCAAAGCTGTAAAAGGAGACATTATATGTCTCCGCTTAATATATACCAACTGTACACACTCTATGGCAGAAACTGATTAGATTAGCAGATGGAAGCATGGAAAATGGTTACTCAAACTGGAGACAGTGTGAGAAGACGGTGGGAAAAGGGGTGGAGGGTGGAGAAATCAATCAAAGAGAAAAATAGGAAAGACATTTATGGGACACAGAAATAGATGATAATCTATTGATGATACTGTGCGTATAATATCTCCAGCTGGACTGGTGTGAAGTGTATTCATGTTGGGTGAATTCACTTTTTTTTTTTTTTTCGAGAAGAGATTTTTATTATAGGGCAGGTGTGCTCACTGGAGAGATAGAGAGACACCCACTGGGAGGGGTGGCCACACCACAGTCTTTTCTCCTCTATTCTCCTCTCAAGATTTTTGGACATGCACACCCTGTGCCTGGCATGAAGTTCAATGTGCTGGGTCTGGGACTCAAACTGCAGTTGACTACGTGGAAGTCTAGCAATGTAACCACTATGCCACCTGCTGATCTCATTCACTTTATAAGCTGTAGTGACATATATGGATTGAATGTATAAAAGAAATTAAAATAAATAAAACAAAATATAAAGAAAAAAAGAGAAAGTTAAGTGTGAGTGTTCAGAGGACTGAGTTTCACGGCCCATAGAGCAAAGCAGTATGGGGCCAGCAGGTGGTGTGGTGGTTAAGAAGCTGGACTCCCACATGACTGACCAGGATTTCAGTCTCAGATCTGGTGGTTTGCTTTGTCACTTTCTCTCTCTCTCTCTCTCTCTCTGGTGAACACATGTACCCTATAGCACATTAATAATAATTATAATAATAAAATTAAATAAAAAAATCTTTAAAAAACAATAATTACAATTTTTTTTAAAGAAAAAGATCAAAGCAGTAGCCTATATGGAACACTAGAAGAAATTTGTCCATAGAGAAGCAGAATACATCAGGATAATTTTACTTGACACCCTTAGTTCTTCGGAGTGCTCATTTACACCTTTATTCTGATTTTCCATCTGCAGTTTAACAATCTCATGATTTTAATTTTTTTAGGGTACTTATTTACATGAAAGAATTTGCTGATCAAAGACTAAGAGTGCTTAGTTTGCTTTAAATAAATTGACATTTTTATTTAATATGACATTTTTATTTAATAGGTAGCTTTCTTTGAGTTTGTTAAAATCCCATTTGAGGATGCTACACTATTTCAGGATGATACCTGATATTGTTAAACTTTGCTTTTTTCTTCAAAAGTCACTGTGTTAATTATGGTTGAGCAGTATAAAGAAAATTCAAAGTCCATGATCCATATACCCCTTGATGCTTTTACCTAATGATGCAACAAGATGTCTACTTCCTCATAAATTTTTACTTTTATAAGGCCTTAGATATTAGGGAAGTACTAAATAAAGAAATCTAAATTTAAAGAGAGGTTACAGGAAGATTTGTTTGCTTTTTAGGTTTCTGCTGTATAGCACATGTGCTTGCTGGAGAGACAAAGAGAGTTGCTGTATAGCTCATGTGCTTGCTGGAGAGACAAAGAGAGAGGGAGAATTAGAAATCATCCCCCAGTGGGGAAGGCCAAGTTGCAGTCCCTTCTCCTCTCTGGATTTCGGCTATGTGCATCCACATGCAAGGTGTGATTTTCAGCCACTGTGTTTGGAACTTGAATCATAGTTGGTCACGTGAAACATGTGAGAGTCTAGCACCTATACCCCAATGCCACCTGCTGGCCCCTAAAGAAAGGATTTTTTTTTTTTTTTAGAGATTTTTCTCATAGTGCATGTGCACTCACTGGAGAGATAAAAAGTGAGAAATCACCTCCCAGGTGGATGGTCATGCTGCAATCCCTTCTCCTCTCAGGATTTTGGGTATGTATACATGCACACACACCTGGCATGAGTGTGAAGCCATTACATCACCTGCTGGTTCCTAGGGAAAAGATTTCTAACAGTAAATTGTGTTTGGGAGACAAGATCAATCAGGTTAAAGGGAATAAAACAATAGATTCAAACAAAGGACATATCATTATGAGTTCTAAATAATCTGAGAATTCCAAATCATTCCTTATTGCACTTTCACAATTATCTAAGCCTTTTCATTGCCAAAAGAGTTGTAATGTCTATCAGTCTGTAGTTTTATGGCTGATCAGCTACCTAAAGCCATGTGACCTTCTGGAAATCTGCCAGCAATGCCATTCTATTTCACAGGAAACGTAATATAATAATTAACATACAAATATGATAATTTGTATGTTAAACACAAATAATAAAGTACTCTGTATATCAATACCACTTATACTTGAGAGACAAGAGTAGCCAGTACAGTCCCTAAATACTCCACATGGGCTTTGTTACAATTGATCTAGCAACTCTCCTTACCTCTGAGAACATTGAAACAGGAGTTCATGATTCAGTTTTAACTACAAATAAGTGACTCACATATGTTTGTTAACACTCTTAAATAATATTTAGGAAATTTTATTCCATCCTCTAATAAGTACTTCATGAGGTAGCTAATAAAAGCTATTGTATTTTGTCTATAAGTGTATCTTTTTTTTTTAGATGTGTTTGCCTTCAGGTGTGTGCACTCGACGACAGAGAGACTCGCCAGAGAGAGGGAGACAGAGACAATGAGAGGGAAAGTAAGAAATCAGGCCCCCAGGGGGATGGCCATGCCGTAGTCTCTTCTCTTCCAGTCTCCTCCCAGGATCTTGGGCACTTGGGCACTCACACACATATATCTAGAATGATTTCTTTTTTTTTTTTTTTGGAGAGATTTTCGCTATAGGCTATGTGTGCTCAACAGACAGAGAGAGAGAGACATAGAGACAGAAAGCGAGAAATCCCCCCCCCGGGGGATGGTCACGCTGCAATCCCTTCTCCTCCATTCTCCTCTCAGGATCTTGGGCACGCATGCACACGCGCCCGGCGTGAGTTTTAAGCCACCAGGTCCGGGACGCAAACCACGGTCAACTACGTGGGAGTCCAGTGACATAGCCATTACGCTAACTGCTGGTTCCCGACCTAGAATGATTTTTAAGCCACCAGGTCTGGAATTCAAGCTACAAGTCCAGCAATGTAACCAATATGCCATTTGCTGGCCCCCTGGATCTATTTCTTACAGATAGCATTTAACATGAAACTCTTACTAAGATAAAAAAAAAAGTTATGAAATGTGTTAATTATTATTAGAATTTTAAAAAATTGTCAGAGAGTGCATGTACTTACTAAGGGAGGAGAGAGAAAGAGAGAGAGAGAGGGAGGGAGAGAGAGAGAGAGAGAAAGAGAGAGAGAGAAAGAGAGAGAGAGAGAGAAATGAAATAGCATCTCCTGTGGGGAATGATCATACCACAATCCCTTCTTCCACATTTTTACCTCCTTTCAGGATTTCAGGCATGCACACACACATACCTGGCGTGTTTCTTAAACCCCTGCATCCAAGACTCCCAACAATGCACTCAGCCATGTGGGACTCAGCCACCTTAACTACCATGCTATAGGCTGGCCCTGGAATGTTTAAACTTGTAGATTATAATTTGGCAAGCTTGTAGTATATGTTGTGTATTCATGTATTCTGTATGTGATAAGTGTATAGTTACAATGCCATAAGAGGTCAAAAAGAAAAAAATAGCTGAATTATTAAATAAGTTTCTTTATAATGAATCATTATGAAGATTTGATTTAAATAAAATATCTGAAATGTTTCCTGTGAATAAAACTTCAGAGAATAAAAGATATCCAAATTTTTCCTGTTTTGATTATAATGTGCTTTTTTGCTGAGCTCATGATTCTAAGATAAAATACTCTATCAATGAATTCTATCTCAGAATTATGTTGACATTTTGTCATTAATTGTAATGAATTAATTTTCTCATCTATTTCTTAGACTCGTGAGTAGAAAAAGCAAAATTGGTAATATAGAAAGCACAGTTTATTGTACGTTCTTTTCAAACTGAAAGAAAATCAATATGAAACTTGGATTTCTTTGCAAAATGATGTATACATCTGTTACAATGTTTTCATGCGATGTTTCATATACATTAGTTTTGTGTTGGTGCATTCTGTATTTTGTCTTTAAAGAAGATAAATGCCCATATGGTAAAAAGAGACAAGTACTGTGAACTTTCTTTTACTAAAATAGCATAAAATGTGCTCATAAGCCAATGTAAATTGAGAATGAGAATATATAAGTACATACTATGTTCATACACATTAGAAGTTTCATAATAGAGGTCCCAAAATATTTGTTGTAAAGTAGTAAAGTTTTGTTCCTTTCTATATTTACTTTTGCATGACTGTTTTTATGCTATTAGATGATTGATAGAGGCACATAAGTCAATCATCTCAAATAACAAATTCAATATGTTTAAATGTAGAAAGATAACTTAGGTATCAAGCAGGCTATTAAAGTTTCTGGGAAAACGATGTTGTGAGGAGGAGAAATTGGCAACTCTTCTGGAGAAGAGATTAAAACATATTTTATAAAACATCACTTATATTCACTTCACTGATTCTTTCTATTGAATTTGATTTGTTTTCCTTTACTTTTCTTTGATTATTTTGTCTATTTGACATGTCTATTCATTGGTATCTGTAGAAAATATGATTGAGTGGGATATATGGAAAGAAACATTTTGAAGTTTAGAGATGAAATGAAATTAATATTTTGTTTCTTTTCAACTTTTTAATAGTAACTTGTCTTTTCATCTTAATACTTCAGGATATCAATAATGTATGCATTCTTAGACTTTGTGCAATAATATATCTAATGTATCAATTTAAATATGCCTAATCAAATTTTAATAAAATAACAGTGCTTTAATTTAATATTCATTTTAGCCATTCTTTAATCAAAATTCAGTGACATTAATTTGCGAAGAAGTTTTGTTATGAGCTATTTTATATAAGCATTTGTGCTATCACATTATAATTCCTAATAGCTCATTTCTTTATATTAGTGTACATAGATTAGATATAAAATTGAAATATAAACTTCAATTACAAAATAAAATTATGAACCTATTTACTTAAAGTTACTGACTAGCAATACATTAAGTATTCATTAGATAAAATTTATGAAAGTCATGTATAAAATAATTGGATCTCAGTCCATGTATGCTTATTATTATAAATTTTTAAGTATCATACATCATAAATAAACATGTCATTTGAATGATAAATTATTTATATTGATAAAATGGTAACATTGGCCAAGTACTACACCATGCTTCTAATGATGTGAATAAGTAAAATTTGATTCTCTGTTGTCCAGAAGTTGCTTGGTGTGGCATACAAATGCTTCAAAACACTTTCGTGGGATTTGCTTTCTTCTACTCTTTTTTCTTTTCCTCATTAACATTCCGACTATATTTGTGTCTGTCCCTGGTTCCCTTGTTTCAGCATGTGACCTATTTGTAAAATAAAATACTTCCATGCTTCCAATATAACTTAAAATCATTTTTAAGTCTTTTTACTAGACTAATTAGTCACTAAATCTTGTCAAATCACTCATGGCAATGTTCTTACATATGCCAATTTTTATTGATATTGCTAACATGATGGTTGAAAAACCTAATCAGAATATAATTGTATTATTGCAATAACTATGAAATTAGTCACTTGCTTCTGAGGTTGCATATCAACTAAGTGCACGTATATTTCTTTTAAAAGAAAATGTTCAAGGTCCTTAATGTGACATTCCAGACATCTCAATATACTGTTCAAACATGTCTTTCATTATTCTCTGACTTAACTTTTCTGTTGTTCTGAAAGTTTCATCCTAAGTTCTGTATCACTTCCACAACTCTACTTATGATTTTGTCCTTTCCATTTACTCAGTCATGTTTATTCTCTTGTATTTGTGTATGTGTCTATCGCTTTCTCTGTCCTCTATCCACCTGTGTATCGTCTAGCTATATTTATATATCTATTCATCATTTATAAAACTCATCTATTTAGAGCTTTTACTTACACTTTCTTTATAACCAATAAATTTTTTAATCAGAGATTCCTGACTAGAGCTCTGTTTCTGCAGTTAATTAGGTGGAGAATGTGTGTGATATTCCAGGAACAATTTAATTCTAGTCACTCTCTAGGTGTTATCTCATCTCATCTTTATTAGCATCTTGCTCTATTAATTTTTCTTCTAGAATTCTTGTACACTCAATGTTGTCTTCTTTTGAATGATATCTTTTAAACTGTAATTATTATTCAATCCATGGCATACTTAAATAACAACTGTGATAAGGAAAACAATAAATTAATAAAAAGTTATAAATAGGCCTAGACAATAGTGTAGGGGTAAAACATGATGTTCTATGAGGCTGACCAACATGAAGGTTCTGGGTTGAGCATGCTAGGCAAGCTCATACTTCCAGCCCAGGGCTGTCTGAAGCTGGGGTTGTAAAGCAGTGCTTGTGGTGGAAAGACCCTGTTGGGGGAGCTCTTTGTCTGCCTGTTTTGCTCTCTCTCTCTCTCTCTCTCTCTAGCTCTTGCTCATAAAATAAATAAACTTCCAAAAAAATTAGCAAAAAAATATTTATGAAGCTACCTTCTCTAAAAAGTAATATAAAATGTTCTACTAATCTCTTATATCTTCATGCAACATAAATTTTTAAACGTCTGCAGTTTAGTTCCATATCTAAATCCTAAACCTAAACTAATTGTTAAGTCAAAAAGCAACATGAATAAAGAATAGCTTTTACGTGTTCATCTTACTGGAACTTTATTCATCATTTGACAGTTTACAGACTTCTTCCTTAAAATCCTTGTTTTGCATGACATGAATGGCACTCTTCTCTTGGAGTTCTTCTTTAAGCCTTTGGATTCTCTTCTTTTTTCCTTCTTTTGCTTTTTGGACTCTATGTTTTTTTGGACTCCACGGTCTTAAAATAACTGTCAACCCCAGTTATTTTACTCTAAATGTCCTAGGTATGTGGCCATTTTCAGCTTCAGATTTCAGTGGTACCTATCAGATCCTACTCTAAATCTCAATTGCCTGCTCTAGTCTCTTCTTACTTTCACATTTCCCTGTTTGCTTTGTAAGTTTTTTTAAAAAAGCAAAAATTACAAGATTTTTTTAACAGAGAACTTTACATTCTTTCTCATCTGTTAAACGTTTCTTCCTCTTGCCCCTCCTTCCTACCTTCCTCTAGAGTGTCCCCTTCCATCCCCAAAGGCTGCCTAACTTCACCAATAAACCTGCCAATTTAGTGTAATGCTAACATGACCACGATAAGCATATTCTTTAAAAATAAAACACTGTTAAATACCCCAGACTGAAAGTATTTTTTTTATTCCATAAATCTGTGGGTTTTTTAGAGGACTTTTTTTATTATTATTTTTGCCATGCAGTATGTATGGTTGCTAGAGAGAGAGAAAGAGACAGTGACTGTGAAAGGAAAAGGGAGAAGTCACCCCCTTTGTCGGGGTGGAGGAAAGGCCAGGCTGCATTTCTTTCTCTCCTATTCTCCCCCCACCATGGGATTTTAGGTATGCACACACATGTGCCCTGTGTGATTTTTAAGTCACCAGTTCCAGAACTCAAACCACAGTCAACCATGTGATAATCTAGTGATGTAGCCACTAACTATACCATTTGCTGGACCATCTCCCATGCATCTTAAGGGTCATAATTTCCTCGAGGAGCATTCTAATATTTCTCAGTCCCATCCCTTCTGCCTAAATTTGTAAATCACCATTTCTCATTCTTTGTAATAAACTTCTAATTCTTCCCATTCCTTCAATCTCAACTCTTGTCTAAAATAAAAATGCATATCCTTCACTGTATCTAGAATTTTTTCATAATCCTTTCTTATAACAATGCAATAAATTTTAATTTCTTTCTATGACACACAGGTCCTTTTGGTCTAAATTATTTCTTCTTTTCTACTCAATCCCTCATGATTTCCCATATCCATAATTCGTTATAGAAATATTTGTAACCTACTTGACTGAACTTGCACGCACTTGAAGTTCCCTTCCTTCCCTTTTAGATCTAACAAACACACTCATCTTTTAAAAGTCAATTCAAATGTCAGCCTCCATGGTGAGCTTCCGTTGTCCTTTCAAGCAAAAGAGTCCTTTTTCTATACTCTCACAACACCATATTTGTCTCCATCAGAGCAATTTTATATGACATTTATTGAGCAATGACTCTGGAGTAGAAATTAAGCTTAGAGGAAAGGTCAAACAGCTAATAACTTTTGGGGTAGTTTTCAAATTTGAATCTTTGACAAACACATATACATACATATACATATGCACAAAAATACACATATACGTGCACACACACACAAATACAATTACCTTAAGTTATCCTGATCCTTACTTATTGCATTAGCTATAAATTGTTTACTTGTCTGGGCTTTTCTGATATAAAATGATGAACCTGGGTTGTAATTCTCCTTGTTTTATCAGGCCCTGGCACAGGCACTGAAACATGGAAGAATATTAAATGATTTATCATTAATTGAAGAATGGATGAATGGATGAATGCACATGTTTATCGTATTCTCTCAACAAGTGTTGTTTTGAGTGACTAAAATATTGATATTAACTGAATGAATGAATACATTAATAAGTAAAGGGTTTGGTGAAGGAAATGAAATAATATACTTTAATATCTTTTCATTTGATATTTACGTACAGTATATTATTGAATTTTGGCCAAGGCCTTGCTTGTGTATATACAGTATATTTATCTACTGAAATAAATAATATCCTTAGTGACAGAAATTGTGCCTTAACAATTCTTCCCAAAATACTTTAAAAATGTAAAATACATAAATACTTACTGAATGAAACCAAATACCTTTTATCTATTATTCCTCTATTGAGCTTTATAAATATATAATTAATTCTGTTATAAATAATTTTGAAAAATTGTATGATTTTATATTTTCTAGGTGGGAGAAATTATCATTACAGCAAAATGTAACCAAATAAGAATCAGAAAAGGGACAAAAACAGTGTGTTTCTCATAATATAGCTGGCATTTGTTTTCACTAGCTGGGTGGTACTGTTTTGCTTTATTTTTTTTTCAGGAAAGATAAACACTCCAGTACCATTTATTAAAGATGTCAAATAATCTTAATACATCTTCAATACATTTGATGTATCCTACATGGGTGATGCTTTAAATAGCACCAGAGAGTTAATCAGATGTCTTAGATTTATAAATGGGGAAATTAAGAAGATAATGAACTGATAAATCAGTAATAAACCTCTTATAAAGAGTCTAAGATATTTGACTCTCTTCATTAAGATTTGTATCTACTTGAAAGAAAATTATTTTTTAAAGTGAAATCCTCAGATATTTGATGTGACCTATTTCCCAAACACACTTTTAAATGATAAATAAGGGATTATAAAATAAAAGTTGTAGAAAAAGAATAAAAGATTATTCTTTATCTATCTTATTAGCTATTTTTCAAAAAGTAAGCAAAAATGTTATTGATTACTGTCTTTATCATTTCCACTATAGCATACATATATTAAAATATTAAAAGTTAAGAGAAGTGTTGTTTGCTAAAATCATAGCTTATACTTGTCCAAATAAAGTGATATTTTATATTACAAATAAATGAAAAACATCCAGATTTAATCCATCCATGTCATGCTGAAGTAATTTTAATGATCTTCTTCATATTAAATACTACTGAAATCAGCATATCATATGTGTGGCTACCTTGATATATTGGCATTTTTTAAAAGAACAAAAAACATAAGGAGAGCTATTTTTATTACTTTTTTTTTCATTTTATTAGTAAGAAATATATAAAAGAACAACTAGAATGAATAGAATTCTTAATAGCCAGGAAAGAAAACTTTAATACGTTAAATTTCTGTCCTGGAGTTTCAGAAAATGTGTGTCAAAAATGATTCACAACAGGACCAGTAGTTAGCATAATGGCTATGTTGCTGGACTCCCATGTAGTCAACCGCGGTTCACATCCCGGACCTGGTGGCTTAAAATTCACGCCAGGAGCGTGTAACGTGTGTGCCCAAGATCCCGAGAGAAGAATGGAGAAGGGATTGCGGCGTGGCCATCTCCCCTGGAGGGTGATTTCTCACTTTCTGTCTCTCTGCCTCTCTATGTTTGGTGAGCGCACGCACCCTATGGCAAAAACCTCTCTTGGGACCAGCAGTTAGCGTCGCTGGACTCCCACGTAGTCCACCATGGTTCGAGTCCCGTACCCTGTGGCTTAAACTCACGCCGGGCGCGTGCGTGCCCAAGATCCAGAGAGGATAATGGAGGAAAAGGGATTACAGCGTGGCCATCCCCTCTGGGGGGTAATTTCTCGCTTTCTATCTCTCTGTCTCTGTCTGTCTGGCGAGCGCACACGCCCTATAGCAAAAACCTCTCCAAAAAAAGAAAAAAAAGAAAAAAAAAAAAAAAAAAAAAAAAAAAAAAAAAAAAAAAAACCTCTCCAAAAAAAAAAAAGATTCCCAAGCATTAACTAAAACATTTATGTGAGGTTCCTCTTGTGAGTGCACCCCTAGGCCCTGGGAGTAACTTTGGAAATTTTGCCACTCCACCACCCACTGCTCTGGTGATCTGGGTTTGCCTCCTTCATTGGGAAACTCCATCCTAGTTTTGGCAGGTCTTCTCTTGTGACTGCACCCGTAGGCCCTGGGAATAACTTTGCAGCTTTCAGCACACTGGTGACGGACTTAACTCTCTTCACTGTATTACATCTCCTTAGCTTGCTACTGCCTCATCAAGAGCTGAAAGTTCAGTAGGGGAGCCAAGGACCTAAAGGTACCCATACTTGGGAGACACTGCCCTCCAATAGAAACACACCTGCAAACTAAGGGCAAAATTTCAGAATCTACTCTAATACTACAGAATCTACTCTAATAAATAGGGAAAAAAAATGAATACCACATCATATGACCAAAAACCCGTGCAGATTTCAGGACTAGCAGATTGCACAATGACTATGTCACTGGACTCCATATGACTGACTATGGTTCAAGTCCCGGACCCTGCAGCTTAAAACTCAAGTTGAACGTGTGTGTGTACATGCCCAAAACCCTGAGAGGAGAATGGGAAAAAAGGGATTGTGTCATGACCACACCCCCGGAGGGTGACTCTTCACTTTCTGTCTCTTTTTCTTTCTCTCTCTGGCGAGAACATGCACCCTATAGCAAAAATTTCTTTTTTGTTTCTTTCTAATTATTTTTTTATGAAAGAGATTTTTTGTTATAGAGCACATGCGCTCACTGAAGACACAGGGATAGACAAAGAGACAGAAAGCACAAATCACCTCCCCCATGGGGGATGGCCATACTGCATTCTCTTCTCACCTCCCCCATGGGGGATGGCCATACTGCATTCTCTTCTTACCACTCCCATGGGGGATGGGCATACTACATTCTCTTCTCCAATCTCCTCTCGGGATTTTGGGCACACATGCACATGTACCCAACAAGAGTTTTAAATTACCAGACCTGGGACCCAAACTAGAGTTGACTATGAGGGAGTCCAGCAACAAAACCATTATACCATCCACTGGTCCCAGCAAAAATTTCCTAAAAAGAAGACATTTCAGATCTTGAAGAAATATGAGAAAACAAGAGGATAACTCTCCCTCAAGTGACCACAGTAGCCCCTAATGAACAATGTACAGCACAAAGAAATATACAGAAAGGTTAGAAAAAGAATTCTGAATATTCATAGTGACAAAACTCAATGAGATACCAGAGAAAACATATAATTAGTTCCAAGGAATGAAAAAAATCATCTTAGAACATGAAAGAGGGATTTCATGAAGAAACAGACACCCTATAAAAAGGATCAAACAGAATTTCTAGAAATGAAGAATACAATACGAGATATTAAAATCTCCCTAGAAAGTATTAACAACAGATTGGGCCATGCAAAAGAAAGAATTTCTGACCTTGAAGACAAAGTCTCCAACATAGACCAAACCACCAAAAATACTTAAAAAAAAAAAAAAAATTGAGTACAGGGACCAGAGGGTCCGTAATGATTAAGGTGCTGGACACTCCCACATGGTCAACCATAGTTTGAGTCCTGGACCTAGTGGCTTCCTTTCTCACTGTCCTTCTTTCTCTCTCTGCATGACTCTCTCTGGTCAAATGAAAATAAATGAATGAATAAATAAAATTAAAGAAATTATTTAATACAAAATATGAGGACAACATATGGGAAATTCTAGTCACCATGAAATGCCCAAATATCTTTATAATGGGTATTACAGAAGGTGAAGAAACTGCTAAATGTATGGAAAACCTCTCTCATAGAATACTATCTGAATATTTTCCAAATATAGAGAAACAAGGAGAAATATAGTACTAATAAATAAAAAGAATCCCAATATAATCAACACAAAAAAATCCTCCCCCAAGCACAGCATACCCTGACTGGTAAAAATCAAAGACAAAGACAAAAGTCTAAAAATTGCAAGGGAGAAACATCAAGTTACTTATAAAGGATAACCTCAGACCTCTCAACTGAAACAATACAGGAAAGGAAATATTGGGAAGATGTATTCAAAACAGTAAAAGAAAAACAATTTCTACCAATAATACTATGTCTGGCAAGATTATCCTTCAAATGGAAAGAACAAATGAAAGTATTCTCAGATAAACAAAAGGTAGTTCATTGTTAAAATGTGATGTTCACGTGCAGTTTAAATACATTAAAATAAAATTTACATCATTTCCTCCTTTAGTGTAATTTTTAATTTATTAAATAAGGAAAAAAATATTTTAAAGACACAGAAAACAATGTAAAATGTCACAATGAAGTTAATAATAAGTGGTATAAAACTTGAGGTTTTTAGTTTACCAAAGCCAGGTTGAGCTTCTAGAATATTTGAAGATTTTAAAGTGATTACAGAACTTTCTCCAGTAAGTAATTTAATATAAAGCACTGTTAATCCTATGCTCCAGTTATGTATCACTTTCTAATAGTCTGGTGCTCCTGAGATCTTAGAGCAGCCCCGACTGTATGGAAAGCATAGATTCCTCATATGCTATTATTTTACTGACTTCATAGCTCCATCCATGAATGCAATCTCAAATTTCAATTCATTCACTCACTTTCCTAAATTAAACAGAAAAAAAAAAACCCTACTAATAACATTAATTTTGTGTTCATTTGTGATATATAATTATATGTTTGCTACCTTTCTAGGTCATATAAAGTTATCATTTACATGCAATAATCATTACTTTATCCCTACAATTTCATTGGAGAACATTATCAAGTAGCTTTTTTACTATACACTATAAAAGGGATCAATAGTTCCAGCAATTTTTTTCAATTACCTGATAAATCACATAATAACATAACTACAACCTACATAAAAAAATCACCATATTATCAAAAGCTTAACCAAATGTTCAAAATACCTATGTAAGAAATCAGAAATAATCATTTGAAATGAAAATCTTGACACAAAATCAGTTAGCACAGGTTACATTAGTACTATTGTTATTATCTACAGTAAGAAATGTGGCTATTTGTTTTCTTGAACTATTGAAATGTGAATGTAGATTAGAAGTATAATTACTTGGGGCTAGTAGGTGGCATATTGGTTAAGGAGCAGAACTTTCACATGGCCGACCACAGTCTGAGTCTCAGACCTAGAAGCTTGCTGGCCTACTTTCCGTTTCTCCCTTTCTGGTCAAATTAAACAAATAATAATGATAATAAATGAAATAAAATAATTCTTTACCAAAAAATAAGTATAATTACTTAAAGAAATGTGAACATAATGGTATTAATGTTCCTCTCTGATCTCTTTCTCCAGTTGTCTATTATTTCTAAAAACCCTCTTATTATTTCAATCTTGAATTAATAATCAGGAATTGACCTTGTTGGTTATCAACAATGAATTAAAAACAACAATTAAACATAAGAGTCTGTGTAAACAGACTGCTTTAAATATTTTTTAGCACATCAGTTAAGCTCTGATAGCTGGAGAAAGTATTATTAGGCTATTTTTATGTCACATCTTTTCTACTTTGTATAAAAAAAATACGTTCAATCAATTCCTGTAGTTTCAGCAGTCTTTATTCATTACAATAGCTTGATTAACTTCAAAAATATTGCAGAATAGTGTTCTGGCTGACCTTTGATTGACCAGTTCTCTCCTTTCCTGTAGTTCCCATAAATTATTGTAGAATATGCTGAGAAAGCACAGGCCAGGCTGTGGCCTGGTGGTTATATGAGTTGGATAGCCACATGAGCAGTTGGAGCCCTGGACCTGCTGGTTTGAGAAAAACCAGTTCTATGTGTGTGAACCCAAAATCCCCCCAAAAGAGAAGAGATGGAGGAGAAGGAATTGCTTCAGTCTGACCATGCTCCATAAGGGGTAATTTCTCACTTTCCCTCTTTCTCTGTCTTCACTAAGTGAACACATTCCCTGGCAAATAAAAAATATGATGGGAAAGGAACATCTGGAGATAAGAGAATTGCCTAAAACAGTCGAGGATATATTCCTATTCTGATAAACCTGATGTCCTTCAATACTTTATCTCAGTGTCATAAGAGCTCCCCGTTTAAAACCCAAGGTGGGCTTCTTTCTGGGTCCCTCAGTTGCAGTTCAAGGGGACATATACAGGTGAGACTCCATTTACCTTTGGCAGTTTTCATGAATCTTGAGGGACCAGCGTGTCATCAATCCTAGACACCTGTTGTCCTTGGCTGCCTATCTGTAAATAATAAAGCCATTTCATGGATCTTGCTGTGTGCGGGTGTTATGTCTGTGAGACTCAAACAAGTTGGTAACTGGTGCACAGTTAACCTGCTTCACTTATATACCACGTGGCAGCCTATTAGACATAGAATAAAGGAAGGCTTGCTAATTGTAGAATGTTAGGAGAGCTTGTACATTAGCATGAATCTGCCATGCCTCTACTACATATAGTTATCACTATATCTGGAATTGGATGCTGATGAAATTTAAATTTTATACAGACACATACACACACACACACACACACACACACACACACACACACACACACATTCTTTAGTAAAAATGCTATCTGTCAGTAGAAATAAAGCCATCTCACTTTCCAGACAAGCTAGAACCGCGATTAACTGCAGGCTTATTATTCATTGTATTTTGAAGTCAGATTTTCCAAATCACAGTTTACTTAGCACTGAAAGTTCATCAATTTTTAAGTAATTAGCAGTTTTACTTTACTCTGTGCTCTCTTCCTTCCCTGTACATACTCATTATTATGGTTGTCAATTATCTTCTTAACCGTATGATTTTAATAAAGGTAGCTCTACTATTAGCAAATTGCTCAGAAGCTGCTAATAGCGCTCCAGAGAGCACTTGTCTCACCCTATATCTCCTACCTTATCAAAAGGTCACATTAATTATATCACCCTTACCGAGAGGAAATCAACATGTCAGTCAGAGGGGCTCACAATTGTGCTTCAGAAAGAACACGAGGAATGAACCAGTTTTAGTTAGTGTCCCAAAGTAGCCCATTTACATGTAGCTCTCAAAAATGCAATTAACATAAATGTAACAAGAAATCAATCTTCGATTTACTTTTTTTTTGGAAAATGCCAATTTGGTTTTATTCATATTTAGAGTTATTGATAAAATATATAAGCAACCTAATATTAGTTAAAAATAGCTTTAAGGCATCCTTGCAAAATGATTTCCAAAGAGTATATAAGTTTCATTATACCACTAGAGATCCTTTGTTTATAAGTTTATTTTTAAGCAATTATGTACATGAATTGATTTCTGATCAATCTTTTCTCACTTTCAAGTACTCAACATTCTTAGGATCATAGCATGGGAGTTAATTATAAAAACAAGCAAGAACAGAGACTGGGAAAACAATAGGGATGTGAATATGTCTAATTAAAATGAATATATTTTACCTGGACAACTAGATATTTTCTATTCATTTTATTTCAGATGACCTATGTGACCTTGATCAATTATCTCCCATGCATAAAAACAATTATTCATTTGTTCATTTTATCTAGTATAAGCTTTAATAGCTTCTAGATGATTTACACTGAGACTCATACTACAATTTCCATTTATTTTTGTATTAGTTCGGCGAGAATGTTAACTACATACCTGAGTCATGATCCAAGCAGAAACAATGGCACATACAGCTGGGGATTATAAAAAGATGTTTTTTTAAGAGAGATTTTTGCTATAGGACACATGAGCTTGCCAGAGAGACAGAAGGAGACAGAGAGAAACAGAAAGTGAGAAATCAGAGAAGAACAGAAAGTGAGAAATCCCCCCCCCCCCCCCAGGGGAGGTTACCACACCTCAATCCCTTGTCCTCCATTCTCCTCTTGGGAATTTGGGACATTTACACAGGTTCCTGGCATGAATTTTAAGCCACTGGATCGGATACCCAACCTACTGTTGACTATGTGGGAGTCTAGCATCACAACCATTACTCCATCTGCCCATCTGCTGGTCCCATAGACCATTTACATGATTAGTAGTAAGTATAGGAAAATAATAAAAGATAATTCAGGCTCCCTTCATGTGGTAAAAGGTCTTAAGTATCTAATCCTCAAAAGATTTTAGAATAGAACAAAATGTAGCTACTGGAATTAAGATTTATCAGTAGGAAGACCTCACAAGAGAAGATGTGACAACGGACCTGAAACACAGTCAGCCCCAGCATGTCTCCAGAGAGACAGGCAAGACGTTACCACCCTTATGTCACTCTCCTCTTTCCTGCTAATGCGAGACCCCAACACTTTCTCAGAAGTAGAATTCAATGGAGCCCATTAATGTAGACAACTTCCTGGTGTGGACAGGAAATGAAGTAAGGTGGAGAATGAATCTTAAGAGTTGAAATAAAGATGTGTCCTTATTTAGTTTCATTTTGTATTCCAATTTGTCTGCACTTGTACTCACCAATAAGAGTAAGAAAGGGAAGTGAGACAGTGCTTTACATGGGAGAGGGTCATACTGCAGTCCCTTTTCCTCCATTTCTCCTTTTAGGATTTTGGGCCTGGGCACACATACATGCCAGTGTGCTTTACTAGCTGCCTGATCCTGGACTCAAATTGCACAGTCAGCCATGTAGGATCCAGCCTCCTTAACCACAATGCCACTGACTGGCCCAAGACCGTGATTCTGATGACCAAAGATGTAAACTTCTAATTGTCAATGGAATTAACATGACATAAAATGGTGAAAATCTGATTCATGCAAATTGTAAAGTACTATGAGAAAAGTAGGTGAAGGATATGCATTTTTTAAGCTTTTTAAAAATTATTATTTATTTCTCTCATGATTGAGAAAGAGATAGATAGATACATAAACACAGCACCTCCAAGAGGTTCTTAACTCAGCCTCAGCCAGGTCTGAGTCAGGGGTATGCATATTCAGGGAAGATTTGCATCTGGAGCCCCATCTCATCAGCTCCCAGAACAGCATATTTCACTACTGCACCATTGTCTGGCTCTTGTACATAAATTCTTAGAAAACAAAAATGAAATAAAAAAAAAAAGAAGAGCAGGAGAGAGAAAGGAAAAGCAAAACAAAACAGATCAGGGAATAGGAAAGAAAGAAAAGAAAAATGATTTAAAGAAGGTCATAATTTATGAAACAGTAATAGACTTACAAAAATATTACATGTTTTGTAGGAACCCCGAGCTTTAAGCAAGAGGGAGACCTAATACTAAGCATACAAGCAGAGTCAGGGCTCCCAAGACAGATCTCTCTCAAGAGCACCCGTCCACTGCTGTATTACCAGTGAAACTTGCAAAGTTACTCAACATATCTCAACCTATTTATTTATTTATGTATTTATTTGGTCTGATCTATAAATGAGTATCTAAAAGGGCCGAGACTTACTTAAGACTATGGGGCAAGAATAAACAAATTAAAATTTTGAATTTAAGATACAGGTAGACTCTTGATATGTATTTATTGCTCCTGATATATATTTATTAATTCAAAACTCATATTTTTTCTATCCTCTATTCGGACTCTTTTCTTCCAATACCCACTGCAAATTTAAAAATCATAATTATCATTTATCTCAAAATCTAATAATTACAGAGCATAGCTACTCTAATTTTCACTTCCTTGTAATGAACACTTAATTATAACCTAGATTAAATAATTTACAATTAGTTTTTAATATGTTAGAGAGAATCTTTATCTTGAACCTGATTTTAACTATATTTTTATTCATAATAAAATACATTAATAATGTTTTTTATCACTACATTTTTTGTCACTATTAGGAGCCATTCAGCTTGATGTACACATTTCTTCCCATTTACGTGGACACCAGACTTGCCTTCTCAATACTGAAATGCAACCTTGCCATAGAAAAATACATCAGAGAAGAGGAAATCTATTTCCAATTGCTGGGTTTGAAGAGAAGAATAAAGTATCTTCGGGTGAGATTTATAAAAACTGGTTTGACTTGATTAAAATTCAAATATTTCATCTTTGACTAGATAGACAAGCAGAGTAACCAAAAAATAATGACTGTCTAAAATGTTTTTTCCACCAGGATCCTATTGTACATGAGAGAATTATCATTACAGTAATTGCTAGGAATTGTTTATTTTATTTTAGAGAATCTTATGAACTCGGTATGCATTATAGGAGAACAGAAACTCTAGTTACACATTAATGCTATATCAATACCAATGTGTTGATACAATTAGCTAGTAGTTACTTTGATATTTTTCCAAATGACTTATGTGTAAATGCAAGATTTGTTTTTAATGCTCAGTTTGGAGAGTGTTAACAGAAATTAATGTTTTATAGACTGGCAACAACTGATAAAGCATATACTTCTCATAAATAAGACTTCGTATAAACAGATCATATTAATGCATAAAAACTATATATCATAGTGTGTTCTATTTATTACACAAAAATATGTAATTGATTGACGATCAAAATAACGTGTCATAAAATATGATTTTTGATTAAATAGATTAGATTAAAAGATTTTTATTTTCTTGCCTTTTCCACCCTTCTCCAGCATTCTTTTGTAAATTGAAACTGTATATTGCACTTAAAAGTTGATGAAACATGAAGACATTTATGTATTAAGTGTCAATATATGGAACTTTGTAATTCCAAAGTACCAGGAAGCAGATGTATAATGTGATTTACAGAATAAGACTGTACAAGTGTCTATTTGTGGCAGGTTATGTTTCTGAAGTATTAATTTTTTGAATACAGATTATTTTCTTGCCTTTTCCACCCTTCTCCAGCATTCTTTTGTAAATTGAAACTGTATATTGCACTTAAAAGTTGATGAAACATGAAGACATTTATGTATTAAGTGTCAATATATGGAACTTTGTAATTCCAAAGTACCAGGAAGCAGATGTATAATGTGATTTACAGAATAAGACTGTACAAGTGTCTATTTGTGGCAGGTTATGTTTCTGAAGTATTAATTTTTTGAATACAGATGGTGGTGCTCAGAATTGCTATGAGGTATAGGGAAATGGAACAGAGAAAGGAAATGAGGTACTTGTCACAGCCTTTCTGAATAGCAGGGACGGTAAGAAATTTCCGTGGCGTTTTCCCTAAAACACTCACAATAATTTTGTGAAGATAATGTAGCTAAATGGTTAACAGTTTGGTCTCAGGTGGTGGATGATGAAAGCAGTGGTAAGAGCTCACTGGTCAGCAAGGCTGACCATCATGGGAAGGTTCTGGGTTTATATCCAGAAGTTTCCTTGAGTATGCCAGGCACTTATGTGCCTATCTATAACACATGTATGGACCAGGGCATCAGGAGTCTGTTGGAGGTTTTGTCTCTCTCTTTTTCTATTTTCTCACTCATGGAAGAAATTAATAAATAAACTTGAAAAAAATTCTGAATTGTAAAAATGACAGCATTGTTTTAATCCTGACTTTATGATTTTGCTTTGTTCATTTGATCACCTTTGTTAACCTCTTCTGATATTTTCAATGTCCATTTTGGCAGGACAAATTTAATAGCTTTTAGACAAATTATGACTGATTTTATAACAGTTTTTTAGAGGGTTTTGCCTTAGGGCACATACACTCACCGGAGTGAGAGAGAAACAGAGGCAGTGAGAGGGAAAGTGAGATATCACTTCTCTGGGGTCACCTAGCGTGACTGTTCTTTTTTCACTGCAGATATTTTTAGGACGATTGCTATTTATTTCACCTGTAAATAAACAGAGATGAATAAAATTGCTTATGTTACTTTGCTAGGATGAGATTTTGTTTAAAATTTGCTATCTTCTTATAAATTCTTAAAAATATATGTAATTTAAACATGTTTTCAAAAAAAGAAATGTGGAATAAAATTATCATAAAATATAATTTATGTTTGGTTTAGAAAGTAATATTTTAAACTAAGTGGCATTAATAATCCTTGATTTTATTAGCTTAGTTGTTTCTAATTAGTTAAATATTTATTTTGCAACTAAATAATAAATAAATACTGATGCACTGAATGTGGAGGTAGTCTTTTTCATAACTGAAAAAGAAACAGGCTACTTTTCTTTTATATTTTTTTTTTCCAGGTGGTTTTTGCTACAGAGCGTATGCAGTTGCCGGAGAGAGAAGGAAAGAGGGAAAATGAGATGCCGCCACCCCTGGGGGGTTGGCCATGCTGCAGTCCCTTCTCCTCCATTTGTCTCTTGGGATTTTGGACACTCAAACATACACGCCCAGTGTGATTCTGAAGCTGCTGGGTCCAGGTGTTGAGCCACAGCTGATTATGTAGGAGCCCAGCGCCTTAACCACTGTAACACCTGCTGACTCCCCAGATACATATTTTTTAAGATTTTTTTTTCTTTTATTGCCAGAGGGCACGGGTGCTTGTCAGATAACAGAGAGAACATGAGAAAGAGAAAGGGAGATACACTCCTCACAATGGGGTATAATCATGCCACATCCTTTTCCTTCCTTTTTACATCCCATCAGGATTATAGGCACGCGAACACATGCATCTGGTGTGTCTTTTCAACCCATCAAGGCGGGGTTTAAAGCATGGCTGACCATGTAGTTACTGGTTCCCATGAGCACTGCACTACACAGCCAGTCTGAAACAGGCTCCGACTAACAGGTAAATTTGAGAAGTTGTCAGGGAAGTACTCATTTAGACATGCAATGTGATGTGTATTTAAAGACATAAAACTTTCATTTACCTACTTTTGAATATGTATTCAATTGTCTATCATTCATTATTTCCACCACTATGCTGTATTTGCCATGATGTTTTTTTACAAAAGGCTTTACTTTTTCTAAACTGATCATAATTGGCTGGACAAGAATATTCACTTTATAAATTATTGCATTCTCTTTAAGAGAATATTAGACACCTAAGTTAAACCATTTTATTTTATTTTATTTTTTAGAGTTTTTTTTTTTTTTGCCTTAGGGAATATGTGCTCACCAGAGAAAGAGAGAGAGAGACAGAGATAGTGAGAGGGAAAGTGAGAAATCACACCTCGGGGGGGATGGCCCTGCCATAGCCCTTCTCCTCCATTCTCCTTTGGGTTTTTCATGCACACATGCCCACATGTCCAGCATGTTTCAAGTCTCTGGACCCAGGACTCGACCCGTGGTTGGTTACGTGAGAGTTTAGCGACGTAATCACTACACCGTCTGCTGGCCTCAAGTTAAAGCATTTTAAAAACTTATACTAATTTGGAGGGACCAGCAGTTAGCGTAATGGCTATGTCACTGGACTCTCATGTAGTCGAACGTGGTTCGCATCCTGGACCAAGTGGCTTAAAACTCATGCCGGGCACGTGTGTGTGTGCATGCCCAAGATCCTGAGAGGAGAATGGAGGAGAACGGATTGCGGCGTGGCCATCCCCCCTGGGGGGTGATTTCTTGCTTTCTGTCTCTCTTTCTCTTTTTGTCTGGCGAGCACACGCACCCTATGGCAAAAACCTCTCAAAAAAAAAAAAAACTTATACTAATTTGTACTGTTAACCTATTTTGCAAAATAACATAGGACTTGATTTTATTGCTATTTTAATATCTCAGCTTTGCCTCATTATTAGGTAACTAATTTCTATGCAAGTTAGATGAATTCACCTGGTAATTGTTTATCACATTTAAAATGAAATGCTTAGGACAAACCAGTGGCATGGTGTTTAAAGCAGCTAGATCCCACATGGCTGACAGCATGGTTTAAGGCCCTGACCCAGAGGCTTGACAAACATACTGGGTGTGTGTGCACGCATGTTCAAAGTCTTGAGAAAAGAATGAAGGGGAAGGGATTGCTGCATGGCCAACCCCCTGGGGAGTGATTTCTCACTTTCTTTCTTGCTCTCTCTTTCTCTGTCTTTCTCCAGCAAGCACATGCTCCCTATAGCAAAACTTTAAATATATATGTATGTATGTGTATATGTGTGTGTGTGTGTGTGTGTATGTGTGTATTTTTTTTAAAAGGCATTAAGTAACTAAACTTTTTAAGAGGTTCTTTAGAAAAATTGTGTTAAAATCCTTAATATTTAGAATATGTAAAGGACATAAGATTTTCATACAGTTTTAAGAATAAGTTTTCTTTGGCCAGAAGTTGAAGGTCATTTAACTTTGTCAAGGTCTGAAACTTCATTCTCAAACATACTTGAAACTAACTCAGATAACTTTCAGTGTCCATCAAATTTTAACAAGAGACATGACTTGAAATTACCTGTCATAATAATGAGTATTTATTAATGTGAATTTGGATAGCTTCTTTAATTTTAGATTTATTCTTTGCCTTTAACTTCCCAGGCTTCTGCATCACTCCCTATCCGATTTCTCTTACTTCTATTTTTGAGAGCACATGGTTTTGTCATGGTCTACTGTGAGAGTATTATTAGTCTCCCTAGCAGAATTCTTTCTCTGGAAAATTATGACCTGTTAAAAGAAAATCACCAGATTTCAATATCTATCTATTCATAGGAATTCTAAAATAGAAATTAGGAATTACAATACACATTATAGTATCCTGTGTGCTGGATATTTTGTTTGTCCTTCTACATCCCCTTTGTGCTTTTATATCCTGCCTATGACTGAGACATTGATCATTATGTGAGGTGCCATTAGCTTTTCACTCTCTGACTATGGTTATAGACAATTGTAAGAATCCGTAAAAGACCAGAAAAAGGAAGAGAGTGAAGTCAGGGTACTTAATAACCAGGATTTTTCACTACATACGGCCATGGGTTGTCTTCCCGACATACGGCCATGGGTTGTCTCTGTCCCTCTACAGTAGGTGACATTTTTGTCAGATGGCCCTTGCCACACTACAACCTCTTCAGCTTACATGACCGTTCTTTTCATCTTCCCCTGCTCCCTGGTGCTGCTAAGACTGGCTTTGCTATTTTTCAGTCTTCCCTTTTTTCTTCTTTCTTTTACTTTTTCTTTTTAAAAAATACTTATTTATTTAATCATATTTATTATAATTATCATTGCTTTAATTTGCTATAGGCTCACCAGATACATAGAAAGAGATAAAATGAGAAAGCAAGCTGCCAGGTCCAGGACTCTAATCACTGTCAGTCATGTGAGAGTCAAGCACTTTAACCACCACTCCACCTGCTGGCCCCCAGTCTTCCCTTCCTTTATTCCCAACTCTAGAAGTAACCATTTATTGGGACCAGCAGATGGCATAATGGTTACATCGCTGGATTCACACATAGTCAACTGCAGTTTGAGTCCTGGACCCAGCTCCTTAAAACTCACACAGCACATTTGTACGTGCATGCACAAAATCTCAAGAGTAAAATGGAGGAGAAAGGATTGTGGCATGGTCATCTCCCTTGGGGGCTGGGGGTTGAAGTCTTGCTTTCTCTCTCTGTGTTACTTTCTGTCTTTTCTATTTCTCCAGCAAGTGCACAGGCCCTATGACAAAAATCTCTTTTTTAAAAAAGTAGTCATTTACTTTCACCACTTACTCTATTTTCCTGTTCAAACTTCCAGATGAAATCTAACTATTCCAATTATATAAGAAAACCTATGATTTATTACGACATAAATGTAGTTAAACAAATATCTTTAGGAGATTCTTTTACATGCCAAGCAAGAAATACTGGGAAATACATATGTAATCTCCATATTCGAGGTTGTGGAACTATTATAGGATATAAATATGATCTGGAAATGTTAATCTAGACTTTTTTCTTTCTTTCTTTTTTCTTTCTTTCCTTTCTTTCTTTCTTTCTTTCTTTCTTTCTTTCTTTCTTTCTTTCTTTCTTTCTTTCTTTCTTTCTTTCTTTCTTTTAAGCAAGGGTGCCCTGTTTTAGCTTACATATTGAATACCCTTTATTTTGTTCGTCAAATTTAGTCTCCACTTTTCTCTACCCTTGTCCGTGTCCTGAAATCCAGGTACAATTACAGCTTCCTCACTGGCTCCCAGTTGAAGTAGGTCAATGGATGGTATCAAGTATGGATGAGAGGGTGGGAAAGAAAATAGGTTGCAGTATAATTTATTCTGCTCTTTCCCAGGTCTTCCTCAGTCTTCAGGAGGGTATGCTTCCACAACATTGCTAGATGCTGATGCTTTATCCTTCTTCAGTGTTTCTCTCGACTCTACCAACACTTTTGTGACCATCACCTTGATTACACTATTCACTTAACAATAGATTTTCATCATTTCTTTCTTGCCAGGAGTTTGACCAATAAAGTATCTGAGTTAAAAATTGATAAAAATATATTACACTTGCATCATACAATTATTTGTTTTTCTTTTTTCTGCCTTTTTTTTGTAGTAACATAGTAGAAAGATTTCAGTTGACACAATATGTACATTATCTGTAATCCACAGTCACAAAAACAACTTAGACATTATATTTGAACTTTCAGGTCACCTGGAATCTAAAATATACCACATATGATTTTAAAAACAAACAAATTTTTTAAAAATTTAGGGTAACCAGCAGATGACATAATGGTTACGTTGCTGAACTCCTCCATAGTCGACCATGGTTCAAGTCCTGGATGTAGCAGCTTAAAACTCATGCTGGCCGTATATGTAGGTGTTTCCAAGATCTCAAGAGGAGAATGGAGAAGGGATTGCCGCTGCGCCATCCACCCTGGGGAGTGATTTCTCACTTTCTGTCTCTCTGTCTCTCCAGTGAGCACACATAACCTATAACAAAAACTCTAGAAAAAAACATAGGATCCATGTCAAGAGAGTTGAAAGCTAGAACAAGAGTAGGCCCAGCATAGGCAAAGAAATCTCAATTTAAACTTATGTCAAGATTAAATTAATTAGTGTTCCATTTCACTCTGAAATTTATTCCATTTAGGCAAACATTTATATAGTTTGTCTAGTCATGTTGCAATATTTCTTTATAAATTTTATTTTATTTTTAATTGGCATATAGTCATTGTACAGATTTATGGAGTACAGTGTGACATTTTAATATATGCATCCAATATGTGATGATCAAATTAGATTAATTAGCATTTTCATCTTCTCAGACATGTATCATTTCTTTGTGATGAAAACATTCAAAATTCTGTCTTCTACATGTTTGAAATGCATATTATTATTATTGCTAATTATTTTAACCTCCTGAATAATAGAACACTAGCACTTATTCCTGCCAATTGTATCTTTGCACCCACTGACCTGCTTGTCCTCATCTCCCCTTCCCCTTACCCACCCCACTAACAAGAGAAATGTTTTGTATAATTTAGAGCATTTTCATGCTAATGTAAATACTGAGGTCAAAAGTTGATTCATTCTGGGACCAGCAGTTAGCATAATGGCTATGTCTCTGGACTCCCATATAGTCAACTGTGGTTCAAGTCCCAGACCCAGTGGCTTAAACTCACACCAGGCGCATGTGCATGCGTGCCCAAGATCCCGAGAAAAGAATGGAGGAGAAGGGATTGTGGCGTGGCCATCCCACCTGGGGGGTGATTTCTCGCTTTCTGTCACTCCGTCTCTCTGTCTTTCTGGTGAGCACACGCACCCTATAGCAAAAACCTCTCTAAAGAAAGAAAAAAAAAAGTTGATTCATTCTGAGAAATTCACCAAAAGATTTGTTTTAGTTGCATCTACGTTCCCTACAAGCATGTCTGAGTCTATTATTCACAGTGGACATTTACAAAAATATAAATCAATATTTTGTGTCAATTTTCATTTCTTAAAAATAATTCTGTAACCTTCTGTGACATGCCATATGTTAGGATGAATGCCAAAATTCATTTCAGAAAGATGTCTTGATAGAAAATTGAAATGTCTGCAATAAAATTCCTGAGGATATAGTAGATTTGGTATGTGTTTGATGAATATAAACTAATATTTTATTTGGTATGTGCCTAATATTGAAACTTGAAATGATGTAAAAGCTTAGACCAATTTACAAAATGGTCATAAATGTCAACACCACTATATATGAGCATTCAATTTATTATCTTTTATATATACAATAAAGCACCCAACCCAAGAAAGTGTTTATCAGTTCTTTTTGCACTTAGAAAGATTACTTGTTACTTACTGCTCATGCACGTAGAGATATATTAGATATTTTGGATTTTTTTTTTTAGCAGTTGAATTTATTAGCCTTGAGAAATCTAATCAGATTGGAGGAGATTTAGCATTCCTGAATTAACTCAGAAATAATTGTGACAAGTACCCTTTGCCACATTATATTTAGTAAATGCCTTAAAATGTTTGAAAGGTGTCAAAATATATCAGTCTTCTCAAATGCAAAACTTCTGTCAAGACTGAGAATGTAACAATTAAAATGATGCAATTCTTGAAGTTATATAACAAATTGTCTTCACTTACTCAATTTTAAAATCAGTAGGAGTGTCTTTTTAAAAGTAATTCATTAATATATTCTTAAAAGTAAATGCCACCATTGTCCTATTGAAAAAAAAAAGGTATTTCCACTCCAATTCTTGTAAGTTTTCCCCACTCACTTGAGAGGCATAAATCTGGTCATAACTTTTATAATGCATGAAAAGCTTTGGTCTTAGGAAAGATCACATCTGTGATATCTATGCTATTGTAAAATATAAAGTATTTCAAAAATCGATAAAAATATCTCATTTCACTCTTTCTATGGGTCAATGTCTTTGCTGATGTATTTCCTTTATGCTCCAAACTTATTCTTTTTGCCTATTCTGTTAAAAGAGATAGGGGTCCTTTAAATACTTTCTGTTTGCCAGCTGGAAATGAAGCTATGACAGTTGAAGGGTCTTACAGAGATACTAAAGCCTAGAAGCAATAGAATTTTGACTCCTATTTCTGAGCACCAGCTTGGACACTTTCTGCACAATACAATTTCCTCCTGTACCTGATTCCAGCAGTGTCACAGCTTTCCCAGTCCCTGTTCTTGTGGCACAGGTAGTGTTCCCATGGCCAGCACTTAGTTCTGGCACCCTGGCATGAAAATTAGTGCAACAGAGTATCTGCAATCAGCTCCCACAGAACTCAACTTCTCCAGGGATCAGCTCCTGTGGTCCTTGACCTTCAGTGGAGCATGGTGGCCATCATCTCCCTCTGGAACTCCAAATGGGACAATTCTTTCTCTCTCTCTCTCTCTCTTTTTCCTTCCTTTCTTTCTTTTCTTTCTTCCTTTGCTAAAGAGTGTGTGTGCTCACTAGAGAGAGAGGAAAATGAGAAAGCACTCCCCACAGGGTATGGCCATTATACAATCCCTTCCTTTACAGATTTTGGGCTTGTTGAAGGCATATTTCTCAAGCTTCTCAGTCTGAACCATGCAATCAGCCATGTACAATCCAGCTGCCTCAACCACCAGGCCACACACTGGTGCAAGATGGGTAATGTTACAGCAGAGTGCCTCCAGGGAATCATCTTATAAAGTGATTTCCTGGCACATTTGAGGGCATATTTCTGGCAAGTTCCAGGGGAAAAATTTCCAGCATGTTCCATAAACATGGTCCAATAGCAATAGCAACTTCTTGGTCACCCAAGAATCTAGGCATGTCATCTCCAAAGGTCTGAATCCTATTCCTAGAGATGAAGCTTTTATTTGGAGTAGTGATGGCCTGTTCTTTTTATCTGCTTTATTTACTTCCTACTGGTCAATTGTCTCATTACTTTAATGATGGCTAATTATTTAATCTTTTGTCCCGTTGAAATCACTGTGTGATTTCTCTCTTCTGACTGGGCCCAAATTGATCTCGTAAGTAATTTTGCAGCAGCATTCATTGACTGTTACTTCTTCATGTACTTATCAGAATGCTTACGTGTGTGTGTGTGTGTGTGTGTGTGTTTCCTATAAAGCACATGTGTTCACCTGAGAGACCGAGAGGGATATGAAGGGGAGAAAAAGTGTCCCTCCACCCTCTCATCCCCCCCACACACACACACACAGAGCAGATGGCTGCACTGCAATTCCTTCTGCATTCTCCTCTCAGGATTTTGGGCATGCTGACAACTCTGCCCAGTGCATTTCTTAAGCAGCCGAACCTACGACTTGAGACACACAGTTGGCCATATTGGATCCAGCTGCCTTAACCATCTAACTGGCCCTACCAAAAGATTTTTAAAAGAATGTTCATATTAACCCTAATCATAAATAGTCAAAACATATAAATGAACCTTCATATTTCCCAAATTAGATTGATTAAATACATTTTATGCCAATTACAATGTCTCACTCCCTAAAAAATATTTACCAATGGTTTTTCCAGCAACCAAATCATCATTTCTGTTTCACTTGGGGATGGGCGCTTTATCTTGAAATTTATAGATAGTAGGAGAAGTTAGATATTAATTTCACACACACTTTGGTCAATGACTCGGATCTATTCAACCAATTTCAGTTTGTTAATGCTGAAGTAATGATAAAAAGCCCTGTCACTTAAAATTCATTCCAATTGTGTCTTAGCAAATGTTAAGTAGTAATATCACTACCAATGACATTTTCAGCAGATTATTGTAAGTCTTAAATTCCAAGGGTTTTTCGGAGTCCTGAGCACTTCCATACATAGTGACAAAAGTCAACTAACTAACGTGCTAGTCAAAGTAAGAGTTGTAGTTGATTTACAAAGAATATTAACAGTAACTATAGCCTTGGAAGTAGCTTCTGAACAGGGATTCTAAATTGTGAGCTCACCTCTAGTTTTATACCTTTGGAGATTATAGCTAACCATCACTTTAAAATTTCCATAAGAGAGAAGACTCAGGGGAACCAGCAGTTAGCGTAATGGCTATGTCGCTGGATTCCCACGTAGTTGACCGCGGTTCACGTCCCGGACCGGGTGGCTTAAAACTCATGCTGGGCGCATGTGCGTGCACGCCCAAGATCCCAAGAGGAGAATGGAGGAGAAGGGATTGCGGCATGACCATCTCCCCTAGGGGGTAATTTCTTGCTTTCTGTCTCTATGTCTCTCTCTGTCTGTCTGGCGAGCGCACGTGCCCTATAGCGAAAATCTCTCCAAAAAAAAAAAAAAAAGAGAAGAAAAAAAGAGAGAAGACTCAGCATAGGGCATGAGCAGATTTGAATAGGGCAGTGAGTGGACTGCAGAAGTCAATGTATTAATAGGTAGCCTACTAGCATTGTATCAGCTACCTCAGTGTCCAGTTGGAGCTGTAGAAGTCAGTTTCCATGAGTACTGGAGCTTTCCACCATAGTACCTGTATCTCTCTGCTTCTACTTTCCTGGCAGGATTTCTGGATAGCACCATAGAAGCTAGCTAGGCTTACCAGTTACATAGTCCTGCAATAATTAGAATTTAATGCTGCCAGAATCAACACTCATGAGTGAAACTAAAATATATCCCTATGTTCTCATCTTTCCTTAGAATAATCATTTATTTTATATTTTTATTACAGAAGGTGTGCACGCTTGCAAGAAACAGAGAGACCATTCTGCCACTGGGAAGTGGTCACACCCCCATTCCTTTCCCTCCATTTTGTCTTCCCATCAAGACTTGTGGACATAGACACACACATACCTGGAGTGTTTTTCAAGCCACCAGGGCCAAGAGTCAAACTGGTCAGCCATATGGAATCCAGCTCTCTATGCACGGGGCTTAACTGTTATGCTACGGGGATGAAAATCCTTATAACAATTCTGAAGTCTATTTTATACAGTTTATCTTGCATTCTGGAGAAGACTGGTCTTCAATTGCCCAATTCATTGATGCCTACATAAAATTATCCTTTCTTGGCTATTCTCCCTTCCTTCTGTGACCTACTTCCTCACTTCTCATTTATACTTTCTAGATCACCTCCCCAAAATACACCAGGAGCATTGTCTGTTTCAGAAATATTTCTGGGGAAATCAAACTAAAGTGTCTCTAGTTTTGAAAAGAAAATTGAACCAGCAGATGGCATAATGGTTACATCACTGGTCTCCCACTTAGTCGACCACAGTGGAAACCCACAAGTCCCAGACCCAGCAGATTGGAACTCACTCTGGGTGCACATGCATGCATCCCCAAAATCCTGGGAGGAAAATGAAGAAGGGACTGTGGTATGGCCATTCTCCCTGAGGAGTGATTTCTTGTTTTCTGTCTTTCTGGTGAGCACATGTGGCCTATACCAAAGATCTCTCTCTAAAAAAGTAATAATAATTACAACAGACCTTTGTGATATTGTTGTAGATTCTAGAACTGTATATATATATATATATATTACCACATCGACATAATGTCAGCCCTTGGCTTTGCTTTGAGCTCTGCAGTTGAAATGTCTCATGTCAGAACCCCCAAAATGCTTAGTGAAAGATGAAAGAATATTCGAAGTCCCATTTAGCACATCTGGGATTTATCTCTCACTAACAGGTATAGTAATCCTGTTGTAACATTTCATCCTTTCACATAAAAGTGGTAATTCTTCTTGCTTTTGGGACATAATATTGAAATTGCTGCTTTTAACTTTTAATGTATTCTTAAAGAGGAATAGCAGATCACATACTAAGGCCAGAAATTAATCTCTTATAAGCAGATTTGAAAAGAAACCCATTGCTTTAAATACCCCTTCCTCTAAGGATACATAAATGAATAAAATCAGATTACGAATGAGTTTCTCAATGTAAAATGTTAATATTTTTAATATTTATTTTATAATAAGAAAAATGATATAGTTTAATTAGGAGTTTATAGGAAACTTCTTTAGAAATATTTTATTTAATTTTGCTCATATTTATTATTTTTACTTTTAATTTGGTTAGAGAGAGACAGAGAGAGAGAGGGAGAGTGAGAAAACAAGCCACTAAGTCCAAGACTCGAACCACGGTTGACCATGTAGGAGTCCAACACCTTAACTACTGCACCACCTGCTGGCCCCAGAAACTACTTTTGGTAGAACTTTATTATGTTAGATATATAAATAAAACTTTGTATTGAGATTTTGTATGTACAATCTTCGTATAACTTCATAAGATAGGTCAAGAATAAGTTTTTGGTTTTTTTTTTTCAGAAAATGTAGGGTAAGCTTGGGTAACTTTAAACATACATATAATTAAGCATAAACAAAATATTTGAAACTGTACGTTGAGTTAAAGACAAATTATAATAATAATAACTTAAAAAAAAAAAAAAAGCTTTTGCCAGACAGAGAGAGGGAAAGTGAGCCATCATTCCTAATTAGGGGGAGTGGCCACACTACAATCCTTTTTCTCCATTCTCTTCCCAGGATCTTGGGCAAGCATGCACACGAGCTATCATGAGTTTCAAGCTATTGGATCATGGACTGGAACCATGGTCAACTATGTGGGAGTTCAGCAACATAGCCACTATGCCATCTGCAGGCCTAGTAATTACTTTTTAAATAACTAGAAAAACCAAAGCTCTAAAAGAAAAAACTCCAAAAAAGTTAACATTTACTGTTTCATTCTGGTGATTGCATTATTGTAGAGTTTCATGTTTTCTAATTTTCTTAATGAATTCAGATTAATCAATAAGATATACAAAATACTATTTAAGTATATGTTGAACAACGAGTATGTAACATGTTTTTAAGCAGTTCGAGGAAAAACAAAGAACTATTTAAACTATAAAGAAAATATTTGAATATCTAGCAATAGTATTTCAAATCAACCATTAAAGTACACTCTGAAATATTCTCTGAACATTGTCTTCATTTTCTATCTTTCATAACTTTTAACACTGAGTCCAGTAACACTTCCTGCAATTATGGAAAAGTTCTAATTTCTGCTTTGTCCAATATGGTAGCCACTAGCCACTTATGACAAACTATGAAATATGTCTAGTGTGACAAAAGCACTGGTATTTAGACATTCAAATACATTAAATTTAAAAATTAAATGACCACATGTGGCTGGTAGCTATGATATTGGACAACACATTTTTATATCATTTAAAATAGCAAATGCAAAAAGCAAATTTGAATTACAATGAGAATTACTATTAGAAAGCAGTACAATATGTTCTTATTTTAAAGAATTATTTTATTATTTGACTTATTTATTTACTTTTAATTTGACTAGAGAGGGACAGAGAGAGAGAAAGTGAGAAAGCAAGCTATCAGGTCCGGGACTCAAACCATCATCGACCATGTGGGAGTCCAGCGCCCTTAACCACCATGCCACCTCCTGTCCCTGATATGTTCTTAAATATGAAAATATCCTGGGTTCAGAAAATAAAAAGTTCGGCTGACATTATTCCAGGTTCATTATTTTTCTGTAATATCTCATCAGTACATTTGAATACCAAAGAATTACTTAATAGCTATTAAATATGCGCTGCATGCCTTTGGATTTTACTTTTATGTGTTGTGGCTGGAAGTTCAAGTGGGGTTTGAATTCACAGTAAAACTTAATGTACCTTTGTGAATGAATGCAACTGTGTTTCTTAATTGAACATATTAAGATATTGAACTATTTTATTAAACTAATAAAAAGACTAATATTAAGGTAGGCAATATGTCATTGTATGCTTAAAGGGATTGAAATGAATAATTTAATATTGAATACTTTAAACAAGAACACATGTATTACAAGGTAAATGGTTATTATTACTGATTAAAAGGAGCTAGCAAGTTTTATACCTATGTGGATATGTTAAATTCTCTTGAATGTGTTTAGTAAAAGCATTTTTCTTTCTATATCTACATCACATATAGATATACACTCTTTGTATATAGTTTAATAACATAATTTCTTCAAAAATACATAGATTCAACATATATTCATCACAAAAATTAAGGAATTGACTGACTATTCCTGTGGATAGTGTTATTTTCACTGTCAAAGAAATGGTATTTAAAGAGCAATATGCTAAGAGTTTTATATTCTATTTCCTATAACATTTCTATAATATTAAGTATTATGTATCTGTATCATTTAATGTCTAATTTATATATTACATTGCCAAACCATTTCACATTTTCTGCATCTTGAACATATCATAAAAATTCCTGAAAAGGGTTTGCAAAAATGCTAAGTAGATAACATTCAAATTTATTTTAATCTAAGGTTTCAAAGGACATACAGATTAAATTAAATTTTTATAAAGAATTATTTTATTTAACTTTACTCATTTATTATTTGCCCAAGGAGGGACAGAGTAAGTGAGTGAGAGAGAGAGAAATTGAAAAACCAAGCTATCAGGTCTGGGCTTGAACCGTGGTTGGCCATATTGGAGTCCAGTGTCTTAAACACCAGGCCACCTGCCAACCCCTTGAATTAAATTTTTGTATTGGTAATAAACTTATGTGGTATATATCTCTTTATACATGGTAGATTTACTTTTGAGAAAAACATAAGGCATGTATATATATTGAGAATATTATAAGATTACATTTATTTACTTTCTTCTAACGCAAGATTGGACCAAATTTGTTCCTTTGCATTAGCGTAATGTTAATATTCAAAGTAAATTAAATTAGTTTATAAACGTTAATAAGTGAAAAAGAAACATATTTTGTGAGGATACCTCATAGAATATCAGTAATATCTGTTTTCCAGGCACAGTCATTATATAGTCTAGGTTTTTGATGTTTGACTGCTAACGTATATTAATCTTCATCTCTCTGTCTCTACCATCTGCCTGTCACCTGGAAAAACAGAAAGATACTCCTTCCTTTGTTGCTGGTGAGGGCTCCAACCAATTCAAAGCCCTACCCAATCAGAACCCCCACTCTGAGCCCATCCTCTAACACAATAAAAACATCAAGTCAGTCTTCTTTCCTTACTCTATTAAAGCCATTTCTGTACTTGATTGTGAATTATCCTGCTCTTTCCAGAAAGATGTAGTATGTGGGCAATATATGTTTGTGTAGCCTCTGGAAAGGTATATGGTATCATACATTCCATAAACCACATTTTGAGTAACATTGTGTCCTGTTAGTAGTAGCTGCAACAATTGTCACAGCCATCAGGGTAGCTAAAGATGATCATCAACGACCAATGGGGATCTTCCTCCCCTAGTGTGGCTTGGTAACTGGCTCCACTGCCTGCAGGTGAGCATGCAATCTGAATTGCTTCTTGCTGGCAAGCTTACACTCGGAGGTCAGCTGGTTCATGCTGTGTTTGCTGAGTTCTATCCAGCCTCATACCTACATTGAAGTGCTATCATTATGTGCAATGTGCCGAAATTGGGAAATGGTTCAGCAATGTAATTAAATTGATTGATCAATAAATGGCACAGACTGATGGATATAGACATGTAGAAGAAAATAGAACAAAATGATTAACAATTTTAACCTATTTACATACTTTTAACTTTCCTATCTTTACTCATATTTAAAGTGATATGTTGGGAGAAATATGAGAGTAATTAACCAGATTCGATTATATTTTTGGTAGTGAGAACATAGATAAGATACAAATTGATACACTTGAATAATTTTACATTAACCTAAAAGTGGAATATTTTAGAATAAAAGGCTTTATTTCTATCCTTTTTTTGCAATTGTGTTTTTCTTATAATTTTAAAATTATGTTAAGTTAATTTTTATAAATATTACTGTAAGCAATAGCTATATTTTCTTTTTCTTTTTTAATTTTGGTTTTTAGAATTTTTTACTATAGGTCATGTGTGCTCACCAGAGACAGACACAGAGAAAGGGAGAGAGAGAAATGACCACCGGGGGGATGGCTACACCAGAATCTCCTCTCCTCCATTTTCTCGGGATTTGGGGCAGGCACACACACATGCCTGGTATAATTGTTAAGCTGCTGAGTCCAAGACTCCCTTAATCATGGAGAGGGTTTGTGGGACTCCAGGCCTTAATCACCATGCCACCTGCTATCCCCTATTTTCTTTTTCTTTCTTTTTTTTTTATTTTAGTTTTATGTCTTTCATGTTACATATTTAACTTCTTTCAATTGTGTTTTATATATAAAATAATCATCTTCTGAGTTTTCTTCACTTGGTCCAAACTTACTTGCTTCTTGACCACAAGATGTCCCCGGTCTCCATCTACTTCAGTGAATCGTAATTTAAAATGTGAGCAACACCATGTTTGATAACACTCTATTTACAGGATTTTTATATGTTTTAGTTCAAATTTTCTGCAGATTGTTGAAAGTCTTCTGGAATCACATTCATCACAGAAAAACCACTCTACAAACCAATGAGTAAACAAATCACATTTTTAATGTTCTTATACTTGCCTCCATACATTTACAATGAGGAGTCTTACTGGGTGTCAAGGCCAAGCAAGTCATATGATGCTAGTGAGAACTATGGCTGTGCTTTGTCAGACAGGGAGACATGTCCATGTGGCATGGCGTGTGTCATGTCACCACTCTACAATGTCTAAGTATTGCTTCTTTGTTTTGTGACACTCTTGTCTCCCAAGAGGACACAACAGTTTCTCAAACTCATTCTCATCAGGTATTAATTTACCATAGATTAACAAATCACTATAGTGTAAAACATAAAATCAGATTCCTGAGAAACAATTCATACATCTGTTCAAATATACTAATATTTTTATATTAGTACAGGGACTCTGCCAACATATTTCTTTTTTGCCAATTGGCTACCAGTTCAGCTCCTCTAGTTAGAATATCCAGAGGGAGTCTGATAAGCTACAGGAGGAAGAGTAAATTGCATGTTCCTTTATATTTTTCTGCTTAATTATGTTAGTATCACTTCAGTAATATCTGTATCAGTGGATTCCTGTTAGAATTCTGTGCACATCACTATAAATAGCCCCAAGTAACTTTCCTAGAGATCAATATAATTTGTTCATGCCCCATCTCAACAATTAACCTGTTACTTTTTCTTATACCTTCCTCCTCTGAGCTGTACTTTATTAATGAAGTCAGAAAGATTTAAAATATACAGACAGGTTAAAAAACTGTTAGCAATTTTGTTATATTTGCTTCTATGGAACCATAACTCTGTCTATATTGATTGATTGATTTAATTACATTGCTGAACCATTTCGCATTTTCTGCACATTGCACATATAATAAAACTTCACTTTAGGTATGTATGAGGCTGGTTAGAACTCAGCAAACACAGCTCAAAGTAGCACAGCTCAAAGGACAGGAACAGCTCAAAGTGAATTCTAGCCACTAGTAGATCTAACTAGCTCCCAGGGTACCATAGAAAGCCTGCCATCACAAGCAGACTCACAGAGGACTGAGGTGGGATGCTGTCAGTGTGCATGGAAAATATCTATTGCAGCTCAACTGGACTCAGAGATGACGAGGGAACTATAAGCAGGGAATCTACATTAGTTTCTGCCTATACATTGTACCATTCCAATCTGCCTGTGCCTTCTGCTTAGTCCACTCTGTTATGGATCCGTTAAAGTAAGGGCTAATCATAAAATCTAAAAATGATGTGTCTCCAGAAGTCAAGTAGAATAAGTTGTACTTCCTTCCTCAGTAAGTACTCCAAGGCTACAGTTAATAATATTTATCTCACTTCTCAATCAATAATTACCCCCTCCCTGGGCTAGAACTTCAGTGGATTGGTTTAATTGTTCAATGGACTGGTGTAGACATGGATCTCTGAGTGTTCTGATCACCCAGTTGCCTAGCTGTGTCAGATCATGGTCATTACAATTGCCAATTTATTATTGTCATCAAGTTTAGAAGTACTCAGAGGTAGGTCAGTGAATTCTCTGAGAATTTTCTTTCCCTGTTCTTTTGTAAAGTTTCATTTATTTTTATTTCCATTTCTTTTATACATTCAATCACATTACCTAGCTTACAAAGTGAATATTCCAACATGTGTACATTTCTCTCTAGAACAATTCAATATACTAAAAAGTTATCTTCAAAAGATAATCCTTTTCTTTGTAACAATGTCCCTAAAATGTCACTATAGTTTACAAAATAAACTCACAGATAGAATAATGTATTTCATCATCTTCATCAAGAGCCCATAATACTTGATAATATTTAGAGCTTTCGTTTTTTCAAGGGATTCACTTCCCCTACATTACAGGTGCTAGGATCACTAATTCCTCATGGACTAGAAAGGATGAGAAGCGAATTTGATTTGGCTGGTTCCTTTCTCTCTTCTCAATTAATATAGCTAGTGGTGTGTTGATTCTGTTTTTTCAAAGAACCAGCTTTTGGTCTCATTTATTTTCTGCACAGTTTGTTTATTTTATATTTCCTTTGCTTCTGCTCAAATCTTTATTATTTCTTTTCTCTTGGTGTTTTTTGGATATTTTTTGTTGCTGATTTTCTAATGCTCTGAGGCATAGTGTTAGGTTGTCCATTTGCCAACTCTCCACAAGAAATTATGTGCACTAATTCCTATGAACTTCCCTCTTAGACTGCTTTTGCTGTGTCCGATAGATTATGGAAACTCATGTACTCATTATCATTGGTTTCCATGAACTTTTGATTTCAGTCTTAATTTCTTCAGTAGTTGTGAAGTCATTCCATAGTAGCTCATTTAATTTCAATGTATTGGTGTATTTTGAGAGTTTTTCCTGAAATTCCTATCAAGTTTAATTCTATCATTGTCAGAGAAGATGCTGGATATAGGTTCTTTGCCTTTGATTCTGTAAAGGCTTGTTTTGTGCCCTATCATGCGGTCAATCTTTGAGAAGGTTCCATATGAGGGTGAGAAAAAAGTATATTTTGTGCTTTTAGAGTAGAAGATTCTATAGATGTCTGTTAAGTCCATTTGATTTATGGCATCATTTATATCCTGTATCTCCTTGTTTATTTTTTGTCTAGAAAATCTGTCCAAAGGAGATTGTGGGGTTTTGAGATCCCTAACAATCAATGTGTTGCAATCTATCTCTCCTTTTAGATTTAACAGTCTTTCCTTCATGTATTTGGGTGCTCATGAGGTGGGTGCATAGATATTTATAAGTATTATGTCTTCTTGATGAATTGGCCTTTTTACTACTATATAATGCCCTTCTTTGTCTCCTCTTATAGATTTTATTTTAAAGCCTATTTTGCCTGAAGTTAGTATCACTACTCCAGTTCTTTTTTTGATTCCATTTGCATAGAATGACTTTTTCCAGCCTTTCATTTTTAGTCTATGTATGTCTTTATCTATGAGATGCATTTCTTGTAGAGAGCAGATAGTGGGTTTTTGGTGTTTTTAATCCTTTCAGCCAGTCTGTGTCTCTTGATTGTAGAATTTAAACTATTAACATTCAATGTTGTTATCAATATTTCTGGGTTTGTCCCTACCATTGGGTTGATAATTTTCTTTTTTTTAAATTCTATTATTTCTGTCTGTCCTTTTTTTTAGTTTTCCTAGTACAACATTCTCTTCAGAATTTCCTCAAGAGCTGGGTTAGTGTTTTAATTTTGTTCGAGAAGATTTTTATCTTTTCTCCCATATGAACGATAATCTTGCTGGGTATAATATTCTTGAGTGTAATTGTTTCTCTCTTAACACTCTCAGTATTTCTTTCCATTCTTTCTTTGCCTGCACTGTTTCCATTGAAAGATTCAGTGATAGCCTGATGGGATAATCTTTGTAAGTTACTTGATGTTTTTCTCTTGCCAATTTTAGTATGTCGTCTTTATCTGTGGTTTTGATCAGTCTGGCTATGAGAAGCACATATGTAGCAATTTGACACTAAGAGTGATGCTGATAAGAATCAGTCCTATGGGGATCAGCAGATGGCATAATGGTTATGTTACTGGACACCCATTGGTCCACCATAGTTTGAGTCCTGAGCCCAGGGCTTTAAAACTTATACTAGGTGCGTATGTGAGTGTGTCCAACATTCAGGAAGAAAATGGAGAAGGGATTGAGGCACGACTGTTCCCTGTAGAGGGTGATATTTTTGCTTTCTCTCTGTGTCTCTATGGTGAGCTTATGCATTCTATAGCAAAAAACTCTCTCTAAAAAAAAAAATGACTTTCTTTAATGTCACACTTGGAGAACTGGCAGGAATATGGGGAAGTAGGAAAGAAAATCTCCACTCTCTTGAAATGTATCGTCACTTTGTGTAGGAATAAAGGAAACAATTCAAAAGAACTTGGTTATTCAATAATAGAAAGAAAGAAAAAAAAGCCTTTACCAAGAGATTTGGTTCAAAAGAGATTATAGAGCAATCCAAACAATGTTTTGGGGTCAGCAAATGGCATAGTGGTTATGTCCCTATACTCCCACATAACTAACCACAGTATGATTCCAGAACCAGTGGCTTGAAACTCATGTCAGGCACATGTGGATGCCCAAAATCCTGAGAGAAAAATGGAGGAGAAGAGATTATGGTGTGACCATCCCTGAGGTGATTTCTCAGTTTCTCTCTCACTGTCTCTGTCTTTCTCTCCAGCTAGGGCATGTACCCTAAGACAAAAAAAAAAAAAAGTCAACCAAAAAGAAAACTAAAAACAATGTTTTATCAGGATTTGTACAAACCATGCCCAATTGTTGTAGGAAGACAGATAGATGGTGGTCCCAATGATTGGGTATTGATACTGAATTTAATGACTAAGTACTAGGAATGCAGTCTTAATGCATGGAACTCTTCAGGAATTAAAAAAAAAAAAAAAAAAGCCTCTCCCCAAATATCAGTAGCATTCTCATTGAGAAAAATCATTTCAGATACTAGTTTTAGCATTTTTCCTAATATTTTTTAATTACTTTTTTGTATCTTACCTCATCCACCATCTGGCTCATGTAACACTTTAGTAAATGATACATTTAACTAATGAATCTGAAAATGTCAACTGAATAAATCTTAAGCACAAGATTCTTGAATTTTGTACCATATAACTTTCAAAATTACGTAAGTGCTTTCTATTAATCTTGTTCAATTTGGAAAGTCACAGATATTCTCAAGATTTTAAAACTGTTTATGTCAAAACAGTGATAAATGTATGCAGACTTTCTCAGTGGAATCAAACAATTTTGTAAACGTTTTACTTTCAATACAGTATAAGACTTTCAGTTCTTTTTTTTTTGCAAATTCCCTCTTCATAATTCTTTTCTTTGAAATATATATATATATATATATATATGAGATAATCATCATAACAATCTCTTGATACAAAAAGGAGTTGAAAGCCCAGAATGTAGATTATCTGCAGCAGGAAAAACTTTATAATGGAATCAAAGCTGCTGCCTGGAAATATCAGAATAAAAATATTTCATAATTTGTATCTGATGCACTTGTGAATATGAAGACTGTACATAGATTGAATTAAGTGAATAGCACATGAGGAAATAATTCAAAAGAAATAGTATCAAATTATAAAATGTTTTATATGGACTATGATTTAGAATACTTGAAAATACCTCTCATTTCAGGTCTTGTCACATATGATATTTTTTCTTATGTAATATGTATCTTCCTTAGAATAGTAGTAATGCTCAATTGATTTTTTGACCTTAAAGAGCTAAAGAGTTTATCTGAAAAATTTGAATGAACTATTTCATCAGCTAACAGACCATTCTTAGAATCTTCAATTATTTCTTTAGTTTACTACTTTTGTTATTGGTGTTTGTGTGTATTATGTTTCTGTACATAAATGCCTCTAAAAAGTTAAACCCTGGAGCAGCAGTTTGCATAATGGCTATGTTGCTGGATTCCCACGTAGTTTACAACGGTTTGAGTGCCAGACCGGGTGATTTAAACTCACTCTGGGCAAGTGTTCGTGTGTGCCCAAGATCCAGAGAGGAGAATGGAGAAGAAGGGATTGCAGCGTGGCCACCTCTCCCCTGGGGGTTGATTTCTCGCTTTCTGTCTCTTTGTCTCTCTCTGTCTTTCTGGTGAGCGCAAGTGTCTTATAGCAAAAACCTTTCCAAAAAAAAGTTAAACCTTTGAAATGGCTTTTGTAGACAACTTTTTCCTTTAGGAATTTGCAATAAAACTTTCACATTATCTTGTGATCAAATTGTCCAAAAGTTGTCAAAGGACATGCATGTGAATTATATAGAGAATTGTTGAATGAAAGCTATTACAATTTCAAGAATAGTAACTTATTATTAATTATATTAGACTATTAATATTTGTTGTTTTATTATCACTACTACATGATTATTAGTTATTATTAATATTAATAAAAAAATAATCATTAGTAAGGTTTTTAATTATATAAAAGTTGCAGTAAAATGTACATGAAGGCGATTATGAGCATAAAGTACTCTTTCATACTGAGACCTTATTTCTGCCCAGGATACAGATGAGATCAACAGCAGTTACTTAGTCAAATATTCTCAAATTCAGAGGACGATGACACCACATGCTATAAGGGGCTATACAGGGGTGATACTTGGGAGTCAAGTGAAGAAGCAACTGTAAGATGTAGGTTCTATATTATCAAGGCAGTGAGGGGACCCCTAATCCCCCCAAAAGATTGTTATTAATGTGTTTAAATAGTTCATGGAATGAGCAAGAAGCAAAACCTGCTGCTTGGAGACAAGCATGGACTGTACTGATTTGTATGAAAAGGAAGGAAACATATCTGTGGAAGCATTTGGAAATGAAACTTGTATTATAGTTAGGCAATGTGAGGCCCTCCTGGTTTTCCCTGTCACTAAGGCAACATTTTAGTCCTTATACACCATCTCCTTCCCTCTGTCTATGTTGATCATTATTTTAAGTTGTTTTCTTAGGAAACTGACCTAAAAGTCATGTCATTTTTAAAGCATAGCATCGTTCTATGACCAATATTTATTATAATTATTGCAATATCTTTGCTTAAAAATGTATTTGATCCCTCATTCTTAGATTAAAAGTCAAATAATGTTTTTCCCCAGAGATTTCTGCCTTAGGGCACATGCACTCACTGGAGGGAGAGAGAGGCAGAGATGGTGAGAGGGAATGTGAGATATCACACCCTGCCCCCCACCCCCAGGAGTTGACCACACTGCAATCCCTTCTTTTCCATTTTCTTCCATTCTCCTACTGGGATCTTAGGCATGCATGCATATGTACCCAGCATGAATTTCAAGCCACCAGGTCAGGACTCAAATCCTGGTCAGCCATGTGGGAGTCCAACAACATAACCACTATGCTATCTGCTGGCCTCAATAGTCAGATAAGTCTTTATGAAACCATTATAAATTCCTGAATGAATAGAAATCATAGGGCAGGATATGGCAATGATTTCTCAAAATCTTATTGTGTTTCTATTTCCACATCTGTATATGTAAAGTAATAATGCCAATATTTGCATTTTGCTTTGTGGTGAAAAGTTGCCACTGAAGAATGAAAAAAGGATAATCTTTGATACCAAAGTTATAAAAGTAAAGTTTTAATTTTTTAAAAAGCATAATGTTGAGTTATTTAATCAAAACCAAATGTAACACAGTTATTTTATTGTGAGTTCTATTTTAAAATTTTCCTTCCTTATTTTGTGTATCAATTAATTTGTTTTCTTATTTAAGAATTATTAAAGCTCCTCAGAGTACTTAAAAATAAGATAAATAATTAAGATAATGTAAAAATGTTTATGATACCATCCAAGTGTTCAAAGAGATTTCGATCAAGTGGTGAAAATGGAAATTCATGTTTAGAATCATCATATTAAATATGAGGAACATGATAAGCCAAAAAAAAACGCCTGAGACCTGCAACTCAAATGATGCCCCAGGTTATGAAAAGATCAAGTTGATTCTCTTAACAGAAGAAGAAAGTGTTGGGGGGTGAGATATTTCCAAGGGAGCTGCCTATGCATGGTGTATAAACACTATTTTATTTAGGGTTACATAAAGGCTTTGCATGTCCAGACCCTGCCTTTCATTTGTCCTTCTCTTTCTACCTGTCCCCTCCTCATTATGGCTCTGATTTATTCACATTCTGTTTCTTGAATAAACCAAGCTTGCCCCTGTATTGTCTTCAAATCTCATCTTCCCTTTAAGCAGATCTTTATCTTTGCCTGGTGAGCTATTTCAGCCTATATCTTAGTTCAGATGGTCATCTGTCCAGAAAGCTTTCCATACTGTCTTTTTCTAAGCTCTGTTACCATCAATTGCCTAATCTCATTACATTTTGAGATTTGTTATCATTCTCCAAAATTATCTTTCCTTATTTCTTATTTCATTGCATTTTCCCCACAAGAGCACCAGTCAGATGAGTTGAAGAACCATGGAACTCACTCATACTGTCTCCTCAGTCTTACAATAGTACATGACAGAAAATTGATGGTTCAAACATATAAATGGAGAGATGAATGATACGTTAGCAAAATGAGACAAGAGAATTCAATCTGTGCCACATCACTAATATGCATCAGGTCTACCTTTGATGCAAGGCTTCGAATTGGAAGGATATTATGATTTATTGAAAAATTTGAGAAGTAATATGATCTATCTATGTTTTTAGAAAAAAATACTTTGATATCTGAGAAAAATCTATCTGAAAAGATGAGAGTTGGCTAGGAACAAGATGGAACAAATAGGACTGAGTCCTAATCTAAGTTGTATGTGAATGCACAGAAGAAAAACAGTTCGTCAAACACTGAGGGGGGTAAATTCTATTGAAACTAATACAAAATGACTATTGATGATACAGGACAGAGTGGAGAAAATGGTATTAAGTGCAATACAGATTTTCATGCTTACTATCTTATTTTCAAGGCATCTAAAATGTTTATGTTTTCCTGTGGTTTATATTTCCATAGAAATGATTAAGAACTTATTCTGCATAATGACATTTCTACCACTTAACAGTCTAAGAGGATGAATGTATATAAAGAGCTTAAAATACTTTTGAAGTTATATTATTATGAACGTTATAATGGTTTATACTTCCATCTTCAGATTTACTTGAACATATTTTTGATGGTTTGGAAACATAATCCCCTAAATACAGTTTTTTATATAAACTACTTAAAATCCAGATTATAGCTATTTAATATTAGAAACTAATAATTGTTTTTAAAGTTGACATTTTAAATGAACTTTTTCTATAACCGAAATAATAAAATTTTGTTTTATAAACTACTATGTTAGAATAAGAGCTATATCTGGGGCTTAAATACATTTAGGTTTTACTTCACTATCACATTTAATTATCTGAGAATTCTTCCTGATTATGAGTTTGGATCATTTATTACCCAGTGCTTTAACTTGCAAAGGGGAGTTTTAGAAATTATTTTATAAGGATGTAACTTAAGAATTTCAAGAAAAGTCCGGGTAATTTTCTGCTTCTGAAAATCTTGGTCTTGGAAAAGCAGAAATTCTACCAAAAGACCCAGATCTCATAGATTTTCTCAAAATTTTCAGTCTCTGCCTCCAGTCTTGGGGACTAGTCAATGTCAGCAAGGAGGTCCAGAGGGGGCAGACTGAACTCAGACGCAAATCCATTTAGCACTAAATCCACATTTCTCCATTTTGGAGCTCTCTTTGACACTGTATTGTTCAAATATAAGATTGACCAGATTCTTCAAAAAGGTTCGGAAATCAAGCCTTTGGACTTATTCCAGTCAGGGCCCCATGACCAGGCCCAATTAAAGAGGAAGATCTGGTAAAGGATTGCCTGAACTTTCCCACCGACATAGAATTTCTTTCATGACAATGGATATATAAATGGTGCTGTAAAGATTGTTCTTGAGGATTCCCACTCATCTCAGACATAGAAGTCAGAATTTTAGTCTAGATACAGACTTTCTATGACTCTTGGTCTTCTCAAGTCATGTGTAGGCCCCTTCATGGGCTTTCATGGTCTGCATTCC